>NC_057945.1:14148869-14495373 GCF_018555375.3 Anguilla rostrata | reverse complement strand
TAAATGAGTAATCACTTGTTTTCAAAAGTTCCTATGGTTTCAAATACTTTTTAGGGCTCAACTTAGGGTTAGGGTTATGAAAACGATAAGTCTGAGGGTCGAGGCAAGTTTACGGCTGTGTTCAGCAGGTTAAAGAAAGGTTAGGACATTGGTTCTTTTTTGATTTTGGACGATCAAAAATTTTGTATATACTAGTATAGGTACCTATGACCATAACAAGATATGGACTATATACATATTTCTTCAGGAAAACATTTTTTTTAAAGGCCTCAAATATATTTTTAGCATTTGTACTATGAATTCACAGTCTTGACTTAGTTTTTCCACAATTTAAAATGAGTAATCACTTGTTTTCAAAAGTTCCTATGGTTTCAAATACTTTTTAGGGCTCAACTTAGGGTTAGGGTTATGAAAACGATAAGTCTGAGGGTCGAGGCAAGTTTACGGCTGTGTTCAGCAGGTTAAAGAAAGGTTAGGACATTGGTTCTTTTTTGATTTTGGACGATTAAAAAATTTTGTATATACTAGTATAGGTACCTATGACCATATCAAGATATGGAATATATACATATTTCTTCAGGGAAAACATTTTTTTTAAAGGCCTCAAATATATTTTTTAGCATTTGTACTATGAATTCACAGTCTTGACTTAGTTTTCCACAATTTTAAATGAGAAATCACTTGTTTTCAAAAGTTCCTATGGTTTCAAATACTTTTTAGGGCTCAACTTAGGGTTAGGGTTATGAAAACGATAAGTCTGAGGGTCGAGGCAAGTTTACGGCTGTGTTCAGCAGGTTAAAGAAACGTTAGGACATTGGTTCTTTTTTGATTTTGGACGATTAAAAAATTTTGTATATACTAGTATAGGTACCTATGACCATAACAATATATGGAATATATACATATTTCTGCAGGGACTTATCAGACTTATCGTTTTCATAACCCTAACCCTAAGTTGAGCCCTAAAAAGTATTTGAAACCATAGGAACTTTTGAAAACAAGTGATTACTCATTTAAAATTGTGGAAAAACTAAGTCAAGACTGTGAATTCCATAGTACAAATGCTAAAAAATATATTTGAGGCCATAAAAAAAAATGTTTTCCCTGAAAAAATATGTATACATTCCATATCTTGTTATGGTCATAGGTACCTATACTAATATATTCAAAATTTTTGGCTCATCCAAAATCAAAAAAGAACCAATGTCCTTACCTTTCTTTAATCTGCTGAAGACAGCCGTAAACTTGCCTCCACCCTCAGACTTATCGTTTTCATAACCCTAACCCTAAGTTGAGCCCTAAAAAGTATTTGAAACCATAGGAACTTTTGAAAACAAGTGATTACTCATTTAAAATTGTGGAAAAACTAAGTCAAGACTGTGAATTCCATAGTACAAATGCTAAAAAATATATTTGAGGCCTTTAAAAAAAAATGTTTTCCATGAAGAAATATGTATATATTCCATATCTTGTTATGGTCATAGGTACCTATACTAGTGTATACAAAATTTTTGGCTCGTCCAAAATCAAAAAAGAACCAATGTCCTAACCTTTCTTTAAATTTGGGTTAACAGTTGAATATAAAAATCGGTTTGGCAGCATACGGTTTCATCTGTAGCCTACAACATATAAATATTTGTAATGGGCCGGCACAGAGCAAGCTTTCTTGCTTTTGTAGGAGGGCGCGAACCAAGAGTGCACGTGGAAGTGCCCTACGAAAGGTAATGTAACCCCCTGGGTGCGTTAAATCCCTTTGGTGCCAAACTTTGTCTTGTAGCTTAGCAGGCTAATTGTATCTCTTGTGACGCACAGCTGGAAAGGCCTGTAGCTTGTGATTCACAGCTGACTCACAGAACACATTTGGGTCTAGTAAACATGTTGATTTTTGTGAAGACATAAAATGGTACTGAATTCATGTGCCTGGGGAGGGGTATGCAAAGGTTTGTGCTACATGATGCTGTGCAAGTTGTTTTACAGTATATGGCAAGTAGAATGCGATTTCATTGAAGAAAAGGCATTAGCTTCAACATTAAGACTGTTTACATGACACCACCTGAATGAGAAAACTGTATTGGGTGCGTGGTTTAATGTTGCTCCTCATTTTGAGTATCAATCAGCATTTAAACATGCATGAATTTCCTCCTGGACATTTCCTTACATCTGTTTTTGTTCATACTTTTATTCATATGGTTGTGTACCACACCTTAAAGTCTCACTTCAGACATCTACATTTTATGCTTTGATTGTCTTTCAACAATACAATGCCATGAAAATGTATTTGCCTCCTTTCTGATTGCCTCTATCTTTGTATATTTGTCACGCTAGATGGTTTCAGATCCTTATAGAAAATATAATATCAGATGAAGGGAAATTCTTTTTTAATTTTTTTAATTATTACATTTATTTAATTTTAAAAAGTTATCCAACACCCATATCACCCACATGAAAAAGTAATTTCCCTCTATATTATTCCACTGATTGTACACAGCCAGGCTGTGCCAGGACCTGGAAAAAAAAAAAACAGTTCATGCTCAAAAGCCTACCAGTTTGCCTGAATTTAAGCAGTTCTGCAAAGTGCAATGTTGAAAGAAGTGTTTTGTTGCAGTTACTGCTACTAAAGGTGGAACAACCAGTTAATAAGCTTAAGGGGGCAATTACTTGTTCACTTGGGTGATATGGGTGTTTCATAACTTTTTTCATTAAATGAAATAATTAAAAAATGTTTCCGGGTTCCCTTTGTCTAATACTACATTTTGTCCAAATGTCTAATACTTTTCAGTGTGACAGAGGAAATAGAGGAAATCAGGAATACTTTTTCAAGGCAATGTATGTACATTATGTAAAGTATTATGTTTTTTTTATTTTAGCCTAGATCTTGTGTGAATTAGGTGTATTTTTCACAAATGACATCATTTGCAAATGTGGGTCAGGGAGAGATTTGAAAATACAGGCACAGCTGTATTTTTTAGCCCGTTCTACCAATTTGTATTATATTGCAAAGCACAAATAAATTTTTGGTGTGATGGAAGTAATAACATATCACAATTATTGCAATTCAATTTTATATGAGACAGTGATCCATTAAGGCAGCAAAAAAAAAAAAACTGAATTTTATTGGGTATTATATTTGTACCTTTTCAACAGCACTTTTTGGATGCCGTGAATACAGTGCAGCATCTGACAGCAAGCAGACAAAGCCATTTAGATTGAAATGGCAAAATCAATATTTTGCTAAATAGTACAAAAGAAAGACAGTGGCCCATTTCTCTGTTATTTTTATTTTTGATTTTTTGCTGCAGGCATGACAGGGAACACTACTCGGCAATACACTATGGGAGATTGTAATCTCAGGGACAGGAAGGAAGATTACTTTTTGTTAATTGTATCATGAATATTATATGGAAATACAATGGGCCTCATTCACAAAACCTTTCTTTTGTTCCTAATGTGTTTCTGAAAATGTTCCTCTGAAAAACCAGTATGGGATTCATGACACATATGCAGACCTTTGCTCATGCATATCCCAGGTGTATGAGATGATGAATGCTGACAGTTTTTTTACATTTTATGAGCAATTCTGTTCATGTGATTAGCGTAAGGAATGGATGATGGTGGTGGAGAGCGCTGTTGGGTTGAGAGTTGGTGACTGCGAAGGTCATAGCAAATGATTCATTATTCACATGATTTTCATACTCATCAAACCATTCAGTGACCCCTTGTACCCTGTGTGGGGGCATTTTCATCCTGGAAGATACCACTCCCATCATTGTTTCATCATAGGATAAAGGTGATCACTCAGAATAACTTTGTATTGATTTGTAGTGCCAGGAAAATGCCCCCCACAGCATGACAGAGCCACCTGATCCCCTCACTGTAGGGGTCAAACATTCAGGCCTGTACCATTCTGTTCTTGTATGCCACACATGCACTTGCCCACTTGTAGAGGATATGGTGAAGGGGATGACTCATCTGACCATATCACTTTTTTCCACATCTCTGTAGACTATGTTTTTTACACCACTGAACTCCGAAATGTGCATTCGTCTTTGTAATTAGGGGTTTATGCATTGCAACCGTACTATAATATTCCTCTCCATGTAGACTCTTCTTGCTCTCACAGTCTGATCACATCCTGCATTGACATGCTCAGTCACCTGAGGATGAGTTGCTATTCTGTTTTTCATTACATATCGCACTAATGCACCAGGTCATCGAATGTGTGCCCCAGCATACCTTCACAAGATATTCAAACCCTACATGCCAGCCAGATCCCTCCGTTCTGCTACCTCAGGATGCCTAGCACCTCCCCCTCTTCGCACCTGCACTTCCAGAACACGTCTCCTGTCTGTTCTGGCCCCACGATGGTGGAATGGTCCCTGTGGAGGTCAGAACAGCTGAGACTGTGACCCATTTCAAACGACGACTGAAGACCCACCTCTTCAGGCTGCACCTCTCCCCATCCCTCCCTTCCCCCCTGTAAATGACTAAAACTTAGGGTTGTAACTAGGCAGCTGTTTCATAGTGACTTAGTGATGCGCCTTTTTAACGCTACTTGTATTTTTTTTTATCTTTCCAGATTTGCGTTGTGCCTTCGTTGTAGTTTAATCAGTTAACCATAGGGTCCAAGTTGAACTATGCGTTGTTCCGTACTGACCGGATACTTCTTAGGGTTTCGCATACTTGTTCTGTTATGGTTATACACTTTGTTGTACGTCGCTCTGGATAAGAGCGTCTGCCAAATGCCTGTAATGTAATGTAATGTAATGTAATGTGTGCTTTCGACCATTTCTGACCCTTTTTACAGATGTCTTTTCCATAGATCTGAATGCAGATGTCTCTTTACTCACTGTTCCTATTGAAACACTAGCCAGTTGAGCAGTCTCTGTGACTGAAGCTCCTGCCATCCGTGCCCCAATAATGAACCCTCTTTAAAAGTGACTTAGATCATTTCCCCTTGACATCTTGATCCAAAAACGAGGTCAACTGGGCCTGCTCAGCATTTTATACATGACACCGAGCATGATAGGATGTTAATTGTTTAATTGGGTGGTAGTGTAGTATAATGGGTAAGGAACTGGTTTTGTAACCTAAAGGTAGGACACTCTTGAGCAAGGTACTTAACCTGCATTGCTTCAGTATATATCCAGCTGTATAAACGGATGCAATGTAAATACTTTGAAAAAGTTGTGTAAGTTGCTCTGGATAGGAGCGTCCGCTAAATGCCTGTAATGTAATGTAATGTAATGTAATTGTATCATGCAGTACACCTGTATGGAAGCATCTGCATTCGTTATTCTCCTTTAAGAGTTCCTCCACTGAACAGTCTCAGTGTCCATGTGACTTTTATTTTGACATGCCTTTCTACTAGAAAAGGTGCACTGTGACCACACCACTCTCTGATGTGTCCCTAATCAGTCACCTGACATTGGCCAAATTAACCCTCCTGTTATGTTGCAGGTCAAATTGACCCTTTTTAAAGTTTGAAAATCTAGGAAAAATACTTAAAATTATTTTTTCAGTATGAAACTTCTTCTACTGGCCTTAGTGTAATCAACATTTTAAATGAAAATGGTTCATTTCATGTATTTGCAAACCCCCCCTGTATGGGGATTGACCCGGGAACATTTTTGCTGTACCTAAAAAATGAACAGAACAGGAGGGTTAAGTGAGGCTCCCTGTCTTTTTGTTTTACTTCACCTCAAAGTGAGGAATAGTGTGGGGAATGAGGGAGAGAGAGATGGAAGTGCAGCGGGATGAGGGAGAAGGGCAGAAGGAAGGGGAGAAGGATCAGATGTATTCCTGACTGTGAAGCGGTAAACACGGAGGTCATCCCGTGACATGCTCTAATTTCAGAAGGGGAGAACGCAAAGCAGAATCCCAAAGCAAAGCGGCCCTTCTGTCATGGCAGCACTTCGGACTGAAGGCAATGGCGCATTTATATGCTATGAGAACCGTCATGCTTATGTTTCAGATCTTGGTATCCATGGCCTCAGATGAGCCCATTTCCATGTACAAAAAAAGATTCTATTACACATCTGCTACGAGAGCCCTTGAGCCCCAGCCGAATAACGATTGAGACAAAGTAGACAAAATTAGATCATGGATGTATGATTTTTGGGCATTGGGTTAATCTCCAACAAATTTTTTCACATTTAATAAGGCATTAAATAAAAAACTCTTGCTCTTACTCACAGGGTAAAAATCACAAGGTATCGGTTGTGATTCATCCTAATTTTTCATCTATCCAGGCTTTCCATTTCTGCACAAAACCTTCTCTGTGGTATGTGCTTAGTCATCGAGCATTCTTATAGTTTCATTTGTCCAGCAAAATTGTTAAGAAGTTGCAGAAGCCACAACTAAGTGGAAGTAGAAAGGGGGGGAGGATGAAAGAGGAACCTCAGTTCTCGGTCTAAGCAAAATGGCGAAAGGCCTGCAATGCAACGTGGGCCTGGGCACAAAGAGCCATTCATTCCAATCAGACTAAATTGTCTTTGACTCAAAAGTCAGAGGGTGTCCTGCTCTGCAGGCTGCCGGGGCGGAGCATCGCTCAAAAAGCCGCCGACGCTTCCTCCGCCAGGACGGGAGCGCGGCAGGGCGGCAAAACGGCGAGCCGAAATGCCGGAGCGGGTCAATCGAGGGCACGGGGTGCGTCACCGAACCCTCTGTTACCCGGTTACAGGCCGGATTCTCCGTAATCATTTTTAGTGAAAGGCATTTTCTCTTTCTAGGAGACGCCACTAGCTTATCCTCCTGAGACCAGGCAGAAAAAAATGTGTAAGAGAATCTGAACAGAATGTGGTCATTCAGACTTTGTGTCGCATGAAAGTTTCAAATAACAAAAATTACCTTGTGGAAGAAGACATCATTTAAATGGATGTTTTAAACAGCTGATGAAAAATGACACTCCAGAAAGGATATGTTTACACTTGGTTGTCAAGTTAATTTGACAAGATGTACAAGTTTTTGTATATTTGCAACTTAAAATAAGTATTGAAGTTTGTGTTTCTAAACAATTAATTCTTGCAAGGTCACGAAAATGAATTTAAGAATTTGCATAAGTGAAGCTAATTAGAGACGGTCTACTTGTCACTTGACTATGCTCATTGTTCATTGCAGTTTTACCTGATTTACCTGTAGCCACAGAACCACACCCAGATTCATGTTTGCAAATGTCCAGGCTGCATATGACACAGGTGCATTCTTCAGACCTTCAGGTTAAAGGTCACCAATGGTGAATCTGCACTCATGGAAAAGGAGAAATTGTGGTTTGGTTTGTTCTTGACCTGTCCATGTAATCTCATTCCCACAAGTTTCCAGTTTGCGTGGACCTTTTTCTCAAAACTTAAGACGACTCGAAGGTTTTCCTTTTAACTTAGGAATCATGCACATTTAAACGGTACATTTAGGAAGTTTATATAAGAAGTACTCTAATAGGCACTTTAAGACTTAAGACTGGGCACTTTTTTAAACAGACTGTGGGAATTGTGTCATTGCAATATTCCGCACTGCTTTCTGTCCAAGCTGACTCAAAGGGTAAATGGTGATGCCGTCTCATCTATCATTTGACCAGAATCACAGAAGCAGAAAATTCCAGTAAAAGGAGAAAGGAAACTTTTTTTTTAAAGCTCCAGGATCAGAAAATCAGGTGTACAGTTCACAGTTTGAGTGTCAGCGTCCATCTGATAACAATGACGTTGGGGGAAAAACCCAGATCTTTAGATCAGGAGAGCACATAGTCGATTGATCTTGATCTTTTGATGTTCTGCGGTAGATGTATTAATCTTGCTTTAATTGTGCTGGCTGTCTCCATAGGGAGCCCTGTTCTCCTGAGTAGTCTAGGACACCTGAGGGGAGAGATCTACCGGGGATAAGCCCTGTCGAGCCTAGACCAAAATCAATACCCCGGGACATGTTTGCAGAGAGAATTGCAGTGCTGTGCCATCCCAACCTACCCCTGGACTTTATGTCACTTGAGTGCACTTAATTTGCATTCTTCATGTGCAGAAATAAAATGTGTGCATTTCACATGTTGCATTCTTTATTTAAAATATCTAGAAATACTATGCACACAGTAATTTTGAGAATGATTTTGCATTTTCATTATGTGGAGGTAGGACTATGGAATATGCAGGCTTGTAACAAGTAGTCAACTGTGCTACTAGATTATTTCACTTTCTATATCCATTGAAAACAGGATAGCAATTAACAATATGTTTAGGTAATTTCTTTATGCTCTAGCATAATGCAACAAATAATGACTTTTTAAAAAATGCAAACCATCTTGGAAGACACAAATCAAAATTGTCGTTGCATGCAGGAGCATGTGGCCCCTGCTGTTGGCATGTTCATTTAATTATCGTCATTTATTTAATATTCCAATCAGGAATGCACTCTCTGCCTCTTTGTGCGTTCAAGTCCCATTCTGTTTTTAAGAAGGCGCAGTTTGAGAAATGGGTGAGCGTCGGCCCGGATTTTCTTGTGCGGCCAACCCACCCCAGGAGGTCTTAAGTCAGTTGAAATCGCCTTGGCTGGGCTGGCATCATGCCAGTCCAAAACAGTCAACACCACTGTCTCTATAGAGTGAAGCCATGTTTACCTCGGGAGTGAACCAAGCGATTTGGCTATGGCTGAATGGGATTTAGGCATAGACGCCCTTGCCATGGATTCCCAATTCTAGAAAGTTTTTTTTCCCTGCTTCCCAGAATCACGGAAGTCTTCACAGTTAAATGAATTGGCAAAAAAAAAAAAACACTTTGTTTTCCAAGGTGCGTGTTGGGGGAAATGCACAAATCAAAACAAGTCAAATATTTTTCAAAGAAAAACCTAGGGTTGCAATCAATATACATTTCAGGACTGACTCGGTTTGTCTGGTTTTTTTTCACATTCTGATAGAAAGGTGTAAGGTGAGTGATTAGGCTATTGGCTGCAAATTAGAGCTTTACATGTACAGTAGCTCTGGAAAGTTGAAGTGGCATTGTTTTTCATGAATTATGTCCGATCCCAGCCATGTCTTACACAAGGAATACCAGTTACTCCCCTCAGGCTGATGGCTCTGGAACCCCTTTAGTAGAATTAACAGATACAAACACTGCTATGTCCCCTTGTCCATCCAAGCCCTGAATAGTAGATAGGCTACAACATTTTTTTTAAATGTACTCTAAAAATGCAGTTAGTTTAAGTTTTGGATGACATGGTTCCCATTCCCAGTCTTGCATAAAGCAAATACAGAATTTCACAGAAAGAACATCATACCAATGGCCAAACATCATGGTGGTAGTAGTGTCATGATGTGGGGATGCTTTGCTGCCTCAGCACCTGGACTACTTCCCGTTATTGAAGGAACCATGAATTCTGCTCTGTACCAGAAAATTATTTAGGAGAATGTCCATGTGCTGAAGCTGAAGTGTAATTGGGTTATGCAGCAAGGCAACGATCCGTAACACAAAAGCAAGTCCACATGGCTGAAAAGAAACTAAATTAAAGTTTTGGAGTGGCCTAGACAAAGTCCTCACTTGAACCTAATAGAGATACTGTGGCATTATCTGAAGTGATCAGTTCATGCACGAAAACCTACCAATTTGTCTGAATTAAAGCAGTTCGGCAAAGAATAGTGGGGTTAAGTTCTTTCACAGCGATTTGAAAGACTGATATCAAATTATAGGAAGCGTTTGGTTTCAGTTCTTGCAACTAAAAGTGGTGCAACCCATTATAAAGTTTCAGGGGGCAATTACTTTTCACATGGGTGTTTGATATATTTTTCCATTAAATAAATGAAATAATAATTTAAAAAATGTGTTTTGTGTTTATTCAGGTTCCCTTTGTCAAACATTATATTTTATCTAAAGATCGGAAACCATTAAGTATGACAAATATGCAGTAATAGAGGAAATCAGGAAGGGAGTAAATACTTATTCACAGCTCTGCATTTCAAAGCTGTGTGGAGTCTTAGAAACCAGTTATTATGAAAATCTTCAGGTCCTAGAAGGAGCGAAGACCTTATTATAAAATGTCTTGCTGGTCATGAATGTCTCTGTCAGACCACTTTGAGAAAGAAAAAGGCCTGGAGCCTTACTTAAGCAACGTATTATTCCAAATGGGAGACAGCTAGCTGAAGGCAGTAGATACACCATGGTTTTCTATGTCATTTATGTTTATATAGTTTTCATAAAGTGCTCATATAGTTTTCTTCAGTCTTTGTCCCTAAAGTTAAGTTGTGAAGTCTGATTGGTTTCACTTCAGCCTCTCCTCTATAGCTCTCCAGGAAACACAAGATGTGCTGTCCTGCCATGTTCCAAATCACTTCATATGGACAGCATGGTGATGAGATCTGAAGTTGTACTGTGAGAGACTGTCCGACATCTTGGGAATTTGAATAGGAAAGGACTCATTCTCAGGTGTTTTCCATTCCAGACTTTTCTACACATTACTTATATCCTCGAAATAGACAGTTGAGAAATGGGGAGCACTGAAAATTAAAAGGTCATGCGTGGGAAAATCATTTTATTCATTTTAACTATATTCTACCAAACAGAACGTGCAAATATAGGACCAGTTAGTTGGATCCTTTCAATTTTGTTCTACAGCTGCAGTGAAGTTGCAGTCCTTATGAATTACAATTCAATGCAAAATTAATTGGACAGTTGTGTTAAATTTGTTGTTGTTCCTCTGACTCGTTGAATGACATTGCTGCAATATACTCAAATGTCTATTTAAAAAAAACACATGAAATATATGCAGACATTGTGCATTTTTTCTCATAGTCATTATTTGATGTAAAAATACAAATTTGATTAGTACAATCAATTAGATTAATCCCAATACTTTTGCAATTAACTATAACTGCAGGTAAGGATGGACTTTGATATCCGAATAAATAAAGCCATCTGGTCTATGATGAGTGCAGGCAGCAATAGGTGGATTGTTTGGCTGTGAGATTTATCAGCATAAGGATGGACAGGGACCAGTTTTAAATTCAGAAAAAGAGCCAGAGTCCTCAAAAACACTTGGAACGTGTGGCATAGCATTGTAAAGATTGGCCAAATATAGATGAATGCTAGAAGTGTGAAGGGAGAGATGATTTGCGCTTCCTTTTACAATAATTGGTCTAAGGAGGCGGCTCTGTCTGACAGCTTGGGCCAGAGGCTTCAAAGAGAGAGCAAACAGGCCGGGAGAAAGGGGGTATCCTGGTCTTCTGCCTCTTTGTAGTGTGAAACTGGGGATACAGAATGACCTGCCTGAACCTGTGCCGTTGAGCCACTATAGAGGGTGTGAATCATATTGATAAAAGCCTGTCATTTATCAAAACACTGCCATTTTTTCTGTAGCACTGTCCACAGATAGCTTCAATCATATATCAGCCCTGCATCATCAACATCATCTACATTTCATACTGTACCGTAAATTCAATTGAATAAGAATCTCCTTTAGATAAATGTATCGTACAAAAAGATTCCCCTCTCATTTCCAGCCATATTAATCACAGCTCATAAATCAGTCAAACGTGACGCTGCCCTGGCAGATATCGATAGTTCAATTAGTCTAATTATATCAAGTTCGCAGGGGAAGCACTGCACTGGTAATCTCAGTCTGTCCGGACAGTGTCAGCTATGCTTGACTCATCCAATCAGTTTTAAGGAAGAGGCCTGCAATACAGGGGAAGCTTCATTCATTATCTGTAGAATGTAGAAATAAAGTAAAAATTTAGACATGTTCTCATTACCATGCCCAGTTTATGATGAATTGTTCCTTGAACATTTTTAAGGGATAGCTCTGGTTTTTTTGGCTGGAGAGTGTCAGTTATCTCGTTTTTAGATTGTCACCATTGAGAAACAGACAATATAATTTGATTGGGCAAACTTGCTCTGTGTGATCATAGGAATATATCTGTTTTCTCTCTATCTGTCTCCCTCCTCTCCTTCGTCTTTAGATTAGACATTGTATATTGTTGTAACTTCATAAATTTATTCATTTTATTCTGGTTGTGAGTTGTACATTTTGATGAAGAAGTTTTAACTGTTAATGCTCAGTTAATGTTCAGTATTCACAGTGCTGAACGTCAAACAAGGATGTTAGCCATTAAAACCACTGGATTCAGACCATTAACACATTTTGCACAATCCTCACTGTCCGCCAAGAACAAGAAGCCTGAGCTCGATTTATTCAGTAGACCTATTTCCCTTATTTATTTATATCCTATCTGCCAAAAAATCAATGCATTCAACATTGGGCAATAAAATTAATTTCCTGATGATTCTCAAGGTCAAACAATAAATAAAATCTTTGAAAGGTTGGCTCTTCTCATTATTTATAATCTATAATTTCTAAAATTTCTCAAAATGCGTAGTAACTCCAAGCTTTCCACCTAACCTCATCACCAAGGATGAATCACGAGGCAAAAAGAACTGTGCAGAATTCCCTGGGGTTAGTGGGCCTTTTATGTCTCCACTTAGAATTGGCAAACAGGCTGCTGGATGTCCTGTGTAGATCAAACCTGACAGGTGGCATTTTGCCAAGAAGAGGATGGTGCTGTGTTCACTTGAAGACGTTGCTCTGTCCTTTCTCCTCACTGTATAAACTGAACAACTCACCTCTGGCACTCTTCAGCAATGCTAAATTAGCACAACAAACAAAGCACGTGGTGCAGTATACGTCCTGCTCCTTTAACTATAAACATAAAGACAAAAATATTGTTTTGTGATTCTTTTAGCCTTTGAAATATGTGGTGCAAAAAGTAGTGCCATTTGCTTGCTATGCAATTTTCACTTCTGTTGCTTTGGAGGTTCAGGCTTGGTTTCTGCCCAGTTTTCCATTTCTCTGAAAGCATCGTGTTTTGTGCATTGTGACAGCTCTCTGTTAAAAGTGCTATACATAATAAATTGAATTGAATTAAAAGCATCTGCTAAATGATTCAATTGTAAGATTGTAAATTGCACAGTGGTCTATAGGCTAGGGGAGAGCGGGGCAAAATCTAACACACAGTTAAATGTAACTGTGACTTTTTAGGTAAATGCATCAAGCTTGAATGATGTATTTCAGGTTAAACACGCAGAATTACCACCTCTTTGCCTCCAAGAAACAGCGGGAGAGTTCAATAGTATCTTTTAGCTATGTGCAAGTGAATTGTTTTGCCTAAAGTGTTTTTCGGCTACGGTATTGTGTGTGTGTATGTCAAGGAATCCAAATGCATGTAATCCTAAACAGTCTGTTAGTGACTAACAGATCACATAGTTTTGATACAGCATGTTAGCTTGCTGGATTGCTAGTCAGGAAAAAGTGCAGACACAGCCCCTGTGGGGTTAAACCGAACAGGGTTGTTAACCTGTTGTCAGTAGACTATTAATTAACCAATTGATTGGATTTGTTCAACTCAGACAGGATCTTGTAAATATATTTAACTCAAATTTAACTTTATGCTTTATGCTTTGTGTTATCTTTTAAAGCTATTTAGACTGTTAGGTGTAACCCATGCTGCGGTAGTTTTTACCCCAACCTCTGGGTTAAATGTAACAGTTCACTCATTGTACTTTCAGTCAGATTTCTCGTGAATGGTATGGCCCAGAAATGTAATTCTGGTGTGCAATCATAGCCACGGGATGGAGGTTGTTTGCATTCAAAAATGATTAATCTATCTCTAGTAATATTTTCAGAATTGAGCCAAATACAAAAACCGTTAGTTATTTCCTTGTTTTCCCCTACTTATTGCACAGAGGTACTATGAGGAATGTGTTTGTATTAATCTTAAGACATACTTGCCGGCTTTAAAGGGGTTTTAATTAAGTGCAGAAGGCTCTGGCTTATATTATTCAACAGGAATTTGTGGATAAAAGGCTCATGCTCTACTTTGGTGCACATCTCACCAGGGACATTCTGTGGCCCATGGGGTCCCGTTTCAAAATTATATCATGCGGCCCCCGCCTCTCCTTTCATGGCTACCTACAGAGTTGTGGTAGAGCAGCTAGTTATTCTACTACCCAATAAAATTGGGGTTGGGGTGGGGGAGGGTATGTATTGGTCTCCATAAGTTCATTCCTTCGTTCAGCTACTGCAACAGAATTAATATAATTGTGTTAATAAAAAGCACATATATATTTAAAAAAGCCATTCTTTTCTCGGTTATTGGTCATCCTGTGCCATAGCGTCCTTTCAATCTAGGCAATCTTGCCTGTATTGTAATAATTTGGGCATAATAATCTGGGCATTAAGTTTGCAAGGTTTGTTATGAAGTTGCTAGCTAGCTTTCTGCTAACATTAGTGCAAGCTAGCTAGAAAGCTGCACAGCAAAGTTTTCAGAGGCCTGCCAGTGCAATGTTTGTATCAGAGACCAGCCTAAACATGCCATGAGGCACTCCCTATAGTAGTACAACAGAATATGTCTATGTTTAACATTAGTTATTTTTATTTACTTTCTAGACTAGGCTACTAACTTACAAATGGATGGAAACAGAACTTAACGAAGTTGAAACCGCATCTACCGTTGCCATGGTAATGTCAGAGTTCAGGAGAGTACCCCGATGTAGCCGAACATGACAAATGCGTGTTTTTTGCAAAACATTTTTTGGGCGTTTGGGGCAACTCTGATCCTTGGGGCCCTTTTCTTCTGAAACCGTTGAAACCGCCATGGCACGCCCCTGCATCTGACATGCATATTTTGGTATGAAGGCAGAAAACTTAATATGCATTTCTGGCTCATTATTTCACTATTTTTCTATCTACAGATGGAATATTCACCTAATGTGTCCAACCCCCAAACCAACATCCATTTTATAAGAAAGGCCAGTAGTCTGATATGTTAGTCTCATTTATAATATTATAGTATTCTTTTTTTATTATTATTATTCCTACCTCAAGATTTTTCATGTCTGCTCTGAAGTACTGTCACAAGCATGGTTGGAACGTCATTCTTCCATGATTTACTGTTACTAAAGGCTTGATTGACATTGTACTATTCTTTATCTTCTGTGGGTATTTTAATCCACAAATGATGACAGTCACAGTTATCATTATAATTCAACTATGGCCTTTTTGTTATTTTCTGATAATGAAAATACTGTTGATACACAAACCAAATAGGTTTAAAGGGCGTTTCGCATTTATGTTCGCTGTACTGCCATTGAAAACATAGAAAAACAGGAAGTACGGTCATCTTTCGCTGTCCAAGGTGCTGATATACCTAAGAAGGGGTGTTTTGTTCATTTTGCTCTCTCTCTCTCTCTCTCTCTCTCCCCCTCCCTCCCCAGGGAGCGTTGAGCGCCGCAGCATCACCGCTTGCCTCACAGAACCCTGTCTCCTTCATGCAAACGTGAATGAACTGCTCAGTAACAAGGATCACTATGGACCGGGGCGCTCGCGTTTCCCCCGTAGCCTTTGACAGTGAAAGAAAAAACGAATAAACCCCTTATAAAACGTTCTACGTGAAGTAAAAAATATATTTTAGCAGTCAGAGCATCGCACGGCTCAAGTCAAGGCAATTCGTGTTAACGAGCTTGTTTTCATTTTTTACAATTAGACAAGCAGCGCCGGTCTTTAAAAATCCCGTCATATTCGGAACGCATCCACCAACGAGTCCAGGATAATTGCGCGTCTGGTTAGATTTCCGCCAATCTACGAGTATTCCAGACAAAGGTATGTTTTGAAGTCGTTTCTTGATTTGTTTTTTGTGTTTTTGCCGGCATATCATGATAAATTTAGGTGAGAAATACATTTGTGTTCAGGGCTTTAACTGACTGATTGAAATGACCGCTTTTTTGTTACACTTGATTCAGCAGTTTCGTATGCGTTTGTGCATCAGTTGACTAACCTGTCAGCAGTTACTGCTGGTTAAAGAAATCTAGCGTTTAAATATTCTAAACCATTCATTTTGTACAGAAGCATTTAGGCAGTATGACTAAATGTGCCAAGAAAGTACAATACTGTTTTGGTATGACAAACATAGCTTTGTAGCTATGTGCTGACTGTTACATTTGTGCGCAATACTATTTATATATTTTTAAATATTCCGTAATGTCTACGGGCTACTTGCAATGTACTCGGTACAACTCGTCCGTTTTCACTTGTGAGAGTGGGGGTTGGGCGATGAATGGCTAATTAAACGGAGTAGAAAGTGACATCAGGAAATCGATCTCGGTTCCTGAAATCTAGTTGTGTAGGCTACACTTTGATTCATGTGGTTCGTGTGGTACTGGACAGTGACTTTGTTTTTTTTTTTTTTTTTGTTTTTTTTTTTCAAATGCGATTTATCAAGGTATAGACTAGTCTTGAGCACTCCGTGACTCGTCTAAAATTAATCGACAATCATATGATGCTTGGGTTAGCACTTGCCCTGCTCTGATGTAATGTGGATATCTGCACCTGCAAAAGTGCGAAACATGTAAAACTGCTATGCATGCACTGCTGTAACCTCCGATTCTTCTCTTAAATTCATTAGTCCTTGGATCATCCTAGAGGTTGTTTTCTTCCGTCTTGCCTTAAACGTCTTCCTGTCGCGAGGCAATAGTGTGGAATATTGTAGCGGCTAGTCTTCGAAATTATTACGGGACACACTGAGATACAGTCGGCCCGACATACTGTATGCGACTGTACCAGCGATCTACTGAAATGACAAAGCGAAAGGCATGAGTAGAGAAAGACACCGAAAGTATGTTTGTCTTTGAAGTTTCTTCTCTCTCTCTCTCTCTCTCTCTCTCTCTCTCTCTCCATAAGCAGACAAGAAACAAATCATTTTTAATATGGATACAATAAAACATAATAGAACAATGCTGCAGAGTACAAAAGAGGCAGCCTACATTCAGTTTAGGCATTGTTATTGTTAGTTTAATTATTGTTAGTACAGTATGTGTGTATAGGGACGGAACCCCCCCCCCCCCCATTTCTAGTTATTTTCTGCAAACTGTTTAGCCACAAAAGTAACTCCTGCACAATTCGAAATCAGCAAGCTGTTGTCAGTAATTCAGTAGGGAATGATACTGTTATTTACACAGTGCTATATTCTTTATGTGCTTCTGACACATGCAGTAGGGCATAGCACGTGCATCACAAGGGAGGCATATATGTGAATTCAGGTGCCCTGAGACCTCTGCCAGACAAAGGGAGTTGGGATCTTGGCTTTACATGCAAGACAGAATTTTAAACAGGATGGTGCTCTCATTTCTGCTATGGTGTATTGTTCTGGTTCTTGAGACTACCCCGTCGTTTTATTGGCACCACTTCCGGCAGTGGCCAGGGTTCCCCAAGGTGTCCCACCCAAATAATAACTAGGTATGGTGTCAGAGTTTTTATTTATTTTTATTTATTCTTTATTTAACCAAAAGGGTCCCATTGAGATACAATATCTCTTCTGCCAGGGAGTCCTGGTCAAGATGGCAGCAGAAAAATAAATGTTTCATATAAAAAACATACCAAAAACAAAACAGAACAGAACATACAAGGAACAGGAGCTAAAATAGTTCCTGCTAAAAAGGCTACGGGATAGTATAGCTACAGACTGGAGAATGTGCAAAGTCTTTAGAAGACCCCCCCCCCCCGCATTGTGGTCTTCCTCTTATGACAGTAAGCTAGCTCGATTCGGTCGTCCGGACGTACGGCGTTCCGAATCCCCGCCCAGTCCTGCTGTCATCGGCCAGGGAGCCTAACAATGAAGGGAGCCGACGGGGTGTTTAATGATTCATCCTGGGCCTGCTACGGATCCGCCGATCGCTAAAGTGGTGCGGAGAGGCTGGCCCGACGCTCGCTCTGCTGCTCCCTGGAAGGACCGGCGGAGAGAGAGGGAGAGAGATAGAGATAGAGAGAGAGAGAGAGAGAGAGAGACTCAGCCTTTGCTCTAGCAAGGGACTGCTGATCAAAGGGAAATCAATAGCAGTCTGCAAAGACGTTTATACATATTTATCACCACCCCATGCCTTTCACAACCATTTGCTCGGGGATGAGGCCTTGTTCCTGTATTCTGAACACTTTTTTTTTTTACCATTATTCCAATAAGCACTAGGTCGCTCAAAGCTTGACCTAGAATTTGGCGTAGGCTTGCCATTTTGATGCGCAGATTTTATTTTACAGGATGCCTATCAAAAGAATAGTTCATATTTTAAAAGGATTGGATTCAATTGTGCTTTCACGCAGCCACACCGAAGAGAGGAAACTTACCTTTCGCTGCATACGCAAAAATACATGTGTGCACATGGATACTGTACATCCTCATCCTCCTGCCTTATATTTTTAACAAAAAGGTTCAGGCAACTCCGGGACCTCGCTCAAGGGTTCAACAGAAGTGTGTCGCTTGAGAGCAAGACCTGTGACCGCACCTTTTTTTTCGGCTGTCACTCATCTGTACAGATGACCAGTATTCCTCTGTAGATGTACTGTTAAAAAAAAAAACACATTGGACGTATGGAGGGGAGGCTGGAGTCGGGGGAAGGTAACAGCGGGCATGCATTATGCATGCCGCGCGCTGGGTTATGTATCTGCGGCTGGGGATCTGTGCGCGGCTCAGCCCTGCTTGATTTCACCTGCTCGCCTCCATCAGAGCGCGGCGCACGCAGGCCTGGATCCCATAAACAGTTGCCTTTGACTTTCAGATAATGAAGTCGTAATGTAGCCGATAAGCGTTCAGTCAAACGCGCTGCGCTTGTTTCGGCACCGCCGAAAAATTGCAATGGGTGCCGAACTGGGTTTTTGCGAAGGATGGCAACGGTCAGCGCTTTGGTCTCATTCCGAGCCGAAGCGAAGGGCAGATGTTCAGGCCTTCGGGATTTTCTGCGTTTGGGCGTGCGCTTAACGTTCTTGAGTCTGCCTGGCTCAAATACAATGCGTCCCTTGTAATGCTGCGGTTACAAAAACAGGATGTTCCAAATGCTATTGCTGCTGGTATCAACAACCTGCTCAGTGGAACTGCATGTAAAAGCATGACATTTCAAAGGATACACTGTCTGTGAAGGTGCTTTCAAATTCATTCAAGTTACTGAGGCATGTTTCTATTTTTAAATGACCACACTAAAAAAAAATGTCATAATCTCGTGTGCTTCCGGCAAACCTCGGAGCGGTCGTGTATGCTATTAATCCACTTAGCAGACATCCGTATCCAGGCCAGCCTAACACAGCACCTCGCACTCCGTGAACTGTCCGTTTGAGAGCGCGATCATTTCTCAAGGAGCTTACGCGTCTTTCTCAAGGAGACTGCCGCAGTGCCCCACTTGCCGTTTAAACCCAGAACATCCTGGTTAAAAGCCCTACCTCCTAAAGATGAGCCGGTTAGGTTTCACAAACTCCGTAATGGGTGGAGCCGCAATTAACTGTCAATCACTCGCTCATTTGAACCAACAAATTAAATATTTTCTCAGGAACACCACAATGTCTTTCTTTAATAATCTGGGGGTGGGGGTGGGGGAACCAAAATCTCACATACAGCTGATTCGGTTAAAATATTGTGGTTATGCTTACTCTGGATTTCAATTTGGATAATTTATTACAGGTTTAGCTGTGTAGTGGTACCATCTTTACACGTGTATTACACAAATTACACTAACTGCTTATGAATGGACCATAATGATGCCTGAGAGTAACACTGATGTTCTCCACTCCTGAATGTCACTAAGGATAAGAGCGTCTGCCAAGTGGCTGTAATGTAATGCATTTGCCTGTTAAAGAAGAGAACAATGTCCTTCAAGCAATGTAACAATATGGTCTCAAAATGGTATTTCCCAGAGGATAAATGTTTATTTTTTTTACCTCCTCCAAGGCTTCTATCACTTCAGGGATTTGCGGGGAGCTTTTCAGAGTGATTTTTTCCCCCCTGTTTAGCAGAGTCTGTCTTAACCTTTTCACAAGTTCTGACTGCACTAACCAAATTTTTAATCAAAGAAATGACGGCCTAACAGGTCAGGACACAAGCACGTTCACGGGGCTGTTGTGGGCTGTTGTGTTTTAGTGGGACAGCTTTAATTACGGAAGCGTCAGTGAGCATAGTCAGCCTGGCACTGTACGGACAATTAAATACCTCCCGTTTTTCAGTCCCGGTGCGATGGGGCCCCCTTCCTACTGTTTAAACACCTTGTGTCTCCCTCCTGAGCAGATTGGTCAAGTGCAATTTGTAATCTGGTCAATGAAATATTGGGATTTGTCTGACACAGTATTGTTGAAATTGTTATTTATGGAATCTTGGTTCAGTTATTAGAAATTGATTATCAATTTCACTCTCGAAAACAATACCCCAAAGACATGAAGTAAAATGGCCAACATTAATGGAGGATTCTACCAACAAAAAAACATAGCTTGCATGAAGACATTCTTCCATGTTGCTTTTTTATTTCAGAAAATGTTTAACGCCACAGTAGTGACTGAAAAAGCACTGTTTTTGGTAGATGTTTTAAGTATAAAAATGACATGGGACGCATGTAGTCACATTATAATCACATTTGAGAACAAGGGGTTCTGCGCAATTGAGTTGCATGCATGCATGTATTGTATTTGACAGTTAAATGCATTTTTCTATACGTTTTTATATGAGCTGTTTCATGCATGTAAAAGTGAGTTGGCCACATGTTATTCAAACAAAGCTTAAAGACATAAAGGCTTAAAGAAGGTCACGGCTTCACACACACAGACATCCAAACACAAACCATGAGCATGCCCTCACTCTTGAATCGACGTCTGAAAACACACTCAGACACAAAGCACCCGCTGATTCTCCTCCAGCCGAGGCTGCTCTGCTGTCGCCCCGGAGAGCGCCTTTTGTGCGTAGCTCTGAATCGCTCGGGAGCGTGAGGCCCGTTCGTCCAGTCACACGCGGTCTCCCGTTTCATCGCGAACGCGGCCGCCCGCGTCCTCCTCTGGAAACGTTCCCCCTCTTCCCTCGGGCCTCGGTCGCGTTGTCCGATCCCGGCAGAGAGCCGGCGGCGGCGGCGGCGTGGACGTCGTAAAAGAGTCGCCCATCCGTCAGGGAAGGCGGCGACGCTCTAATGAAAACGTCCCTCTCCTCCAAGGTGCTCCGGCTCAGTCGCCGCGGCGACGGGCGTAAATCACCCCGACGCGCCGTGTTAGCGGCGGGGGACGGCGGCCGGTGTTCTGCGGAGAAGGATGCGGGCGCAGCCCCCCGCTAGCCGCGGGGACCCTCCGCTTCCGCTCCACCTCCGAGGCGGGCGGCCGTGCAGCAAGCCGCTGTAATTAAAACAAGAAATCGGCAAAGTTGTTTGGCTGGAGACGCAGGCGCTTGTTGGTCAGCTCCACGTGGGCCGTGCGCTTGGAACGTCCAACAGAAAACCTTCCCCGGGGTTTAAAATGCGTGCGCTCATCGTTACATTTACATTTCATTTCATTTGACGGATGCTTTTATCCAAAGCGACGTACGATACGTACATTGTTTTTCGCACAGTAAGCTCCTGTTACATACCTGTACATACTGTTACAGTGTACAGCTATACACACTGAATAGCTGTAGAATTGAATCAAGTGCTGCATAAACTGTGCCTGCCCAAAGCTTTGCACTCCAGAAACTCCAGGGAGATCTACCATCTTGACAAAGTGCCTTCGCTCTTGACTCTCCCTTCTCTCTTCTTTCAGTAAAACACATTCAGTGTGCTATTGTTAAAGCAGAGAATGTTTCTGCAACGCGTACGTCGACCGCTGCGAGAGGGGATCCCCCCTGCTCCACTGCCGACAGTTTGTGCAGGACTGCATCCCCTCCCCGCCGTTCTGCCACGGCTGCTGCCAAACTAATGGTATTGATGGAGAGATCAGCTCACCTCAGCATGATTAACAGAAGCAATTAACCAGATGAGGAAGAAGCAGAGGCCAAGTGGTGCATGAAATACCCGTATAATGATCTGTGCTGAGTCGGTACGGCGCTTGGAGAACTACCCGTTTCCTAGAGAAGTGGTCTCTGAACTTCACTTGTCCACGACTGGCTTAATGAGGGAATGTGTTTTGTGTGACCCACCTCTTGTAAACACGCTGACTTTGATATGTTCGACTTTCTAAGTGCTTTTTATTATTATTCTCGAAACAAGTTCATCATTTGCAGTGTCTTGAGTGTGTGCTGTGCATTTAAGTGATGGGGTCTTAATTAATTGGTGTGACTGTGGAATCTGCATGAAATTGTGTATTACAGTTATCTTCTCACTTGCATCTCACAACCTGATGGTGAGTTAGACAGTGGCTATTGACAACTGTTTGGGGGAAGGGTTGGTGGTACAGAGGGTAGTTAGAGGGTGGCTGTGTATTGATGACTGTTTGCGGGAGGGTTGGTGGTGCAGAGGGTAGTTAGCCAGGGGCTATTGACAGCTGTTTTGGGGGAGGGATGGGGGAAGGGAATACGGAGGTTAGAGAGTGCATGTTATTGACTGCTGTTTTGGGTTGGGAGGGGTTAGGAGGTTGGTAGGGGGACAGTGCCAGCGTCCCGGCTGCTGTTTGAGGGGAGGGGGGGCGGTGGCATTGGGAGCGCACAGGGTCCTGAGAGGGTGCTGGAATTCCAGCTGCCAGCATGGCACAGCTTCTCGTTAAGCGTTTCTCTGGACGGGCTCCAGCGCACCAGGGCAGGGGCCGCAGGCGATCGCTGATGCCCGTCAGCGCAGCTGTGCGGGTCGTGACCCGCTGACGCACGCTCCCCCGCTTCCCGCCTTTCACCGCTTCTCCTCAAACAGCCTCGCTCTGGCGCCGGAGTTGGTCCTCGGGTGACCGACGCGTCTGGATGAGAAACGTACACCAAGTCCAGCGTTCCACGCTCGTAACGCAAATGTAAACGCTCATAGCTGTTGCTCAAACTCAGTGACAAAACCCAGTGTGCGTCGGTTCCAAATGCACGCCCAAGAAGCATTTAAACGCGTCTCTCAACCTGATATGGATCCCTGACCCTCTCTTGCATTCACCTGACATTTGAGCTGGGCTTTGTGAAGGACCCAGTGACCTTCCGTCATCCGATATATCTCCTGTTGTGTCCCCAAACCTTGGCCTTTCCCCATCTATTTTCAGTTTTCACCAGAAAAGAATACCCATGCATTAAATCACCACCAAATGAATCTCTTGAAAAATTGCTTCAGAAAAGGAGATGAATGCACTTTTGACTTATTATGTAAGACGTGTGCTTTGATGTTTTTCTTAGCGCTTCCCCTTCAGAGTGGTGGTTAAATCCACGGTTTTTGGGAACGCCTTGAAAACTACTCGCGCGGCAGTGATTATATCTTATGAGTCCACCCGTACGTGTTACAGTTATAGCCTCCCTGTCTGTAAACACGTTATTGTTTCCGGGATAATGAATGTGTATCCTGGGCCCTGTCAGGAGATTAACTCCAGCCCTCGCCGAGGTTTACAGCATGCGTTTGTCAGCATATGGTCCTCCATCCAATCTGTTGCGCTGCTTCAACGCTGAAGAGGCAGATTCACAAGGAAACAGGAAGAGAGGGGTGAGCTGTAAAGTATCGGCCGCTAAAACAAACGATCCTATTTACCAGAGTAACGGCGACGGGCTCGCGGCAGTTCTATAACATAATGCAGTTCGATGAGATCCATTGAGGCCGGTGTGCATAGGTGTGCCTTTTCTGAATTCTACGGGCGCCGGTCAGGGGAACCGGGGGGGTCGCGGGTTCAATTCCCAAGCGAGGCACTGCCGTTGTACCCTTGAGGGAGGTACTTAACCTGAGTTGCTCCAGTAAATACCTACTGTAGCTGTGTGACTGGACTGGATGTAAAAGAGCAGCTGTGAAATGCTTGAAATGCTGCATTCTGCTGGATTCCACTGATATTGGAGCTGAAGGTTATATTTTTGTTGATTACAGAGAGTTTACCTGGTCGCATGGGAAGTACAGACAATATAAGCAATATAAATTATGAGTGTGTGGTATCTGGTTTAAGGATGTGGCTTTGTACTTCTGTACAGTTGAGCGAGGTTTTTTTTAGCTGGTTGCTACTGTAAATATCCAACTGTATAAATGAATAATGCTTGAATATTTGCCTTGAATAATGCCTTTTTATCACTGTGCCTTGTCTTCCCCAGTCTGGAATATTCTGTGGACGTATTGTGCAAGTACTGCTTTGAGGTTTATTATTCATGCATTGTTTTACATCTTACTGTGTATCATATTATATTTGAGTATAGTGTATTAACACACTAACAACATTACATCACATTTAGCAGATGCACTTATCCAGAGCGACTTACACAACATTTTACATAGCATAGCATCCATTTATACAGCTGGATATATACTGAAGCAATGCAGGTTAAGTACCTTGCTCAAGGGTACAACGGGAGTGTCCTACCCAGGAATCGAACCCATGACCTTTCAGTTACAAGCCCAGTTCCTTACCCACTATGCTACACTGCCGCCTCACAACACACACACATGTATATGGGTACACATGTATTTTATACGCACACACACAGATGAAGCGTTTACCAAAAATCAATTCAATTTCAACCAAGTCAGGAACAGATTGACAATTTTGTACACAGTTTTGTACACAGTATAAATGCATTTCCGGAATGCTAATGTGTCTCTGACACCTCCCGCTTTAGCCGTAATGAAGTGAATAGACGCAATTAACTGTGCTCACCAGTGACAGGATTGATGCGTTTCAGAGGCTGATGAAGAGGTTATGAAACTTCCTCAGAAGCCGATTCTCTTTCCTCCAGAATGAATGGCGATATTTTTCCTATGTGAAATGCCAAAAAAGCCTGTGTGTGTGTGTGTGTGTGTGTGTGTGAGAGAGAGAGAGAGAGAGAGATGGACAGTTGCATAATTTGTCAGAACAATCTTATTAGTGGTGTATTTAATGTGAGTCTTTACCGATCACAACACAAAGCGTGCACCGCTCTTGGAACTGCAACCGAGACAGTATTAATTGTTGAAATGTCGGCCAGAGACCTAGCTACATTCATCTGCCGCATTGGTTATAATTAATTGTAACAAAGTGCTTTGCTTTTCAATTTGCTTTGTTTAATTGGCTAACGCCATGTTTGGACAGTTTTCCCCCCCGTGTAATGTATTGAGTGCTATTTTCTGTTGAATAACTGGGCGAGGCAGAGAGGGGCAGGAAATAGAAGCGATCTAGCTAGAAAACAGGTAGTGCAGAAGGAGAAATATAGATGGACTCCTTTCTTCCTCAACATCGTTTTCCCCCTGTAATTCTTTCCGCACAAACCTGGAGCAAATTCCTGGAGCTCTGCAGCTGAAGCATTAGCACACCACTGCTACGTTTACCTTGTCTCCTCACGCAGAACACAGTGCATCATGCCTGAAAGCAGATCAGATGTTTGAATAACCTCAATCTTAAAATCCTGAGGATCGTGGAATCGTTCCTATTCACACGCTCTTGAAAATGCTACTCGGCACGTACTACTCCATTTTTAAAGAGTGTTTTTTTGTCTCAGTCAAAATGTTGTGCATTCATTATGTGACATCTGTTCATGTGATATAATGGTTCCTTTTTCCTTTTCTTTTCAGCATAATGCATACACTTTTAAAAGGCATTTTAGTTTGAAATCTTCTTGGCCTTTTGTATAGCCTAGGTAAACAAAATTGCACAAAATCAGAGTCTGTTCTTCAACATAGCAGCTAAAAACATTCAGTCCACAAAATAAGTTTCTGGCTTGAAACATATGAGTCTTAAAGTGAAGAAAGCATTCCAAATTAGGTTGACGGAATACGATTATGATCTGGGATAGCTGGCCGGTTTTCATCAAATAACGTGAAGGGACTGTCCTTAACACGAGACGGGTTTATCAAAGAGTATTATTCCCGTGTGATTTTTATGAAGCCATTGACGTAGCCAAGGCTAGACTTACCTCTCACTTACGAAAATTGGTAGCCTGTAAACTTAGGCTTGCGGTCAATTGATTTTGTGACAAAGGACAAGATTTGAATGTGTAATTACCGGGCCAGTCTTTTACTGCTTGAGGAACACAACATAGCCAGTGTCCGTGGCAAAAGCCTATACTGACCGAGGTTCTGTACAGGGCTCAAGCCACAACTGTTTAAATAATCCTTTGGCTTTATTTTTCTTTTTTCTTTTTTTCTTTTAGTTTCCATTGTTTCATTTTTTTTATTTTAATCAAAATGTTATTTTATTAAATGAATTTGAAGAGCCCCCACGACCCTGCTCAGGATAAGCGGGCACAGATAATGGATGGACCCTGCTCAGGATAAGCGGGCACAGATAATGGATGGATGGATGTGTTGGACGAGCTCTGCTTTTTTGTTTTGGTGATCGTTTTTGCCGTGCCTCACTGAGTGACTCTATAGGCCTGCTCAGAGTGGCTCATTCTGCTGATCGCTGGTCGCCGGGGCCCACCGCTGGCTCTGTTTCACTCAGACAGGACAGATCCATCAGCACAAATCACACACCGAGTCAGACCGCACGCGCCGGGGGGGCAATTAATCGCCCCGCCGAAATTAATGAGTCTGTTTCCCAGGTAGCCGGCTTTTATTTTTCATCCGTTCCGAGTCTGGAGGAAAGGCTCCTTTTCATTTCGCTTAATTGAGATGAATTTTTATTACTTTATTCCCGGAAAGAAAAAGCACGGCCTGGACGTTAGGAGAGACGGTTCGATTTCCGTAAGGGATCAGATGCTCCTGCTTTAAACTGTGTTGCGTAAGGCTGATAAATCTGCGTGTGCCTGGTGCCGAGCTAATTTCAGTGGTGACTTATGCCTGAAAATGTCATTTATTTCATTCGATGACGTTCACACTCGGTCATCAGCGTGCTGGAAACATGCTTCAGGGGACTGAATTGTGCACTGTCCAGAAGTGGCACAGAACAGTTCAGATGAAGTTCCACACTTTTATGTACAGTAGGTGAGGTGGGGGGAAATGGTAGGAAATATAAAGCTCTTAAAAAAGGGAGTCGAATAGCCAATGTGAAAACATAGCATGCAGAGCAGCATACATACGTTCAGTTATTTGCGTAAGCACATTCTCACTAAATTTAAATGGACAAGATTGGGCCTTTCTGTGTGCAGTTGGCATGTTCCTCTTGTGTCCTCGTGTGTTTCCTCCATGTACTCCGATATCTTCAAGTCCAAAGACATGCAGGCAGACTAATTGGAGACTCTCAATTGCCCATAGCTATGAGTTGATATGAATGAAAATTGAGTGAAAAGAAAAGACAAGGAAAATGGTTGAAAGTAAAAAAATAAAAATCTGTATCTGCTAATCTTTTAAACTCAGGGTCCATCAATCTTATCCAGAAAGGGCCAGTGTGTGTGTGCAGGCTTTTGTTTCAACAAGCAGCTACACACCAGATTCTACAAATCAGCCACTAGTCTTTGCTAAGTACCTTGATTAGTAGAATCAGGTGTGTAACTGCTTGGTTGAAACAAAAGCCTGCACACACACCAGCCTGTTTTTAAACCTTGTCACTGGCTACATGCCTATGCAATTGCTTTGGAACAAATGAGCACCTGCTACATTAACACACCTGAAGACTAATGTCTCAGCTTGCCAGCTTTCCACATATTAGTGATTTTTATCTATAGTTATTCTTAGATTGGCATCACAAAAACAAGTCCGGACAAACAATAATAATTGGAAAATGTCTAATGACAGAGCAAAGCTTAATCTTATGCCTAGAAATTTTAATAAAAAGACTGATTGTTCACTTGATTGTTAGAAAAGACCATTAAGCACTCAATCATTTTTCAGCATTGAAGTGTGTGACCAGTTTAATCATGCAAGCGTGATCGCTCTGTCCTTTGTTACATTAAATCCAATCTTGTCCATTCAGCTGAAAGCAAAGATACACAACAACTATTTTTCCCAACAAAATACACAGCAAGATCTTCAGTGTAAAAACAAATCTCATAGAGCACTTTTAACTCTAATAGAGTTTGTACAGCCTCCACTGCACTTTGATAGTGTTGACTTAACACTGTTGGAGTTTAATGGCAATAACTGTGCAGTGTGGATGAGTGTCATAGGCATCCTTGTGCACAGTAAGCATGGCTTCTCTCCAAAAAGATATTAGCAAGAGGTCAACATTTCTTGAACAATTCAAAAGTTGTATATTTTCTGATACCTGCTTGATGTACCATTACCATTTTTTCCAGCACAGTTTGCTGAATTTATTGATCACTAAAATTAACTTGGCAAATGTTGTGGCGAACAGCCTTACACTTTTAGTCACATTTATTTATCAGTCAAATCTTTTTGCATCCATCTGTTTTTGTTAATAGTTCAATACATACTTCCCTGTGTATTCACAAAGTATGGGTAGATCAGGGAGTTTTTTTTAAGCCAAAATGCTCAGTCATTAGTTCAAGTTACATATTTCAACTATTTAATGTTGGGAATGCCTATTTCGTTTTTGCTTGTTAAATTGATGCTTCATACCTCAGCACTTAATATATCTGGATATATGAACCCTTAGAGAAAGCAAACTAACTCTATGCCAAATCTAACCATGACCTGCTTTGTAAATTACATTTCAGCAACAATGTAATTACATGGTAATGAACTAATACTTCATGTAATTACACCATTAATACACCATGTAATTACATCAGTAATTCACAGGTATCATATGAAGTGTGAAAGGATGATTCAGTTATTTTTTTCCCCCTGATTTTTGCTGACGTTGTGAACGCACGTACTCTCCCTCATCCGAGACTCATTGCCGACATCAAAGATGCAGATGAAGACTATTTTCGATCTGCCTGTCTTGAAGCTCGAGTGTGGGCGAGCTCCTCCTTGTCAGACCCTTTAGTGACGTGCGATCCATTAATGGTGCAATTTGCCACAATGCTAACCGTATAAACAATGGATCTGAAGCTTCACAACAAAGACCGATAAATGGGGTTTACAGACACACACACACACACACACACACACACACACACACTCAAACACTAAATATACATTAAAATGGCAGGCAGGCTTTGATCAGTCAGTACAAAGGGATGCGCTTCCCCTGTGACTTCGGTCTCGGACGCGGCCCGCTGTTTGTTTCTGTGGGTGCTTAATGGGCTTTGTTTATGCACTGGAGGCTTGTGCTCACCGTGTCCCAGGGGTCTGTGGCAGAATCGTCACCTACAGCATGCATGCTGAGTGACAGGCCTCATGCTGCTCTGTCATCTTCAGTAGCTTCTTAATGCTGCCAACTTTTGATGATTTTTGATTGTGTTTTTTATTATTATTATTTGCACATTGCCAGCTTTTGTTCATTAGATTTGGCCGACAGAACATCAGCTTTGTGTAGCAGTTAGGTAATTGGGCTTGTAACTTTAAGGTTGTGGGTTTGATTCCTAGCCGTCGCACCCTTCAGTATGTACTCGACATGAATTGCTGCAGTTAATGCCCAGGTGTGTTAATGCACAGTATGTACAAGCTGGTATCAATCGATCTGGATAACAGGATTTAGCATCTGCTAAATGCTGCAGTGTAGTGTAACATAATGCATTGTTCATTTGGGGAATACCCACTGACCACAAAGGAACTGTCAAATCGAACCAGGACCACGTCGGTGCCGACTGTAGCCGGTGGCTCCATGGGACAATGCACAATCGGCAACTGCATCGGCCAGGAAATGGGAGGGTTTAGCCTGAAAGCGCTCTGTTGGACGATCGGGCGCCCGTGTATGTGTGGTCAGCGCCACATATGAAAGGTGTTCCTCCGCTCTGTGTGAGCTTAGCTATAGTCTGCGGTGTATGAAGAAGCAGTTGGCAACACCACATGGATGCGTGGGTGCCCGCACTCTCCCAGTTCGGCACTGGGGTTCGCAGGATGAACACGGCTGTGGTTGCAGATGATTGGACATTCCAAATTTTGGCAGGAAATGGATATACGCAGCCCCAGATTGGATGCCAAAATGTTTTTTTATTTATTTTAATTGTCTCCTGCACAAAGTGTACTCGCATGCATAGGTACACAATTCACACATGTATGTACACAGACACATGGACACTCACGCATACATAGCCATGCACAGCATCTTTCAGGGTTGCTAAAAGTTGAAAAAAATAAGATTCTTTGAAAAAATAATTTCTCAGGCACTGTTGACTTGGATGTTAACGGGAGCTGAACGCGTAGCTTATTCCAAGCTGTAACTGGACTTACAGAAAATACTCATCCATGTTGTATTATTTACTACCTTTGGCTTCATTTTTTGTCTGTTTTCACAAAATATTGCCTTATATTATAAAATATATCCGGTTTTCCGGATGATATTCTTCTGAGATACTTTCTCAGTCTCAGGCCAACTATGCAACCTGTGTCTGCAGACAGTATCCAGACTACATATTTCAAACAGAAATGGTATTGTGTTTTGCTATAATATAACATTGTGATTTAACATCTTAAATTGTTTTTTTCAATGTTGTTTTCAAAGTACAATGCTATATTATTCAGAATATTATGTGAGCAGGCTCAAGAATGCCTAGGCTGTGTAAAGTAATTTCAGTACTATTTCACTCAGTCAAATTGGATATTTTTCTTTCTGAAAAATGACATTACCTGGATAGAGATTCTATGAACACTGAAGAGACATTTGATCTGAGGAGGCATTGTCTGGCCAGAGAACAATGTCTTTGGACTTCTTTCTCTGTTGGAAGAAATATGAACGTGTTTTTTTTTTCTCTCATAAACTGGAAGGCAGGCACATTTTCTTTGAGTTTGCTATATTGTGTGAAGGATGAGGTATTTTACAGGATAAACAGGAGTCTTTGGCTGCACTGTGCAACGGGGAATCAGAAAAACTGGCCTCACATTCTTATTTTAGTCCACTGTGCAAAACACTATTCCCTGTACCTAAACATCTCCAGCCGCTGTGCTTTTCTGTCTCTAATAATTCTTATTCTGCAATTTTCTTCTTCTTCTTTAAGTCTTGTTGTTCATATACTGTACCTGCTCCTGCATGAGGTCTCATCTGTGCACGTTTGAGCCACTGGGTGATTTTGTATAATAAAAGCAAAGGCTTACTGAATTTTAGTCAACGGCGTGCCATTGTAAAATCATGTGTAAATATTAGCCGTGCTTCTGGGATTGAAACGTGCGTGCTAGCCCGTGCTGTGCATTAAAATGTGCTGTGCTGGCATAGTCATTCTAAGCCACCCTATCCGGCTGTGGATCTCGTACCTAATGGGTCTGTCTCAGTTACAGTATGGTGTATACTGCTGACGAGCGCCGGGCGGCTTCCTGTAAATTCTATCCAGTGCTGTGTTCATATTTTCGCAGCATGCGCCGAGAACATCCGTGTTCCATTAAACGTGGCGCACGGTATGCCTGAACATGGTGTCGCATTTGTGCATAAGATGGCAGCCGAGGTTAACTTGACCCCATGTTGCTATGGATAAATGACGCATGCATGGACAGTCTCCTAAATCCCCAGTAAAAAGTGGCACGATATTACACAACCACTATATGCAGCGTTTTAGGGTCTAAGTACGGTTGAGATTTCTCATGGTGTAGATGGTTTTTTTCATATTGAGGGCACTTCAGTGTAATTAACACATGCTATATCCATGTATTTTACTTATAAAAATAATGTTCTATTTCGATGGTACAAAACACGTTTTAGAGTAATTTGTTGCATGTATTTAAAAAAAAAAAAGAATTAATTAAACATTTAATCGGACCAAATAGCAGAGCATGGAAGACGCAGCATACTCGGGTGCCATTGGAGGGAACAGATGTGGCCATGCATCAGACTACATCAAGCATTCAGACAAGCGTTACCTGATATAGTTTCTAGGGAATCAATGCTTTTGAAAGCCCAGTTGTCGTACAATATGGCCACGTCGTCACACCGATTCCCTGTAGGTAGAGAATGCTGTGCAATGGCTGCTGCCATCCTGCTAGCGTTGTCCAGGATCTGTCTCATATACGGTGGAGAAAGCTGAGCGCGGCATTCAGGAGATAGCAGAAGATCCCATTATGGTTTGATTTGATTTAGGTTTGATTTATTCGAGAAGCGGACAATTGGATGTTTGCGCGACATGTACGCGCAATAATTTATGGTCTTGATGAAGATTATTTACTGTCCCGCTTTTCACCACATAAATGCGAGATTACCTCCACTGCTTCAGACAGAGAATGCATGACATTTTAGTTCCGTTGATTCTCCTAACGTCGTTAGCGGCTCGTGGGCATGCGAGCGCACGCCACAGTACGATTTCATGGCGGTGCTCTCCACGGCAACCCGTAACCGTCTGCCTGCATATTAAGTCTGCTCGAATTTCTGCAGAGAAAAAAAACGGCCTTCAGCCAAAGAACCCACCGCCGTACAAAATCAATTAATTAAGATCAATCATCAGAGTTGCATATGCGCACCATACTAATTACTTTAGGTAACAATGGAAATTTTCACATGAGCTCTTCTCGCATTCTGTACAGCACGGCATGGAAAGTCCCTGTTTTCCGTTATATTTCTGTTAAATTGGGCTCCGTAAGAGCTAGCTGTGAAATCCTCTCATTTCTTACGCCTGGATACTCGACATGGTGCTAAGAAAGGTTCCCCTCACATCTCTGTGTCTCATTAGTAGTGTATACGCCACTGTGCCGGGGAAAAATGGGCCACTATTAAAGCAAAGCGAGTGCTTAACTTGAGTTGAGTGACTCAACTGTTTTTGTGTGGGGGTGAAAAAAGTAAAAAATATATAATCCTTAATTTTTTAAAGGGTGCATGTCGTTTGAATCCAGGCCCGGATCATTCCGTGAGTTCTGAATCTCTGTGTAGCCCTCCAGAGGATCGACGGTACGATGACGCAAGGCGCTAAGAGGTAGCAGAAAAACGCAAGGGAAGAAGATGTCATGCGCGCAAAAAGAGAGGCTTTGATGTCCCGCCCTCTAACACTCGGACTGCTGGAATACCATCAGTCACAGAGATTTACACAGTAATTAAAAAAGACTCAGATTTACATACTGTGGGTTTTTAGAGGCGGATGGGCGGGGAGTGAAGAGTAGCATCTCCAAGATTGACGTCTGTGAGGACTGTGAATGCCCTGCTGTCTGAGGCAAAGAATCTCACTTTGAAAGATTTTAAAGAGGTTTTTAAAGTTAAAATATATGAAAGAGACTGTCACTGCAATTTTATCCTTCATCTGGAGTTTGGTTTTCATTTATTACAAAGCATGAAATTCAAATGCTTGCTAGTAATATATAAATTGTTATATACATTTTCATTTAATTAATACTATTCAATAAAGCTTGTTGTGACAGAACGCTTCCGTAAAAAAAAAATCCCATGAAATAAATTAAAAAAACGATTTTGTTTCATACAAATACTGAATATTGTCCAGTCGTTTTCATCCTGCTGGTTTGGCTTTACTGATACGGTAGGGAAAGTATCGCTAATGACGCTAATGTCATCTCCTGATCCTTCTACATTAGCTTCAAAAGGAGCTATTGTAATTCATCATGTTAAAACAGCCACTTAAGAAAATCTACAGTAACTGCACTCCATTTAATTGAAGTAAAAATAGCTGCGACAGACACAGAATATTAATATCAATCATGTATTATACTGCTGGCAGATTCACCTAGCCTTCACCTTCCTTTCAACAATTTCAAATCCATTGGAAATCAGCGAATATCAAGGGGGAGTTGTATTCAGAATGAATTTAATACGTTGAAATGTATACACATTGCATCAAAAAAGAAAATCCTATGTGTTTTACCCAGGTCATTGTTTAGATTTTTTTTTTAATCTATTTGAATGCATAATCCATGTTCTGCGGACATGTGCTCCACACACTGATGACATGAACATATCGTACTGCGCTTCATCCAGCTCTGGGGTTACTTGGAAATGTGAGCCGCATCAGTGCGGTGTTCCTGGTTGGCTGATCCCCTGCCCTGAGTGGTTCTGCCTCACAGTGCTCTGGCAACAAGAACAGAGCTTAGGTAATGCCTACAGAGCACTCACATAGCATGGCTTTGATGCTGCTGTACTGCATTAGCGCTGAAGCAACGCTGAGATGGCTTTGCCTGTTCCGAGGCACGGTTGCTTCCGGAAACACTCCAATGAAGTCTGCACGGAGTAGGAGGGGCCTATTTTCATTGTGTTCTCTTGACGCTGACTGAAAGGCTTTGGGGAATGCAGTGGGGACTGACTAAGAGGACTTGTGCAACGTGACCTTTCAAACAGAACAGTGCAATTTGTGATGAATTCCACAATGTGTCAGGATATCAAAAAAGGTTATGTTAATTAAGCTTGTATTAAAACCACAAAAAAATATTCGGCAGTGTTTGTAAATAAATTATATACGTAGAATGTCATGGCACCGAGTTAAAATTAGCGCAAATGCAAGGCCGAAAACAGATGCTTAACAACTGCCACAGCATTCACGCTGGGGAATAAGTTCAACGCTGTGATTCATTCACATTTTTTCCCAACAACAATAACATGCCAAAGGGTCAACTGAGGAGTGTCTGATAAGTGGGCCACTCATAATGTGGCTACATGCAAATACAAGAGAAGTCGAGATTGATACTTGCCATGCCAACCTTACCTTATCCACATTACATAATAGCTTTGAGTGGTATGAGTACTGTTCTACAGAAAAAGGATGGATACTGCCTAAGCACATGCCAAATGAATGAATTTTAGTAACCACTGTATTTTTTCTCTACTTGAAATGTGTATACATGGCAAAAAAAAAACACTATATGGCCAAAAGTATGTGGACACCTGACATGGAAGATCTCATCCAAAATGAGGTCCACCCTTTGCTTCTATAACAAGCTCCACTCTTCTGACAAGGCTTTATACTAGATGTTGGAGCATTGCTGCAGGGATTTGCCTCCATTCATCCTGAAGAGCAATAGTGAGGTCAGGCACTGATTGGGTGATTAGGCCTGTCTCGCAGTTGGCTTTCCAATTGATCCCAAAGGTGCTGGATGGGATTGAGTCCATCAAGTACAAGCAAGTTGAATTCTTTCACACTGTTCTTCTACTCGACAAAACCATTTCTATATGGACCTTGCTGTGTGCCCGGGGGCACTGTCATGCTGAAACAGGCAAAGGCCTTCCCCAAACTGTTGGGGAAGCACAGAATCATCCAGAATGTGACCGTATACCATAGCATTAAAATCTGCCTTCACTGGAACTAAGGGGCCTAGCCCAAACCATGAAAAACAGCCCCAGACCAAGGGTTGTCCAGATAATTTTGGTCATATAGTGTAAGCATAGTCTAGACTATCAATTTCATTTTTTCCAAATGTATAATTTTACATAAAGTGCAGAAAGTAGTTGGATTGATGTGATTTCTGATGTGCATTTCTGTAAAACCACCATCATTTTCAAAAGGCAGAAATGAGACCTTTCAGTGCGCCTGTGACTGTGAATTTTCAGCAGCACCCTTTTCGCTGATCTGCAACAACCCCCGCCCCCCCACCAATAAAAGAGTAGTACATCAAATCACAGCCATACAAATGTGCAGCTTTGGAGCACAGTTAGTGGTACAGTTGTTTTCATAGCTTCTGTTGATGTTGGTATAAGTCATTGCAGTGACGCTGATGGTGTAGTTATGAACCCTTCAATGCCGCAAGCCTTCCACGGAAATATTTAAGCAATCTGAACGCCAATGGGTTTGGTATTGTAACCCACTGTGCGGCAAATGTGCGACACCGTAATAAAGTCTATTAATAATACGGATGAGCCAATAAAACAGAACTTAGAAGTTAATGTGTAGTTTGTGTGAAAAGCTGAGCGCATTTTAATTGTACAAGGGCTACAATTAGCCCTAAACCATTTCTCCACAGCATGAGTTTGTTATGGATCCATTAAAACAACCCTTATTTAGCATCCTGATTTCAGTATCTAAATATCGGCCATCTAAAAAAGGCAACCTTGGAGCTTAGCAAATGTGTTAATCCCAATGGGTTTCCCTTCAATAATCTCTCAAATAGGTGGAATTAAAACTTACTTTGAAGCCATTATTAAATGAACCTCATGGTGACATTAGGAGTTTAAAGATTTTTTTCCCCTTCACCTGTCGTGTGCATAGCCGCGTAACTTTCCTGTCCCAGCTGCTTGCATAACGGGATTGCTATTGCAGCCTTACATCTCTTTTGTGAGTATTTAAATGCGTGTCCCATTTACATTTTACAGCCGGTTACAGCCCCGGTCCCGTTTTGATGTGCCGCACGTGGGCAATCGGGGCACGTGATTCGGCAAGCTTGTACAATGTCACCCGAAAGTATTTTAAAGAAAAACGTCTGCGCTGAAGCACTTGGGGAGGTTTCCGATGATTCTGAAGGAAGGGTAATAGATTTGTTTTATGTTCGATCTTCCAGCTCAACAGCAGGTGTATTGGAGGTGAAAAAAGTCAATTAGTTGGAAGGGAGATTTGAGATCACAAACATCAATCCCCTCTAAGGTGTCGCAGGCTGCGTTCTGAGGACACGTAAAAAAAAAAAAGAGGGTTATCCGGAATGTTCCGCAGAAGGCGCGTTCACGAGGTCGGGGCCCATTAGAAGACGGCGACGCCGCTCGCTGCCATTTTCGTTGCGGCGCAGGAAAAATAAAATGTTCTCCTCTTCAAGGAGGATTCTTAAAATAGGCCGCTGCTCGACCTAATTGTGAGTGCGGCAGCTGTCACTCGATGCGATGCCGTGCTCTGAGGAGGAGCGGGTGGATGACAGAGGAAGGCTGTCTGCGCTATCATTCCTCCTAACCGCACGTCTGAAGAAAAAAAAACACCCCTCGCCTCCTCGCGCGCGGGCGGCCCTGACCAAAATAGCCCCCGCCATATTTTACCCCGGCCACCTTCGGCTGAACCGGGAGAAGCAGGGAGGCGGGGGTTTGTTTGCCCACGCCATTGTTGTGAGCTGACATTTGTGGTGAGTGTGGGTGTGTGTGGTGTGTGTGTGTGTGTAAATTAAAAATTTCCTTCCCTGAAAAACCAGGGCCTGTTTTCATCCCTGATTTTAATATAAGGAATTTGTTTGTCTTTTTTGATTTCCAGATTTTTCAGTTTATTGAGCAGTATATTTTCACTTTTATACTATTACCCAACAGTTGTATTAGCCAATTCCATTATACATGAATGTGGCAACAACACATATGTTTTGTATTATATGGTATGTATTCACAGCAGCAGTTTAAAAAAAAAAAAAAAAAAGAATCTTATCTTAAGAATCCAAAGTATCTTAGTTCCAATGCACTTTCTGTCTCATGCATGAAATTCCAGAAACCACACTCGCTCAATAGTTAGATACTTTATTTTCCTCCAGAGAAGATATTCTTATCACGACTGGTGCAGACCACATACAGTATCAAGGGCTGATTCACTTCCTGTAACTTCCAACAAATTACGCTCATCTTTGATTTACAACTAATAGCCTATCGGCATATACCAAGTCAGAACCTTTGATATCATTTTCATTCGCATTTCCTGTGTAAAAGTTTCATGGCTAAAAGGTGCATCTTTTTTACCACACACACGCACTGTACTGTATAACTACATCTAGAAGGCAGCTTGACAAGGCAGTAATGTACCGAATGCTTCTGATAACACAAAATGTCAAAGGTTTTCAGTGTGTGTCTACTGTATTGTGGATATGAAGTGGTAACAGCTCTGCAGGAAATAGAAGACAGGAGAAATAAGAGAAAAGGAAAGAGCTCGAATTTTAGTGTCCATTGTATCCATTGCTACAGCAATTTGCAATGTTTTCCAACCTGCTCTCAAAACAATGTTCAGCGCTGAACATTTTGTGCAGCACTGTTTCAATGGTGTTCTGTTGGAATACAGACTGTCACTAGGTCAGAATAACATGTCATATTGCTTCATACTGCTCATCTTTTGAACGCACGGTTGAATTCCACTGCATTTTCTCAATGTTGCCGTAGATTTGTGAGTCGTTTTGTATGCCAATGCTGATTCTTGGAGGCCTGGTACCAAGCAAGCAAGTCTCCGCAGACACGTTAACTGGGATACAAGCAGTCTTGTTGACATCCCAGGAAGGGGGTAGACTGGAACCATGAGGAAACTGCATCTGGAGCTGATTATTGAATCCATGGACTACAGTGCCTCCCAAGCACGCACTGAACTGACAGGCAAGCTGCTTCCAATCGGGCACTGGCTTCGACCAAATGAGCTTGACTTGCAAATGTGACGCAGCGGGTAGCTTCGACGATAATTTCGGCTAGTTTAGTGCAGTTTCAGACGATGCTGCAGTACTATATCTATGCTCTTCTGTAACATGTCGCATTTGTTATTTTCTTTTCAAAATGAAATAAAATAACGGCCGTATTGTGAGGGCAAAAATTATTATTGCCTTCAGTAATGGCCAGAGTATAGGAAAACTGCGATTGCGGTTGGTTTCCTTTTGTATTTCTCCCAGACCAAAATTAAATTATCAGGCCACTACTGACAATACATTATTACTATTTTTTACTTCTATTTTTTTCATTTGCAGATGGCTAATGCATAGCCATGTTTGTAGTTTATTTCCCTGATACATTCTGTAGTCGGTCTTGGATTTTACCATTTATAAGCCTGAAATGACTGATTGATTCCATTTCTGTTTTTAATATTACCTCAATATTAATGCCTTAATATTACCACTATTACCTTAGTCATATGAGAGGCTGTGTATAAATGTTTATTGATTGCATCTGTAGTATTGTGCATAAGTCATGTAGAACCTGATTGGATGCAGGAGTTGTTCCAAGAGGAAATTAAACCCAGTAACAGCCTGTAACAGGCATACATCAACTGGCATTACAATGAGGCTGATTTCAAAATGGCCTCATTACAGCCTCATTGTAATGCCAGTTGCTGTATGCTTTGTCCAAAACTGACTCTAGTGAAGTAAAGACAACCCAAATTGCAATGGGTTTAGACCCCACTCACCCCGAGTGCACTCTCTGCAACTTACGGGCCTCTTTGTGATCTGACTGTGTGAGGCTGACGGTATCGTGACTATATTAGTGACTAAATTAGTTATTATGGAAAAGCATATTGTTACTTCAGATATGCTCTTTCTCTGTTGTTGACACACATTGGCTACATTCTTTTTTACATTAAATTTTATGCCAAATAAATTGTAAAAGTATACCTACTTTTTTCATCATAAAAATAAAAATAAATCTTATCAGGGCACTGTGATTGCCCATACTTAAATTTTAAATCTTAACCGCAATTGCTTCTTTCAAAATCGATCAACTTTTTAAATCCCAGTTTTCACCGATCAGTGTCAACTTATCGTTTTCCAGAAAATGACTGCTTTTCCCCAGAAAACTGAATTGAAAACATTTTCATTGAATTTCATCTCAGAACCAGCTTCGATTCCTTTTAAAATGTTAATCAGGCATCGGTGTGGCTTTCAGCCAAGGCCTTTGGGATTGTCACTTGAGAATTCTGCCCAGTGCATCCTCGAGTAGTGGATATGACAGGTATACCTGTGTCACGCGTGTTGCAGTCAACAGACGTTTTGATTTAAGCTTTGAAAATCCGTGATTAAAGGAGACACACATCCATTTTCCAAGCCTCTTGCCTGGTTCTTCCCCTCGTGTCTCAACACTTCTCCTCCAGGTGTAATTACTGGAAGGAACACCCCTAGTGCCCATGATTACTCTGGTCTAAGTAACGACACTGTGTACGCTGTCACTTCCTGTGATCGGACTACAAAATGCAATGCGCGTTACAGGTAATTCGGTCAAGACTGACACTTGTACAGGAGACTGCAGGATGAGCTTAGGCTAGGCAATCCATCTCAGACAGAAGCAGCAGAGGACACAAGCCTGAATGAACCAGAATACGAAGGTCTAGGGAGACGAGGCAGGGAAAACCTAAGAGTAGGCGGAAGAAGCGTGTCTAATATTTACCTGCATGCAGTATACGTGTAATGAAAAATGGCATCCTGCTAACCTGAAATGTAAGTAGATGTAATCAGCAGACGTATACCCCTGTGGATTCGGTCCTTTATTGTTTTACAGGCGTGGTGTGCATTCGCCCACTGAGATTTCCCATGATTTCATTGTTTTATTCCACTGAAAGGAATTGGTTTTTGCTTCCCCACAAACCCTATAGGAAAGCGAGGGGATAAGATCTTTTCCACAGAAACATAAAGAGGACTTGTGATGTACCTGTATGCCTCTATTTGATAAGCTTTCCTGTAGCAAAATGTTTATTTATTTATTTATTCATTCATTTCTGCAAGCCACGTGGAAATCAAACTGAGATCCATAAAGCTGATTGTTATACTGCCATACATTAAATGCGCTGAGTGGAATGGTCAAATTGGTAGCCTACAGTATGTCTATAATATCTATTAATCTGTCTGTCTTCTGCATCTGTCTATCTTTCTATCTATCTATCTATAGTATCAGTCTGTCTGTCTGTCTATAATCTATCCTTTGTTTAACAAAATGAGCTAAAAAAAATCTTTTTCAAGAAATGCTTTTTGAGAGTGACTGACAATTGTTCCGAAAAATCAGTCAACCACACTCCTTTAATATACTGTACCTGAACAAAACTTATTTCTCTGACTGAAAAACCTCATTGAAGTTATCTATTTATACTCTGAATCAAATAGAGAAACGAATAGTTTCACTTGAGCTTCCTGAAAGTCGGCCATGCATTTAGCTCCAGCCAGCTGAAAGCCATGCCGCTTACAGTGGGTTCTTAACCAAATTTTGGAAAACTCCCCGCAAATGAGAGAGGACGCCCGTCGCTCGGCCCGGGTGCACATCGTGACTCAACCTTTCACGAATCGACGGGGCCGCCGCTGCTGCCGGCCGCCGCAGGCTCAGCGGTGTCGGCCCCACAAAAAAGAAAAAGAACTGCAAACTGCTTTTTAAACCCGACTCAAATTAACAGCGCACACTGGTCCCCGGCAGGATGCCCTGGCTACAGTGGACGGCTTGTGTGAAACCTCACGTGGTATTGGCCAGGGTACGCTGGGTTTAATGACCTGCGACTGATGTGGAAACAGAAGTGTTCTATTTGTAGACGGAGGGGAAAGACCGTGTAGACGGCACTTGTTCTGTAGATGCGCAGAATTCGAACGAAGGTGAATGAAACGCATTCGCTGGGTGTTTGCAGATGTCACAGGCGATGCGCGATATACTGTAACTCCCACGCACTCTGTGAACGCAGGCCCGTTGGTTGAGGGTGATGCACTGCAGACAAAGCGCTCTTGCTTGTGTAACAGCGGCCGCGGCTCTTGTAACGCAAGGTGACCGTGACATGCGGTAACCTGCCACTTGTCACGGTTGATTACGAGCTCTTGTGGCTCTTGTTGTTCTAAATGGCAGTGAGAAAACACCTATTTCTCAGTTCTTAACTGTACTTTTCTGGCGAGATGTTTGCAGTGATGTGCAGGATCCCATTTCATCTCTGGATATGCGTTCTGCCCAGTCCCACAAATCTGAGTGTGACCGAGGGCACTTGTGTCGACCTTCACGGTGACCAGAGTGGCACACCCTGTCACATGACATTCCTCTGCTCACGTCATTGGTCCAGGCACCCGCTTGCTGTTTATTGCTACGATGCAAAGAGAGTCATAAGCAGATGGCTCAAACTGTCATCTCCAATTGCAACAAAAAAATGGCAAATAAAAGCCTTGTGTAGAAATGCTACTGTTGCCTTTTTGGCAATGATTTGAACGCAGAATCAAAAGGAAGTTTTTGCCACCATCTCTTATGTATTACCTGCTAAAGACCAGTGTGGTCAAACTGAAAACTTCCTTCTGATTGGACCATGAAATTTCTGCTTCCAGGAGCAACAGCAGTTCATTGATACTCTGTCTCCTCACCACCTATATTGGTATTTACCTCTCAACTCTAATCCCTGGAAGCAAATGTGCACTTTTGTTAAAAAAAATAAAACCCTTGCCACAACTGATAGAGAGAAACAGGAGCTCTATTACGTCTTGGGCTTTCTTCTGGTTTGGTGAGTCTTTTATCCCGCTTTGACAAGGAAATGTTCCGTCCAATTTGGAAGTAGGTTCCCCCCAACAAGGCAGAGTGAGCACGGCCCATGGGGCTGGGTCTGAGCGCACGAGCACTCGTAAGTGTCGCTCATCAGAGCCTCGGGCTACGCGCGAAGCCGTCAACGCTAACAGGCCTCTCCACCGAAGAGCCGCTCCTAATCAGGGCTCCCCTCCGGAACACCTGCGCTTCCCACAGCCTCGCCAATGGCGAGAGTAGGCCCGGCCTCAGAGACCTTTTACTGAGGCTAGAGACGGACTGAACATCAGTGCTTTCTAACGCTGGCTGTGGTGTTCGGGATCAAATAGGTGTGAATGTGTATGAGTGTGAAGCAGGCCGTTGCTGCAAAAAGAGCATCCATGCTCAGCGAACCTACCCTGGGTAAATAAAGGTTAAATAAAAAAATAAAATAAAAATAGTGGACACGCACCCAGTGTGATATGGATTGTGAAATACAGCCATTTTCACTAAGATGTTATGTGGGCAGCTCGAAGCTACACAGTGTGCTTTTTTTAAAAACAGGCATTTGCAAAACAAGCAGAGCCCTGATATTTTCAGCAAGAGCTTGTAAGTAGCAAGTTTCTCTTTGCATTATGAGGAAACTGTGCCCCAATCACAACAATCTCAGACTTAATATATATTTATGTGTAGGTCATAATCAAAAGAACAACAAATTAATATTCAATGCAAGCTGGTTAATGTTCCTGGCTTATAAACCCTACACAGTCTGGGATATGCCAACAGTACAGAAACGGGTTATTTTAAAAACTAATTACAGTGCCCTCTTTTAGGGAAACAATTACACCGGCTCGACTGCGGTAATTACCCTGGGCCAATAAGAGGACAGTATGGGAAAGGAAGCGTCTCTGCGGCGGTTAGCAGACGCTCTCCCTTCCTGCGCGGGCGCCCGTGTGACAGAGAGGGGGAACCCGCCGCGCTGAACTCCGGCCGAAACTCGCGGTCCTCGTTGACATGCCGGACGGACGCCGATTCACTTCAGCAACGTCGCAGGAGCGCGGTCGCAGAAACAGCCGCGCACGGCGATGTGCAGACAGAGTAGTCTTCTGAATCTTTTATAACTATTTAGCTGTAATCTTCAAAAGCAAATACCGTTACCTCTCTTGAGATGTACTCTTTCAGAAGCTAGGACTGACTGCTCCCTCAAATGTGATGTTTGAGCTTCTGGATCATGTGCGGTTGGGTCAGGAGCGAATGGCAGGCAGTTTCAACGAAGCTCAACAGCAGGGCATGTGACATCTTGCACTGAATGTTTCTCTCGCTCTGTAAAATTAATCACGGAATAAAGGAGGTGTGACCCTTCTCTTTTATCCTCATGTCCTGAAAGACCTGGTATCCTTTAAGTGGGGGTGAACCTTTTATTCACTGTAATATAAATGACGACATTAGTTATATGACGTACAAGCGCTTTAACGTTAGTCTGACAGCGAGCAGACAGCGGGAATAATTGTTCCTCGACTTCAACCTGGATGTTCCAGTACCTGTGGAGGTGAGGCCTGAGCGTCGGGTTGCTTCTGAAGATGTCTCAGAAGGACAGAGTCAAAGCCCCCCAGATCAGGCTCACCATCTCATACCCCTCCCCACCCACTTTTAAATTGACCCCAAGAAATGAGGACTCCAGTCTTTTGCCTGTGAACATTCTGCGGTGTGCTCTTTTTCCTGAATATAGCCTCCCTGTCTGCTTTCAGGGACAGGTTAGCTGTAATGCTGATACCTGCCACTGATTATATGGCTTCGTATGGTGGCTAAGAGTATCAATGGTGAAGCTATGAGAATTTGTCAAAGCTATGCATGCAAAACAATTAGCCTGCTGTATTTTTTTGTACAGGAAAAACAGCTCCACTCTCACACACACACACACACACATTCACATACATAAAATATGGATAATTTAATAGATGGAATCGCTGGAGCAAATTGAATTTGAAAATCTGGGTAAAGATCTTTAATTTGCATCATCTGAAAAGACCTGGGTTTATTTATTTATCTCTCTCTCTCTCTAATGTACACGCACTAGATGAGATATTAAAGCACTATGTACGGTATAATGCATTGGACTGGTTTTTGTATTCATTTCATTTGTCTCGTTTCATTCAGGCTAATTGTTTTTTTAACAGCTGTAATTCTGGATCTTTCCCAAAAGAAAAACAGCCAGAAAATAAAATCAGATGTGATTTATATTATATACTACATACTTTACACTGTACTGCTTTCCCAAAAGTACAAGGAGTGAAAGCTCAGCTCAGAGGACGCAGCTAGTAAATCTGGAATGGAGCGGCGGTGCGGAGATTTGTGAACAGTGCTCCGCCCTCTGTTTATCTGTCACACCAGTCCCCAACAGCGGCCTCGCTTAAGCCAGCCGCTGTCGCCATGACGATGGCTGGAGGCTGGGCTGCTCTGCCAAGGTGACCTCTGTGAAGCCCGACGCCGCCCTCCTTGGCTAGCTGCGCCTCGCACGCGCGCGGTCGTTTAATGAGGACACGCGGTATAAACGCGCGAGAACAAGGACGCAGTCTGAACGCAGGGCCTGCACGCGACCTGCAGAAGGGTTCACATATGTCAGGCTGATTATGGAACTTGAGCTTTCTGTTTGTTTTTGTTTTTTTAATTTTCGGGCAGAAACATTAGAAATAGGGGCGACTTAATTGTACTTTGAACAACTGATTAAAAGATAGTCTGTGTTGTTCATGTCCCAAATTGACAGTTCCGCTTGCATTGTAACCACACTGAGCCAGTACTGTAGGTTTTCCCCACCCAATCGGGTCAGTGCATCATGCTTCTGCTATCAGCTTTCGTCGGCCTTTGTTTGGGGCTGTTGGCTTTAATTCGACACGTTCAATTTAACACATGGTTTAGTGTTGTTTAAAGTTAGGCAGACTGCCTTGTGCTCCAAAAACATTTTGGCAGACAAATTATTTTCAGTTTTGGAATCATTGCTTGTTCTTTTGCGCTCGAGCTTAGCACTGAAATACCAATTCTGAGCATTGAGCCTGAACTACTGAATTATACATAGCAGAAAAAGCAGATTTTCTGATTATGTCACCTGGGTACCATGAAAAGAATTCTTGACAGAGCAAGTAAAATTTGATTCAGTATTTTTTATATATGCAATGACATACTGTATGTGGCACTAAAGATGTGCTTAGTATGTAATTGTTTGGATTGAAAGTCATTTTTTCTTTGGTCACCGTGCTATGTATTAAATTGCCTTTCTAGCTATTTCTAACACCTGTTACACCACAAACATCCCCAATGCTAGTTGGTCATTTTGTTAATGTGGAGGTTATTTTATATTTAATCAGCCCTTATGTGTGCATTCTTTGTTCCTAAATATGGCATAATTTTTTTCTATCTAATTTAAAAGGCAGACTTTTAAAAGGTGCTTGTGGACAAATTAATATAGAGTCTGTCTTGGATTCAATTAGCATTTCAAAACAAAGTTCACGAAAGAATAATCAAATGCAATTCTTTTCAAAGAAGAAAAATAACTCACTTTTAATAGCTTATTTGTGTACTTAGTTTTAATGAGTTCATTTCTACTCTTTGACTCTTTGTTGTTCACCCAAATCTGTTGGAATTTTCTACCATACGGGATAATTAAGTATTATGTGCCTGTGTCGATGTGAGGGGATGTTTATGCCGTCATTTGTGGTGCATTATTGGAGCAATGGTGCTTTTGATAATTACACCATGGATCGCACCTGTGACCAGTCTACCATTTGAAACTTACCTCAGAAACTACTCGTCAACACAGCTGCCCCCCTTCTCTCTCTCTCTCACATACACACTTTCTCTCTCTCTCTCTCTCTCTCTCTCTCTCTCACACACACACACACACACACACACACACATCTCTCTCTCTCTCTCTCTCACCTCCCTTCCAGTCTTTCTCTCACAGGCACACCTCATTCATCCCACATATTGTGTGTTTATTTCCCTCCTCTTCCCTTTTCACCTCACCATCACCCCATCAGAGCCTTTCCAGAGGCACTGGAGGCATTGATCATTAATATTTCATCCCCCTCTCATGGGGGGAGCCAAACATTCAGTTCAAGGAGGGGGATCAGGTGCCAGGCAGACGGAGAGAGAGAGGAGATTAGTCAGCTATCACCTGCGGTTGTGTACCGCAACCGGTAAAGTCATTGTAGGTGAGAGGAGTTCTATAAGTGTACAGTACACCACAGGAAGTACTTTAAGTAAAGCCATGGTCATACTAGGAATGATAAAGGTAGATACAGTTGCTTTTTGCGTAATAAGATAATTGGCTATGATAAAATAGTCATTACTTTGATTAAGTAGTACCGATTACAATGAGTTTGGTGCAATTCAAAAACTTCCTTCTTTAACTGAATGCACTAGGCCAGATAATTCTATTGAACCTATCAGGGAAAGAGCTTGGGTTCCAGTATCCACCGACTGCAGTTGTGCTTAATTGTTATTAACTGAATAGCTGGGTAAGATTTTTTTTCAATGATGTTTCTATGGGAGTTGGGTTTTGAGGACGTATCAGCATCTTGGACGCTGGGGGACTGAATCACAGGCTAAAATAATCCAGTAAATGGATTTATTTTGATATGAGGTAAAGGACAAGAGAGCTGAAGGACTCCTCTTCTGACAGAGATGTCATTGCTGTCACTGTAATTAAATGAAGGGGTTCTTTCACTGCTACTGATGCAGTTTTCTGGTAGTTACACTGACACAGGGGGCAGAGGATTCATCCCTAATAGAGTCAATTCCGAGATTATAAATTAACGTGTAAATTTAGCATTTTAAAGGGGATTAACAAATTGGCTTATAGGAGACATTTAAAATGACGTTTTATCAGCAGAACAATTGGGCATAGATGGAAAATTACTGAGGTAATTTATCCAGCTAAGTATTTTTTTAATGGAGAACTGTTAATAAAAGGAATAGCTTTCCATGTTTAATATAGCACTATAAACTCTCTAGACAGTAGGCTAAGCTACTTTAGCCTAGATGGGCTGAATGGCCCATTCTCATCAACAAATATTCTTATACTCTTGTGGAAAGTGCTTAGAACTTGGTATTTGCTGAGATTGGTGGCCTGTGGTGCCTGTGCAAGAAATATTATGTCAGTCTGATATTGTAAACACTGTGCCAATGAACTTATCAGATTTGGACATGGCTCCTGGTAGTTAATTAGAATGTGTGAAATTTTAAATATAAGAAAATATGATGAGGCGAACAGGTCATTTAGCTTGTCATTTTGCCTACTGTGAGGAGAGCATCCATTCGTGACGGGGGTGGGGGGGGGGGGTTAGTTTGTCATTCCAATCGAAGCATTAAATGGCTGCAATGAATAATTCCTCCGAAGTGTTCTGAAAACAATCAGCATATCTAGCCTCATTTTGAAAATTAAATTGCGGTCGTATGTTTAATATTAAAAGAAGTTTTGGTGATACCATGGCATGTGCAGGCAATGGTGGCAGTGTAGTATAGTGGGTAAGGAACTGGGCTTACCTTCAGGTCGCAGGTTTGATTGACAGGTCACTGCTGTTGTACCCTTGACCAGGGTACTTAACTTAAAATTGCTTCAGTATATATCCAGCTGTGTAAAGAAATACCATTTAAAAAATGAAAAAGTGTGTAAGTTACACTGGATAAGAGTGCCTGGTAAATGGCAGCAGTGCAATGTTATACCGATTCCCTATCAAAGACCACTCTCAGCCACCTCTGAATTGTGTTCGATTTTGCGCTTTAAATGTGGGTCTGTCATACTCATCCCATATGTTTTATTCATGGCTCGTGTGTTTTGATCGTACCCACAGCAAGTCTTTTTATACAACCAAGGCTGGGGACTCAAGGGTAGTCAGAATCTGCATAGCCTTCCCTCTTAAAGCTTCGGTGCTGTGTCCTGACAGACCGTGGAAAATGCTAATCTGTTTTTCTCGGGCTTATTAATAAAATATCACCTTTCTGCATGGACTCGAAAGGACCTTGACCTTGTGTCATTTAAATGCTCACCGCCTGGGAGGGAAATTTTAAATGCCAATAAAAAACATGGATGTGTACAGCAGGCATTTCGAGTAAACAAATCCCGTTTTTATGGTAATTAAGGGTCACGCTAAAACAATTGGTAATGACATGGAAAATTTACATTCCATAAGAGCTGGTTGACAGATAAATGCTTCTATTTGTTATTACAGTTCTTCAGCTTATCAAAAGCTCCCATGACTTGCCCATTTGAAATAACTGGAATGCATTATTACAATTGTGGTGATTTTATCTGCTTCCATGGATTGCTTTGGTGCAATTCCTATGTGACGGTATACTGTTGCAGACAGCATGGGTGGCTTACATAATCATGTAATTATATAAATATAGAAAGTGCAACTGCTATGCACTGACATTTATGTGTTTATTGTTACCTGATTACTTAAAATAACAATTGGAATGATTATTCATGTTAAACTGGACACAATTTGGTTAAGAGTTTGTATTGGTGATGGCTGACCTCTGCAAATTATTCAGGAATATAAAAACCGCTATTTGCATTGTCACAATAAAGAATAAATGTTGATCCAGGGCAGAGCAGCTAGTGGTAGCTGTCCCTCTGAAGCTCTACAGCATTGTTGTCACTTTTTTCCCCCTTGCTCATCAAGTTTTGCCCAAATTTGCCTTTAACCATCTCTCTCATCCTTTTACTGCAGGTAGCAAGGTAAAAATATAAACAAATAAATAACAGAGGGACAATTGCTTAGGCGATCACAATCAATTAATCAATCAAATTTTATTTACATAGCATATTTTGCAAAGGATTTGTCACAATGCGCTTCACAGTTTCCCCTTGGCCCAAACCCCCACAGAGGCACCAGAGGCAAAACAAAAACTTCAGCGAAAACTTCCTGAAAGACATGAATTAAGAAAGAAGGAAGGAACTTTGGAAGGAGCCAGACTCGATGGGGAACCTATCCTCCTCTGGTCGGCTCAGGGTGTGGGTGGACAAATACAAATTGCCTTGACTGCATCTTTAGGGGGTGAGATAATAAGCTCATCTTCTAATGCAAAGCAATTGGAGACAGCAAGCATTCCATACTAGTAATACCTAGAGGGTGAAAATGGACTGGAATCTTTTGAGATGTTCGACATGGGATCAGTCAATTCTGAAAACTGAAATGAATGGAGTATTTCTTTTTTCTTTGTCATTTCATGAATTCAGCCAGATCTGTCAAAGTCATTCATTCTGTACGGATTTTCACACACACAGTCGTGGCACAGCTTTGTACATAAAAGCTAACAGGAAGCTGTTCGGGAGCTGACAATTACTGTAAAAACGCAACTGGCTTCATATAGTGCGCTTTCCTTTGATATTCACTACAGTCAAAGTAAACACTGTATCTGTTGACTGTAGTGCGCTCTTGAAGTTACAGTACATATGCAGTTGCATAAACCTGAAAACCTGTACTAATAAGACTGCATTTTAATTAACAAGTTGTGGGTCGGACTAAACACATTCTCTCAAAGTGGGCTGTGGGCTCAGAAAGTTTTGGGGTCTTCATAAATATTTTCAGTCTTATTTCTTTTCTGAGCAGACACTCAAATCCAGCAAAGCTTACATTTTATCCAAGTAAATAGTGTGCCTAGAGGCTGACTGGAGCGATGTGAGTGTTACATTCCTAAGGAAGGGAGGGTTTCAGTTCACAGACGAATGGTCTTTTTTAAACGAATAGCTTTTAAACAGCTATTCCAGGCAGATGAAGTATGATTTAATATTTATGCTTTAATATTTATGATAATTGTACAAGGAAGTGACCTCAGTGGAAATTGGAGGTGGTCGGCGGGGGGGGCAGCGATGGTTAGGGGGGGGCTCGTCTGAAATCACTGAGATTGGACAGTAAAAAATCATTTGCACTGCTCAGTAATACAACATTAATGCAACGAAACATCGGAAGAGCAGCACATCCGTGAAATAACCAGATTTAGTTATTTTTTTATATTTGAAGTTGTGTGATGTTGGTAACTGATCTGTGAAAAAAAACGATTGTATAGACTGAATCCTAATACCCTGCATCTTGCAATTGTTATGCTGGTACAGAACTCAGGGTAGTCTTGCAAGCCACATGGGATGAAATTCGGAGCAAGGAAAATTTTGCAGCTTATTTGGTCCATAGTTATATTTTATATGTATCTTCTGCAGCGCTGTTTGGGCCAGTGCGTCAGAGGGCTGTTCATACGTCACCGCCGTGCTCCTAGTGCGCAGGTGAGGGTGGGATGAAAGCGAATGGAGATGTAGCTGTCAGTTTTTCATCGGAAAGGAAAAGGCGTTTTAAAAAATTCTTGCTTCAAGATGTATTTTTAGGATCGCGTGCTATTTTGCACCGACATTTAATCAGATCTTTTCCAGTCAGAAATACACGGGATTGTCATCAGACTTTTTGAAAAAGGCAATGGAATTGAAGTCCAAGAAAAATGGGACTTGTTTGTTTCTATGACATCAGACTGGCAGTCACAACAGAAAACAAACTCCAAGGAAACATCAGGCAAATGTTTTTATAACTTCCTAAGGCTTATTTAGTGCATGGTATGTTTTGGAAATTTTCAGTGGCTGCAGTTATGTACCCATGAATGCAGTTAATGTACCCATGAATCTGCAGATAAAAGTGGAACTAAAGGTCAAGATATTTACACATATTTATTTCTGAAATCAGCTCTGTGCAGTCCTCTGTGGTATGAGTCAATAATTTTAAAATCTTCGAGCACTGAGCGGACGCTGTCAATCTCCCTGGTTTTCTCACTTTCGTGAGAAATGCTGTCTTCTATATTCAGACATTAGGGGCGGTTGCTTTTGTGATATGAAGCGCAATTTTCTTTTTGATGTGAATCTGAGCGGCTCTCCCTCCAAACCATCCTCCAGGGCACTCTAGAGCAATTTCCAGAATGTCACAGTGATGGCGTTTTGAAGAGCGAGTAATCGTCTCATTCTTACCAGTGTCAAGAGTTCATTCACAAGTGATAAGCACTGCTACTGTTTTTTTGTTGTTGTCGTTGCTGTTGCTGTTGTTGTTGTGGTAACATACAGATCTATGATATATGCTCCTTTTGCTGCGTACTGCTCAATTCCAGATATCAATCTTTTGTAGATTGGCTCACTTGTATAGTATCCTGTCTGACAAAAAAATGCATCACGGGTAAAAAAAAAAAACAAAAACAAAAAAAACCCATTTTTGTTTTGGACATGAAGTGAAAGACCAAGTGAAATGCTGATTGTGCCTCGGTAGTGGTGAGCGGCTGTTCATTGTATCAGTTCAACTCCCTTTTGTGTCCTCCAGGCCTTTCAGTTCATTTTTTAGTTTCTTTGTTTCCCTTTCTTTTGAGACCTGTTCATAGGTAAGGAGCCAGGTAAGAGAATTAATTGCCGCAACACTTGTTGGCTGTAGCATTGGACATCTTCATTCATCTCTCTCGTGAGCACAAGGGCGCAAGCAGCAGTTCTGCCAGTCAGCGGGTGACACCCCGAGACGCATTGATGTGTGGGGGCCTTGGGTCTTGGCTTGCCTGGCACTGAAACCAGGGAGGTTCAAAAGCAGTAATGGGGGCCTGCCGCCCACAGCATAGCTTGACCGGACATCCATTATGTCTCCTAGGCCAGGGATACTCAAATCTGACCCTTGAGGTCAGTGGTACTACTCATGTTCTCATCTGCCTGATAGTCCATGGTCTAGTGATGTCACTGATTGGCCGGAGATTACACTCACCTGATCTGTTAGGTTTACACCAGTCCCCGGTAGAGAGGAGGAATGAAAACCAGTAGCATTGAAAATGAGTAGTATTGAAAATGAGTAGTATTGAATGAAAACCCTGAGGGCTAGATTTGAGTATCCCTAATCTAGCAATGCCTTCCAAGATATAAATCAACTGAGTGGGTCCAAAAAAAATGTGCCAAGAGAGTCATTTCCATCTCCGGTCATTTCCGTCCATTGAAAACAGAGGCTCACAGAGCTTTGGGATAGGTGACGTTAAGACGGGCTTCTGAGTTCAACATATTTGTCGAGGTCATGTAAAGAATTCTTTTTTTGTTTTTGTTTTTGTCATTTTTGGTGTGTTACATGCATCAAAAGTTCTCATCCAGCTCTATGTCAGTGTTTCATTATGCAATGACAAAGAAAGTTGGATCAAAACCCTATGTGTGCATACAAGGTGTAATTCAATGTAATTCTATATGGAAAGAAACAGCATCCTGCAAATTCCATGGAGAAATTTGGAGAAAGAAACTTTTTTGCATGTCACTGAGGATAAATATTAATTTGATGACAATGAACCTCTGTAGGGGGAAGTCAACATGGCCGGCCTAACTGTGAACTGTGATGATTGTGCTTTCCTCTGTAAAGTGGCAGGGAACTTTTTATTGCTATGGGCCCAAGAAATCCTTTCAGGTACAGACAAATTAAATTAAATTCCACTGTCCTCATTGGAAGTTTCCCCTCCATCTCAGCAACTCTGTGAGGTACTGTCAAATCCATCTGCATCCGAGCTGTTTTCAGCTCGATATAAATTTGGTGCAACTGTGCCAGGTGTTAGCAAGGCTAGAGTAAATGGCAGTGTGTGGACTTTTAATCTAAAAGAAACATTCTAGAACAGTGCCAGAATAACCAGAAAAACAAAAAAATCTTCACAATAAAATATCCAGTGCTAATTCAGTTCAGAGTACACATGAGTCCAGTTGGGACCATATGTATTCTGTGAGAGTTGATTTAATACTGCACATTTTGCTGTGTTCACTGCAAAAATATGCTGTGAGTTTAAAGTTATGTTGCCTATGTAATTTCCCCTCCTTATTTATATTTACAATAATGTAATTATGGTAATATGTATAAATACCATAACATAGAAATATAGCCATCATCTAAGTTAAAATAGTGATAATTTGATCTATACTGAATAATAAAATACATGTTAAACGAAGATTGAAATTGCTTTTATATTGCTGCGTTTACTCATGGAAAGAATTTCTCATTTAAAAAGTACCTGAAGCAAAACAATTTGGAACATTGAGGGGAACATTATGTACCAGGTAGCACCGCCTAGCCATTGTCATGTTGGTTAATCATTTAACCGTAACCTTTTTTAATTATTGTTTTTTTTTGTTTCGTAATGAATAATTCACTTTTGCAGCATTTGAAAGACAGCTTTGCCTTGCACTTGAACATGTTCTGTATAGCGCATTATGATCGCTGTTGATGGTACGGGGTGGAAAATGACAGGCGTTGGGTTGAGCCCCAATGACTCAGCATGTGTGCTGCATGTGATATTGGGCTGAAAGGCACTCTGTGGGCTGACAGCAGAGGCCTTTGTAATTCCCGCATTTTAAGGATCCCCGACATTGCAATCGTGGGAGGCTTAAAGATCTCACATCAAGAAACACTGAATACTTGCAAAGATAAAACTATAACATTACTGTATATATTATTATATGCACCACTAATGCAAATCTCCAGGCCTCTAACAGATTACCGACTGATTATTGCTAGAAATAAATGCCCCCCTGTTGCTACAGCAAGCAACCAGCTACAGTGTACACATCCCATCACACACACACACACACACACACACACACACACACACTTTACTGTGTTTACTTCATTTTGTGAACATGCAAAGCATGCCATTTTGCCATCGGATGCAGATAGAAAATACATAACTGCCATGTTAAAAAAAAAAAAAGTGTAGTGACTAGGCCTAAGGCTTTTTTGTGTTGTCTTCTGGTATATATGGGCAATGTGCGGTATAGTGTTGAAAAGTGCAAGAGTTTGGATCTAATAGTAGTTTTCCTTGTAAATTACATGTTGTGTTACATGGCTTAATGGAAAAAGGTGTTTTAGTATGTGCGGTGCTATGTTTGTGAGTTGATAGACATAGTAACCAGTAGAAAAACAGTTACATAATGCAGTTTCTTGAGATAGAAAATAAATTATCAACATCCCTGTGCCAACAGAGAAAATGCACTGATAATTCAGTTAGTTTTATTTATTCATTGACCATTTAACAAACTGATACAAATGTAAATAAAAGCATATTCACAGGTTGTATTTCTAGATTACTATGCAGTATGAATGATTGAAAACCTGCATAGGTTTATACTTAATCTGGTAATACCTTGTTTACAAAGCAAGAAGGAAATTACCTCTGTGTTTGCACTCTTCCACAGCACTGCATTTCCTCGTTCTTGTTCCAGTGTTGTAGCTAGGAATTCATTGGGGGGGGGGGGGGGGGTTAGGGCAGGAGCTTTGATGAAATCATTTTCCGGTGATCATCTCCATATACCTTTGTGCCATTGTATTTTGCGGGGAGGTGTAAGGCTTCTTTGCAATCAAAGAACCCATTGACTGTGTCTCGGCCTGCTTCTATGAACCATGCTGCCCTGTATCCATTTATCAATGAAGCTAATGTCAGCCAATTTGCTTTCTGAGTCACAAGTGAACTGCTGTGTCCATGTAAAATGTATAGTATAGATTTCTCCCTTTCACACAGTGTTTGTATTATGTAGTCACATGCTTTCACTGTATCTCTAAGTACTTACCATATGTATGTCTAAATCTGAGGTAAGGGTGGAGAAATGGTTCACTGTATATTGAAATACTACACTGTATATATACTGATTCCAGGCACTACCTCGTTGGCCACATACAGGGTAGATATGAGGACTGTGACGGTGAACACATTGTTGATCTGCAGACAAAGCATTATATATTATTTTTAAAAGTGAAGATTGTCAAGACAAGAAATGATTGATGTATCACTTCCACACCTCCAATATTACCCTTCACAAACATTCCGGTGGCCATCATTTACAGAAGAACCCGCCGCCCCCCCCCCCATGAGAGAATTGTGTATTTTGGTGATTTACAGGAAATGAATACCTAGGGAGTGTGGAAAGATGCAGAACATTAGGACATTGTGTGATTAATGCTTTATGAAATAGGGAAGAAACTGACAGTCCTGGCACAGTAGTGTCCAGTGAATCAGCAATCTATTTTTACCAGTGTGTTATGGTGACTTTCAATCAAATTTTATTTTTTTATTTTTTTTTGCAATTAAAGCGTATAGACATCACTGGAAAACGGAAAATGGGTGTGCAGTTTTCTACACTGTTAACAAAAAAAAGAAGAAAAAAATATACTGTATATACAGTATATAGATTGTATACATATCTGTATATATATATTTGATAATATATGACCACGAGATGATATTTACTATACGGTATAAAAGACATATAACTTATTTTATTTATGTCACAATAAAATTTTGAACAAACCTGTCAAATGTCAGGTTGGAAATGATATATTGGCTAACAAAAATGACCTTTTCTATATGCACAGCATGAAAATAAAATACAACCTTCTTGGATGCTGAGTATCTTAGTTTCCTGCATTTACTGGGAAGTGGGGGCAATTGCTTTTATATCTCTGTATATGCCTAAAATATTGTTATATTTGTATGCTATTGCTTATGTGAATTAATGCATTTTAAATATGAACTGGAGACCCAATAGTTTCCTGCAGAAAGAAATGACTCATAATTTCAGAGGACAGTTTACTTTTATGTCTTACTGTGTTGGTACATTTGAATCAAACAAAACAACTATGGGAAAAAATTATCTGTAGGCAAATTAAATAAATGTTCAAAACTGTGTCCCCTCAATAACAGAATGGAAACCTGGATATCAGCATTTCTGATAAGAAGCATATAAGCAGAAGTCAAATATGAAATTCTTGGAGATTTTATTCATTAAAAATGTTTTGGTTGAGTCTGATATGCAAGATGGTCATGCATCACTAAGGGCTCTTATGGAACCTCACATGAATAATTACTCTTTTTATGCTAAATCCAAATGAAAACTCCAGGCAAATAGCCACTATTGCTGATATAAAGACACAATGTGCCTACACACCAGACTACCTACACAAATGTGTTTAACCTTAATAACGAAGCTGTGTGGACAAAGGCCAAAACCATCACTTCTCAGACAAACCCCCAGCCACGCATTGTATCTGTCTTGAAGGCATGTTGCCTAACATTAATCAAATGCACTTGAAATAACCTATTTGAACTCGAAGTCGAAAAGCTTCTTGTAATTTAACATATTTTCAATTATGTGCATTTATTGTCAATTTGCTGAAATTACACAAGCCTGTTTTTGTCAAGTCATCTCTACCAGCTGTGAAAAGAATATCCTGTTAAGAGGACAATTAAGCATCTGTGTGTCTGTTTTATGTCCAACAGTTGTGAAATATGAGTCCACGTATAAATCTTTGTTTGGGTCTCTGGTCCGTCTGAATAATCTGAAGGTGTTTAATCCCCACATTTCTCATTTGCAGGGCTATTTCTGGGATTATTTTCTCGCCTCCTCGAACGGAAACGGATTATCCCGTCGCCGAAGTCGGCAGCAAGGTGCGTGCGGCTGGTTTATTCTTCTTCCCGCGGCGAAGTGCATGCTGGTCCATCTAAGCGCCATTCTGACCTTGAGCTTTGTCCCCTCCCTGCTTCCTGGGGGGCCGAGAATCCCGCCAGCTCTTTCCCTGTTTAGACTAGTGCTGAAAAAAACACTGCCCCCACCCCGGTACGTGGGACTTGGCAGCTTGTTGTTTGCCGTGGCTCTGTATGTGGTACAGACTGTCTCACCATGTGGGGGGGGGGGCTATGTGCAGTGGCTACACTTAAACAAACATGAGGACCTTTGATGCAGCTCTACCTTCACCCTGAGACATGCACTTGGCTTTGAAAAGGTGTCTCAGCTGGAGTGTCAAAAACAGTTGAACAGGGGCAGGGTCAGGAGGTTTAAAATCCTGTCTGAGTCCTGATCATCAAGAACATTGGTAGATCCACTGCTTAAATGTTGAGCTGCCCATGGAGGGTTTGGCTTTTTTGGTCTGCAGGGGTGTAATGGGGGTGTCTCTTCGCTGACAGTCATCAAGTCTGCCCAGAGAACACGCTCTGGCGCGGGTTGCCCTGGGTCCATCGAGAGACCGCTAACAGCCAGAGCCACACCGCTCCGTCACACCACTGAGCTCATGCTCCTCAGCAGTACTCAGAGGAGAGGCTGCATACATTGTCTTTGCCATCGAGTTGCGTTGGCACCTCTTGAATGATGAATTTCATCAGGCAGTTCATCTTCTAAAGCTTCTTATGTAATACCTTGAGTTCATTCCAATGACTGACAAAGTCACAGGGGATGGGGGAGGACCCGAAATAAAATGCAATGCGAGCAGCGCGATGAATTCGGTGCTGAAAGTATAACGGGCTGCATATATGTATGCGTTTGGGCTGCGTGTCGGCATTTGCTGCATGGTTGGGCTGCTCCTATTGTTCCGGTCACGTATGACCTGTTACCACAGATGTAATGTCAGTGGTGATTACTGTGTGCTAGCATGCACGCTCCCGTCTGTTTGTTTTCTTAACAGTGAATCTGCTGGTCGACTGGGTTTTCCTCTGTAGTTCCACACTATAGTGTCCCAATGCAAAAGAACAAACAGCAAAAGAAAAAGGTATTTGTCAGTGAAATAACTGAATGGAAAATGTGCAATGTATGCCATATATGCAGTGAGCTCGATAATGTTTGGGGAAAAAGCCATAATTTTTTTTTCCTGATTTGGCTCTGTACTCCATGATTTTAGATTTGTAATCAAACACTTCGCGTGTGGTTAAAGTGCAGATTCTTTGCTTTTATTTAAGGGTATTTTTACACGCTTTGATAATCACCATGATTTTGAGTGTTCTCAAAATCTAGCTATCTCTTGCTTGTGTCTCCAAACTTACATATTGCACCTTTAACTGAGAACAGGTATGCAGTCTGTAATTATACAGGGACAAGTGAGCTACAACGTCCACCATTATTGTAACAAGAGTGGATTAACTGGACATCAGCACAATATCAAGAGGCTCTTGTGGGGCACGTGACGCCAAATGTGTTTTGCCAATGTAGTGATGAACACCACTGTTCACAATCCTAATCGTTCTGATGCCCAGTGTACCTGGGAGTCCGATGGGAGGACCCTCAGTTGGAGGTAGCGTGGCCCAGGGAGGGCAGGCTTCTGTGGGCAGGGCGTTCCCAGGAGTGATGAGCAATCCCAAATATCCTGGAGTCAGGTAGCAAGCCAGCAGACCTAATAGGATTTAATATTTTAGAGATAGCCAGCTCCATTTATCTGCGTGGTCATTTCCGCTGAGATTGAAAATGAATCCGTGAACAAGATTCCTGATAGGAGATGGACGAATGCCCTGCAGTGTAGCGATGGGGAGTAGCGATAGAGTGTTGAGGCAAGAGAAATGTGTACTGTGAGTTAATGAGTGCTATCTTCAACAACTTCAGAGTTAGTCAGGCGAGTTCACAGATCACCTAAATTAACAGTGTTTTTGAAGAGAAATGTACTTGCACTTACTATGTGTTGGTGAAAGCTATGCATAAATGTCATGGATTTGGAAAGGAGTGAAATTTACTGTTTTTCTTTCTCATGAATGTATCATATCAGAGTATTATGCATGGGAAACCAAACATATGTACAAAGCACCAGAGCATCTGAATGCCCATTTAAAAATCAAGCTTTAGGACCCAAGGTGTATGTTACCATATACTGTATGTATGTTAACTGAACATCTTGTACTTGAGGAATAGTGGGTACCACTCCACTTTAAGGCTGTTGGCAAGCCAGCTCCGAACACTGTTAGGAATCGAACCTTTGCTCATTCTGTCCACCACTCCAGTTGGAGGAGCACAGCACAAATCATATCAGATTAAAAGAGACAAGGCTTCTAAATCTTCCCTACAGGATTAGAGTAAATCCTTCTGCGTGATACACTCTGGAAACAAACAGGGCAATTCAGATCTTATAATGTAGCATGCAAATCCTTTAGGCTTTTATTGTCAAAAGGCACAGGCTCATTTGCTCAACCAAAGTCTTTCAAACGTTATCTGAAAAGGTTGGTTTAGATTTAGAACGGAGAGGGGGAGGGGAAAAAAAAACAAACACAAGCTTAAATGGCTGTTTTATAACTGTCAGGATTATATGCCTGCGATCCTTACCAGATCAGTTTACACAACCAAAATGAGTGCCGTAGTTTTGGTCGCTGTCTAACTGCAAGCAGTGAGACGTGGCTTTTAATCCACAGAGCTCTTTAACATGGAAACAAACAACCTGCTCAGCAGCAATGATGTGTTTGCTGGTTTGCTTGGCAGTTTCCTAACCAGAAAAGTAATAATTAAAAAAAACATTATTATTCGGCTAACTGGAAGACAGCCAAGCACCAGTGATTCATTTTTTTCTATTTTAGAGGAACAGCGTGCAGTCAGGCCGCAGTTTGCAGCGTCTCTGGCGTTCCCCGCCCCCCCCCCCCCCCCCCCCCCATCGCCGTCGCCGCAGCACGCCGCTGGGCCGCGAACAGCGCGGCCTTGTCAGGCGATCTCCGCGCTGCGAAGGGTCAGATCCTCCCGCTGCTTCCTCTAATTGCGCCGCGGAAGAACCGACAAGGGGACGCGCGTGGCCCGTGGCAACAGCGTGGTAAACACAAAGATTAGGGTTCAAGGGCAACCCAGAAATATTATCTGATGAACGCACAAAAATAGAACAAGATAGCATTTGGCTGGATGACAGGAACGCTGACGGTCGGCCTGCGATTGTGTAAATCCTCATCGCGTCAAACCAACGGTGTCCTGGGCATTCAACTTCAAATTAATTTCCCGAGTTCTGATTCAAAATTCAAAATAATATCAAGTCTATCATAAAACTAGAAGGTTTCAGTACATTTCGTTTATATAGAGCAATTCTGGCTCTCTGAAGGTGAAAAATCAGGAAGGAAATAGGAAGATTTTATCATGACACTGGTCGTGGTTTCCTCCAGCTGATGTCATTCATCAAAGGAAAAAAAAATGATGGTATTGCCTGCTAGGACCCCAGTTGTACCCTGCGCAAGCTGGCCTCACTAGCCTTCCTTTGGTGTAGATGTGTCCATTTGCAATCAAGGGGATCCTTCAGCAGCTGTGCTATAAATCACCATCTCCCGGTCAGCGCTGTGCTCCCACTGGTCCTCTGGGAGGACAGAGTGACCTTAATGCAGCTCAAAACCGCACTGGGCTATCACTGACCTCATTTTGTATGAGGCATATTTTTTATATCTCTTTCTCTCTCTCTCTCTCTCTCTCTCTCTCTCTCTCTCTATCTATCTAACTATCTTTCTTTTTCTTTCGCTGTCTTTGTCTCTATCCCCCCCACCCCTCATTATTTTATGTAAAGATTAAGGTCTATGTGTGTTTCGTAAGGGAAGTTTCTCACTCACTCTTTCTCTCTTGCTTGCTTGCTTGCTCTCTCTCTCTCTAACTTGCTCCCTCTCCCTTTCTCATGGCAACCAAACCACAGTCTCTCAGTAAGCCACAGTATCAAGGCTTACACGAGTCTAGAAAAAAACATATACAGTGCAACAAGTGGGACATGTGGAAGGTCAACTAAAGGTCAGATAGGATGGGCTACTTTATTAATGCATTTTTTTCCCTTTGCTGCAAGGTTTCTTCTCTCATGACATTTCCAGCAATGAAAGTTTGCTTTGCGGAAAAGCTATTGCCTCTGCATTGTTACATCACTGGTTTGGTGTCACGTTCTATACAAATAATGTTGCTTTTCATTCCCGGAATGTGTGTTGCATGCTATGCTTTATAAATGGAAATGTGTCTGTGCAATGCTGCACTTAAGATATTCAAATTATGAACAGTCACATTGAATCTCTTGTTCTTTGGCCAGTCTTGCATGGCATATACATAATTAACTGGCATTTTTTTAAAAGCACAAACTGTGCTTCCATCAAGTTTGGTGTAAACAGTGAACTTCTCTGCAATGTTCCTCTTTTGTGTCTTGAATGGTGACATTTAAGGCCATTTTTTGTCCAAATTTTTCTGTCTTAAAATGTTGCCTCCTCTAAAATTGTCCCTGGTACCCATTAAATTTCATCTTACAAAAATGAAAATGGGTACAATTCCACAGTATTCTTACATATAATTGATTTATCCTTACAGTGAGCTTCAAAATGTTTAGGACAAAGTATATCTTTTTTTTCTTTTCTTGGTTTGGCTCTCTACTCCACAGTTATAGGTTTGTAATCAAACAATTAACATGTGGTTCAAGTGCAAAATATCTGCTGTTTTCAAATGGTTTTAATACATTTTGGTTTCACCATGTAGAAATTACAGCACTTTTTCTACATGGCAGTTCCTTTTGGCCTCCACGCCATGTTCCGGCTTGGCAGGAAAAGGTCACAGAACCGAGTGTTTGGTGCTTTTCAGAGTTCATCATCACAAATGTTCCAGGCCCACAAATATATGAATACGAATATGTCATTGGACATTTAGGTACATCAGTCAAGTTAGTTGAAACAATGTAGGGAACATTAGGTAGCATTGCTTTGGAATACATCTTGTTTAATATTGGTAAGATTGCCAATATTGTTCCTTGTAACTTGGTATAGTTTTGATATCAATACTTTTAAAGGCGGGCTTAGATTTTTTTGAGTTTGAACGAATGACCTATAGACAGTACTTTGTATGTATGGACACGTGGCATTTTTGTATGTTGAAAACATGTTTTTCATCAGATCACATAGACAGTTATAGTTCTGACAGTCCACTCTGCAGATGCAAAATTGGAATCCTTACATTATTTCATAATGGAAAGATGGCTATTCACCATACTGTATTCAGTACTGCCCGTGGATTTTCAGATGTCTTTTACCAGGAAAATCCCTCTCAAAATCAGTGATGTTATGCCATGTTTTTTTAAATGTATATTTTTAGCAAAAGGTAGTAGGTGGGGATTTTCGTCTTTTGCTCTGTCTCGTTCTTTGCTCTGGGCTCATTTCATTGGCTCAAGTCCTTCAAAGTCCTTTTCCTCTTTCTGATTTTATTTATGATTTTCAGTGACATAATATAGTTTCTCGCTAGTATTTTAGCATACCATTAAAATACTGCACTTTGTGTTTCTTGTGTGTTCATAGAGTTTCCATTCATTTGTTCTTTTATTTGTTGATTTATTGTGTCAGGCTGAAAGTAAAATCATTTATAGGACACGCTGTTCTTCTTTCAGCCTTGCAGAAATTACATTTTGACATGGAGAGCTTCTATTTGCCCTTCACTGGGAACATACAGCTAGCGTACAAATAAGTGGAACAACAATGTAAAGTCACTTCATTAGTATGATATGGGGCTGCCGTATGTGGACAGTGTGACCTGTATGTACCAGACCTGGGTCAAATACGTATTTGCTTTGGATTCAAATGCTTTTTTGTGCTCTGTTGATCTTGCCTGGCATAATTGAGCCTGCCAATTTGACCAGAAGGCGGGGTTTGCACTTTTTGAGAGTATTTCATTGGTTCCAATACACCAGACAAGATCAGTAAAGCATAGAAAAATATTTGAATCAAATAAGTATTTCACCCAGGTCTGGTATGCACCATGGCATAGAGTCTACCAATGTCTGGAATTCTATAGGAGGAATACAACCACTCCATAAGAGAATTTGATCACACTAAAATGCATGACTGGGCTCAGGATGCTGGTAACTGAGAAGACTTTGAGCATTTGGATGATGGCTGATGTCATAGTCCTCAAACCATTGGGCGGGTGACTTGTGCTGTGACTCAAGGACAGGAACATTGTCATCTCGACCGACACCCTTCTCTGTGGGGGAGAAGTCATTTACATGGGACAAAGATGATCTTTCAGAACCAGTTATTAATGACTGACGTGGGCTTTGGCTTTGCCTTATAAGGGTTCGATTTGTTGAGTGCTCTACCAACCGGATAGGTAAAATCTGCTCGCACCATTACAGAATCACTAGAATCCTTTGCTGTTGAGATAGTGTTGCATTTCCTTTTTTTCATGTTCACCACCTGCATTAAGTGATTTTGATAAAAAGCTGTTTCACCTTTTGTCTCTACATGTCCTTAGAGTAAATAAAAAACATTTTTTATTCAAATAAAACAGCATGTATTGACAATGTGGGAGACTATATATGCAGCATTAAGCATGTAATAGAGCAAAAGAGTCCACACCTGGAAATGCAATCAAAGTCTCCCTGGGTGTCAATAGTATGCCCTAAATAAAGCAGTTACTTGTGGGGGAAAGAAATAGATGCTACCCACTTTCCATAATTTCAGTATAACTCACGCCTTGAGGACACATTTAGCAGGGACACACCCACTCCATTACACTTCCTGTGGTGTGCTTAAAATGTGCCTTCGGCAAACATGCTTTTTTATGCAGTGAATCACAACCCAAATTAAGGAATTTCCCTCAGCAGTTCAAAAGAATTCAGAATTTCGAAAAAGAACTACAGCAGCACCCTGTCCCAGTCGTTCTGAATCTGAAAATTTTGGATGCATTCCAGACGGACACTTAAAAATGCACTCTCAAAAATATTTTTTTTGGTAAGACCACAAGTCAACATGTCAGGTTCCACTGTTGATACGCTGTTGCTTGTTTGTTCCTATTCACAAACCTACAGGATGTAAAAGGGTAGCATGAAGAAAAGTCCTAAGAGAGTATTTACATGGGGTGCATCTATTCTTCAACTATCATAGTGAATCGAAATAAAAAGCTGATATCGTGATATTGCACTACTATTTGTAGTTTAAAACAGTACCACAGTAGCCAGGTTGAAGGACTGTCAGGGAAGGCTGTTATCACCGCTCATTTCTGAATGCCAGTATTGATCCATGAGAGCTTGAAATATCTTGTCTTGTTGCTGCTGGTTCATGCTCAGCCAGCAGGTCTGAACTTGGATTATATCTGGGTTGTTGGCTTTGAACTGAGGGAACATGTGTTTTTTCTGTTAAAGTTAGTGATCTCTCTCTCTCTGTCTGTTGCTCTCTCTCTCTCTCTCTCTCTGTCTCTCTGTCTCTCTCACTCTCTCTCTCTTTTGGATTTGGAAAAAAAATGATTCAGAGAATAAAATCCAGTTTGCCAAATCAGGAAGATAATGACAATTTCCAGTTACTTTAGCATTGCATACAAAGAAATCTCTTCTGAAGCGCATTTCTTGGACACATGCACGTCGCCCAGGTTTGGTGGCAGAGGTTGGCACCGTGCCTCCCACCACCCAGGTTAGCGTGGTGCATGTTGGCGCAGTGTTCCTCATTTTACCCTCTATGCTACGACTGACCCTAGATCAGGCTCAGTCATAGACCCTGGTCATTGGTTCATTGGTTTTTGTTGTGACAGCACATTTTAGGATTAGTTGATCAGCTGAAGCAGTTGATTGAGCAGCTAAGTCACTTCACATGGGTTCTCTGGTCTGAATTGGCTACTGATTTTAAAGTGAAAGGAAAAACCATCAGACCTTGTGCGTCTCCAGACCCAGGGTCGGGGAGCACCCATTGAGATTCTGTCAATATCACCAAACCATCTTAAGTTGAAAGAACAACTTAGTCCAGAGCCATAGAGTGATTTTTTTCCAAAGTACAGAGGGATATGGCAAGGGAAGCCACAGCCAATGATGGATATTTGTCACCCAGTGATTGACACCATTGTTTGCATTTCATTGGGTATGCAGTGCTAAGCATGTCAGCAATTCTGAATTTATATGAGTTCTTTTCCTTGGGAGGGGACTAGCAAAATCCTAGCATTATCCCACAAGCATTGTTTTTATTCTGTGACCAGTGCTGCTGTCCTCTTATTCATTATTTTGTGAAAAATAAATTAAAAAAGAGGGCAAACAAAGTATATGGATCTACATAAATCAGGCACGATTGCATTTCTCAACAAATTCATTTATTGTTCTGGTGAAAATATGAGATTAATATGTGAGTTATACTTTACAGGCATTTACAGACACTCTTATCCAAGCACTTACACACAAGCATTTACATGTCCATTTATACAGCTGCATATACGAATCGGTTGTACTGCGCAAGGTAACGCAGTGCTTACCCGGAATCGACTTGCACCTTGGTACAAGCCATCTTACCACTGTGTAACTCGTCATGGCCACTGTGCCTCCTTATAGAGGTGATATTTGTTGTGTTATTCCACTGTAGCATGCATGCTGCCGGAGAAATGAATTGGTCTCGGCTGCGCCGGCTGGTGGAGAGAGCACACGCACCTGGGCTGCGTTAGCTAATCAGCCCGGGTGCTTAAAGGTGTGCTGCTGTCCACAGTTCGGGTCCGGGACCAGGAGCACACACCGAGAGCGTGTTTATGATTTTAGTTTCATTTTATTTTGGAGTTTGGTTCGAGCCAAAAAGGAAAATGAAGAAATCCTCAGCTGGGACGCTGGAGGAGCTGGAGCCGGCTGGGACGGCTGGCCAGCTACGGGCGGCACACGGGAAAGTGGTCGCGCCATTTTACTTTCTTTTATCTTTGTTATTTTAGTTTGTTTTAGTTTATTGCTTTCACCCAGAACCCCTAAGGAGTCATTTATTTCATTTCGTGTTTGTGTGGGTGCGCTCTCTCTCTCTCCATGAGGCAACCAACGGTGTTCCCCGGCACTGCCGCATCTCCCTCCCAGGGGTGTTACGAAGGCTTGTGACATCCACTTATTTGGTCAGTTTGTGAGCGTGGGAGGTTTTATATCTTTCCACAGTCATCCATAAGTCAAAGAAAAGGGAGTGAATTCAATTAACAATTCTTCTCTTGTCCACAAACTTGAATTTAGTTCCCAAACTTAAATTTAATTGTCAATCTGAAAAGCAAATGTTGACTGAATCCCAGCCAAAAGCCTCTGTTGTTAACATTAAACAGCAAGCAATCAAAAAAAATAAAAATCAAAGTGCTAAAATTCTGGAATAAAAACCATGGGTTATTAAACAGACACAAAGAGTTTAGTCATTTGAAAACATTAAACGCTGTTTGAACATTTTAAATATTACAGCAAGGGGAAAGAGAGAATGTTGCAAAAGGGCCAGTTTTCAGGAGACGATGGTGAGCAGTTAGAAATTTGGCCGCTTGCATTTGTGGGCAGTTCATTCCGCCACTGAGAAACCAGGGGAAATGAACAGTCGGAGGGATCTCCCCACTGAGATGCACTGTTTGCGATGCAGCCCCGTGGTCTGGTGTCTAATACTTACCGAACGTGGCCAGCAGGGCGGCGCGTAGCTGGCCGTAGTTGCCTGAGGAGCGTTAGGGTTTCAGTGGGTGGGAACACGCTCATTTCCTCACGCGTCAGCAGTTCTTCCGGCCAATCGGGTACCTGCAGGTTGCTTGCGCTGTCTGCCTGTGAAGCATTCAGAGGAGAGTGTGCACGTGAACGTGCCCCGTCCTTAATTCGGCGCAAAGAAACAACATGCGCGAAAAAATTGGTCGACGTTCAGAGACTGGGGCTGAGAGAGATGATGTCAGTAGACCAGAGTGGAAAAACAACAAACCATCGCTGTAGTGATAACCTGTGAAAGGGATGAGCGTACAGGCCATTAATAGTACGTCCAGCACAAAATTAATTGCAGACATCAAGGAAATAAATGACCGAACCTTGCATGTGGAGTTATTAGGAACAGATGGATTCGGTTCAGTGAATGTTATTTTGAAACACCGGGCCAGAGATGTTCAGAGAAGGACCTAGATTAATAACAGTGGGAGGACTGGGAGACTGATGGAAGAAAATAATAAGTGCTGTTCATCACAGAATGAAAGAGAGGTCCAAAGAGGGCAATAAATAACTGTAAGTAGGTTAAGTGGTAAAGTGACCTCAATAGGGTGATTCTCAAGGTAGATGAAGATTGAGGATGGAAAGCTGGGAGAGAGACCAGGTCTGGTGTGTGGAGGAGAGTAGAAGGATGTGCGTGCCATTTGTAAACTGTTACCTTCAATGTGGACACCAGTGGCAATTTTACAGTCTTTGTTCATTTTCCCAAATATATCAACTTTGTGTTTCCAAAATGGACACAGATGCAGCACTTTAAAGTCTTATCTTCTCTGCAGGTATCCCTCCTACAGGACTAGAAACAGACCCCATGAAGTGAATGTCTCTTTCTCTGACTTATTCTGACTCTTCTGCCTCAGTTCCTCTCATAATAACTTGGCCTGGTGAAAGTAAAAAAAAAAAACGATCCCAGCTTGTCTGTGGTCTACATTATTTCCAGTTACATTCAATGGCATAAACAAAAATGAAAGCCAAAAGCCTGCTGTTGGCTTATATTGCTTATTATGTTAGGCTTATCTCCAAAATGGACCCTGCAATTGATGTAACTGCTCCACCATTTTTCAGTAGGGCACGCAGGACAGAAACGTGGGCGTATATCTCTGGTGTTTCCCCATTTCATTTTGAGGCTGATTCATGGCTTGTAAGGGGTGGGACAGGGTGTGGGTGTGGAGGGGGGAAGCAATCAAGGGGTAGAAAAACAGAAATAGAAAAAATCCGCTTTGGAATGAATCCATTTCCGTCCAGGAAGCGCGCGTCCGGAGCGAGCGGCCGGGCATCAATCCGGGATAAGCTTGACCGACTTCCTGATGTAAGGGGAGGATTGATTGGATCCCTATGGTCAGCGGTGGCACCGAGGCCGTCGCAGTGATCAGCGGTGAATCCGGTCGGCGGGGGAAAATGGGGAAACCGCGAAGGCCCGGTGCCGCCCCGGCTCGCATTGGCCCCGCTCTCTGCCAAAGCCGTGGCCCCGGTCCGTGTAAGCATCACATTAACATGCTCTAATCTGCCCGGGGGCTTTACGGGAAACAAATCCCCTGGGCCAGCTTTTAAAGCCTGCGCCCTTTTAATTTCAGCCTGCCTTCTGCGTCTGGCTGCCGGGCCAGGTTACTTGGGCGAATTGGAGTTCTGTGTAATCTTCGGGGCGAGGTTGGGGGGATTTCCTCTGTGCTGGTTATTCCTCAATCCGAACCTGAAGCATTTCAGATGGGAGTAGGGTAAGGTGTGTGCATGTGGGGGGGGAGGGGGTAGAACTATAGCCAAGCCCTTGGTAAGAAGTGGGTTTTAAACCCTTCAAATAGACATCAATTTGAACCCTTTTGAAAATGTCTTTTATAACAGGTCTTATCTGAGCAGGAAGAAATTTAAACTGCTTTCTTAAAGCTCAAAAAAAGAATAAAACGTTTTGAAATCTATTTAAATTTTCTAAAACTAGGTCACATAAATGACTATGTGTGTTTAACCATTCCTATTTTAGAAAAAAAATATTAAGAATAGATATGTTTTCAAAAATCAGATCTTAAACCATTTTTCTTTTTGCTGATTCAGCAGTACCTCCTGTTCCTGTACCTGCAGTACGTTGCGGATAGAGAAATATCGAGCTGTGATACTTTGTGGAAAGTTCAAACGGGCACAGTAAATGGCCTGGGCTGAGCCCGTTCCTAAAGATAAGGGTTTGGGCTCATTTGCCTTTAACTTCAGCCAGCAAATTAATGATAACTTTTTTCTTCCTCTCATTTCTCTATACTTAGGTGAAATAATTTTAGGGTTTGCTGAACTTGGCAAACGACATATGTAAAATCATTCTCATCTATAGCTCAGAAGTCTGCTTTGTGCAGATACAAACTAGAATTCTGAGCTTTTTTATTCATTTTTAAAATTTCAAGACTTCGTTATTACCTTATGTACCTGTTATTTGGGGGTTCAGGCCTGGTGTTTGCTCTGTTTGCTCTTTTTGCTCTGTTTCTTGCCTTGCTACTCAGCAAAGTGTCTTTGTAGTTCTCTGTAAAAAGCGCTATACAAATAAAATTGAATTGAATATTAGACAATAGCTAACAAATGCTGTGGATGCATAGTGCATAATGATTCTGGTTCTGTGTAATCTGTTTCACAAAATGATTATAATTCTCACCCTCAATGAATGGGGGTCATAAAATGACATTAAAAATTGATGTGTCCTCTCAGCGCTGGGCTATTCTTTGAAGAAGTTGATAATGAATTTTATATTTTGTCTTCTATTAAAGCATGTTTGTGCCTTCTTTAATAGACTAGTGGCTCAAGAGGGTAATGATATTACTTTGTGGTTTATTTATTTATTTTATAAAATGTATTTATTACATTTCTTTATTGTTCCAAAGGTCTTTCAACCCTTCAGACATAATTGAAAATAATTTAAAAATAATTCTATCATAATGTTATGGTAGAATGTATTCTTACATATGGAATTTTAAGTGAGACGTAATATGATGTTTCCATTCAATGGTAGCACAAAATTGCCACAATGATTATGAGCATGTGAAGGCATTATATTGATCATACAAAGGCACCCCTACATTACAGATCAAATTCGTATAATAGCAATGCAGTGAGAGCACTGTCATTAAAGTGGCTTAGTGCAGCACAGGAACAACTAAGTTAGTTTGTTTCATGTCCAAGTATCTTGCTTTTTTATTCTTACTACCTATGTCTTGGATTTCTCATATTTAGATTCTTTTCATCTATATTACAAAATAATAAATAAATAATATAGAAACATAAAAATATGATATTACAGTACAAGCTATCTAGCTTGTTATTTGAATTGGTTAGACTATTTTAAAAATTGATTGCAGATGTCAATTTTGCTAACTAGATAGCTGGTACACAGTTACGAATATTCACATCTGACATATCATTTAATTACGCTTTGATCTACGTGCATGCAGTGCGCTTTACTAGGTTGATGTATTACATCGTATACACAAATCAGCGCCTGATCAGCACTGATTCAACAGTATGCTCAATCACAAAAAATACAGCTGCAGCTGGCATGACTCAAAATGTATTTTGTATATTCATGGAAATAATTAAACGCAGCCACTTTTAGAGAGAACTGGGGATAAAATTGTCATTGCTATTAAAATATTGAAATCATTGGGCTCTATTTTGGTGAGAAACACAGACACACCTGGGATTTAGTGGAAATGCTCATTTTTTAATGGCATACATAGAATATTTCTTGCCATTGCCCATTTTGGTGGTTTAGTGATCTGCAATAAGGGCATTTGCATCAACATGTGCTGGGTGGTGCAATAGTGGATGTTACGACAGAAGTCACAAATGTGTGCATTTGGTGTTAAATCATTTCTGTTGGCATTATATCAATGCATGCATATAAATATGGACCATATGTGGCAGACAAACAAGTAATTCCCCATCGCACAAGATGCCTATGTGGATGTTGAGGCTGAGAAAGACATAAAATATACAGTATGTACAGTATATGCTGCAGAACCTCTTACACACTTATGAAGGATGAAATAAATAACTTTATTACTAAACTGCTGTAACTTTAAAAAAGTTTTTACATAATTTTCCGTCACCTAATTTTTAAATGGGCCATGTTTTGGGACTATAAACTTAATCATTATTAAAACCAGCTGTAAATCAAATTTGAATGGGATCTCGTTTAAAACTCCAGATTTTCTTTCATCTGCTTTCAGAATGATGTGGCAATACACCTTTTCATTGACCTCCTATCTTTGGCTTCCTTGGCAAACTGTTTGAATTGTTCTGGTGCAACTTCATGTCAAAAAATTGATGTGGAGTTCACTAGTAGCACAAAGTCTTTTAAGGTAGCTAACAGGGTTACATGGTGGACACATTCACATATTTACACAAAACCGTAAATGTGTTTTGACTGTTGCGGGTCCTGAGGCAAACTGACCAAGGCTTGACCTGCAATGGATAAAATGTTTTGCCTCTACTCTAAATTGTGTTCATACTCCTCAGGGTAATTACATATTTGTGTTTTTTTCTGTTGCATATTTGTGTCTACTGGTTACTCCTGCTAATCGTGTTTTAAAATGCAAGACTAATCTTAATCTTAAACCTTAAATCGTAAAATATTTAACAATGAAGACATCTGAAACTCCCGTTATCTGAAATTCTTATATTGTGGGTATTTTTTTCTTTTTCTGTCTTTTTATTTATTTACCTTGGTAGAACTTTTGGATGACAGAATGTGTTTGCAGAATGTGATTCATTTCTCAGTGATATTTTTACCTTTGGAAAAAATGCAGGATGGCACTCTCTTAAAATGGAAAGGTGTTCATGATTAAACTGATTTATTTGTGCCCAGCATGTGGATGTAGCAGGGAAAATATCTGTCTATGGGAAGCAGTAAGTCAGAAGAACTCGACTTTAGATCAATACCCTACATACAGGAACATGCAATTAAATGACAGAAGAGATGCTCAGAGACATTTCTGTTGCTCTTTGAGATGTACCTCCTTCAAAGGTACTGCTCTGATTTTTCTTCTGTTACATGCAGTAAATGACTGACTACAGTAAACGAACAGCCTTGGTATGGTGACTCAAGTTGTCACCTGTCGGTAGGCTGTATACTGTTGCATGTACCATTGTATAATAAGGCCTTAACAGTCACCACTTTTTGTCCCAGGGAGTGGCTGAATGCAAACCTTCTTAATAAAGGTTTATGGATACAGAGCGAATGCTTTGCAAAACCATCCACAGCCCTCTGAAGTCTTGCATCGTACTAAAGGGATAATTCACACAAAAAATCACAATTTGTTATGGTTTGCTTGCCCTCTATGTAGGAATGCTTGGTTTGACCTCTGTCATGTAGAAACCAAAATGTTCATAAATATCTGCAAAAGACCATTTGAAGTGACGTTGTTATTGAGACATAACTCCTCCTTTTCTTATTAAAGTGATAGAAGGTGTCTTTTGCATCAGAGAACACTGTGCATTGGTAATAATCACTATCACAACCTTCAAGACATAATTGAGGGTTTGGCATTATGTTTTAGTTTCACCAGAACTGTAGATTCCCAGGCGACATAATTATCTGACAAATAACTCATTTTAATTGGTTATGAAATAAAGTGTTTGTTAGCCACAATTGCATGATGTATTTGATTTCAGTTCAGTTCATACTCTCTGGATGTGACCCGCGTGTGCACGTGCACGTTGGATTTCTTTGCGTTTACATGCAGTACATCATACATCACCCTCTCTGTGTATGTCTTTTCTTTTTTACAAATGCATGATGCTTGAGTGAGCAGTGTGTCTTAACACACAGGGCCACGTAAAAGTCACTTATGAGATAGACCGCTAGATGTGTGGACAGTCAGAAAAAATTGGAATTATTCCAGATATGTGACAGCCTAAACAGCTCAGTACGTTTTATGAATGAATTCCCTAAAATGGGAAAAAGAAAGATTTTATCCACGTAACATCATTGTTTTGGGTGGTCCATTTTCTTTGTTGTGGGCAAAGTATTACATACAGTATGGCACATTAGAAATGTGGTGAACTGCTCTTAAGGCGGAACCAGCGTAATTAGCAATACTGATGTTCCAACATCAAACCTGTGCAGAATGTGCAGCAGCCCATCAGTAAAATAGTAGATACTAAAAAAAACTACCAAGCTAAGGTTGTAAAATAACAACCCTGAGAATACCACCCTCAGCTCAATATTGACCTTTTCATTAATTCACCAACTTCGTTTCTGAGCCAGATTATGATGGACAGTCAGGTTGCATGAATGTCATCATACAGTTCATTTTGAAGGCAATTCTGTATTTTTCTTTCTCCCCAAAAGAGACAGGCTTCCAGTGAAACTGCAGAATTATATAAAGTTGTAAATGATGATATTTGATGGTGATATATGTAAATGGTGATATTTTTAGGTGATATTTTTAGGTAAGATGATTTGCAGTTTAGTTACTATATAAGCACATCTCCAATATGTCATTTTTGCCACACTCCTGCCAGGTTCAACTTAATGAGCCACATTTAAATAGTCACTGTCTTCACCTGCCAATTTCATGTAATATCAGCCTTCAGATCTTCCAACATGAATTACAGAACATTGGCTTGAAATGTATTTTGTCAATACATTGTAGCTGTGACTATATTATACAGTCCTGCATTTACTGCATGATTATGCTGCATGAATCCTGCTTGCACGGGCTATTGTGTTAGATGAATTCTGCATGCACAGGTGACTTCGCTGCAGGAATCCTCCATACACAGATGATTATGCTACAGGAATCCTGCATGCACAGGTAATTTTGCTGCAGGAATCCTCCATACACAGATGATTATGCTACAGGAATCCTGCATGCACAGGTAATTTTGCTGCAGGAATTTTGCATGCACAGATGATTATGTTGCAGGACGCCTGTGTGCAGATGGTGATTGTGCCTTTTCAGCCGTGCAGGGACTCACAGTCTGATGTTCAGCGGGGCTTCTGAATGAGGTGCCAGCCAGGTCACAGTGTTCCCTCTCTGTCCAATCTGCCATTTGTTAGACTGCAGTCTGTCAAGCAGAGTGTAAGGCCACCACAGAATTAGTGTATTGTTGTACTGTAGTGTTCAATGTTCTGTCCATCTCTTTCTGTCCTCGACCATATATATATATATGTATGCAGACGTGTGACAAATTAAAGTTAAACCTGATAAATGAGTGGAGAAACATAATTAATGCAGATGCTTCCATGCAGGTGTACTGCATGAGATACAATTAAGCTATTAACATCCTATCATGCTCTGTAGCATATATAAAAATGCTGAGCAGGTTAGTTGACCTCGAACATATCTATAAGAGCGATTACACAACTAATTTATTTGATTGTTGAAAAGATTTCATGACAAGTGATTACATTTGGGCCAGGACCATATTTTTAGTTTTATTTTTATATAACCTACATTATATAAGTTTATGACAGTATGGTAACAATATGTACAATGACATATTGAAGAGAAGGAGAAAGCCTGCTTTTTCTTTGAACATTTGTAATTTATTTTGTGCTACAAGTATTTCTGGTAATTGTGAGCCCTGTTATTTTGCTTGTAATGTAGAAACCTTGCAATTATTTTGTAGCTTCGTGTGTTATTTGGAAAAGGTCATTCAAAGCTCCTAATGTAGCTCAGGCTAAATCAAGCCGTGCCTGAAACAGAGTGAAATTGTCCTGTCTACATCAGAATAGTCTTGCTTTTTCTCTGAAAAAGAGTAAAGTAACATGTTAAATGTAAGACGAGAGTGACGGGAGAACAGACTTTCCTTTGTGCTATCCCCGCTTCGACAATGTCATCCGTGCCCTCACTGGAGTGCGAGTGCCGTTCCCGTCCATTTGACCGTTCCGCCTCGAGGGCGTTTGAATCTCTGATCAGAGTCTTCTGCTTGCCAGTCCCAGCGGCGGAGGTTTGATGAGATTACAAGGCCGCATACGCGACAGAAATAAGCTGCTCGTTTTGCTCAAAGATCCATCGCGTAGCCCGATGCAGCGATGTCTCCTTGCGTCGGTGGGTTTTAGCTGTCGACATCTGAGCTACTTCGGGTGAACATCTTGTAGGTCGTGACCTGACGGCAGGGTTGCCACCTGTTCAGCTGCTAGCGTCTACAGATGGGTGAAACCCCAGAACGTCGAATCCAATGTATCAAGTGTATGTATATAAAGTTACATTCAAATGAATTGTTTTATACTGATCCATGTTTCATGCTAATACTAATCTGTTAATATTGTGTAAGGGATTAGGCTGATTTGGTTTGAAACTGGGTGACCGTACTGTACTTGGCAGGGATGTGCGGTTGAGGTGCAGAGCTCTGAACGTTTGCCAGTGCGCTGTGGGGTACGACGGCTGTCGAGGCGGGTGCCTCAGGCCAGAGAGGAGCCGCAGGGGGCTGGCACCACCCGTCTCTGAGCGGCACACTGACAGGGGGAAACGGGGCGCCGCCACCCGGACCAGGGAACGCCAATCTGCTGAATCAATAGGGCTGTTTACTCTAGAGAGAGGACTGTTGTGAGGTATTCTGGGTAAAAAAAAAGGGAATAAAAAGCTTGCCGTCGTTTTGTGAGAGGTGATTATGCTGCTGCTCACATTCCCTTGAACTGCAACAAGCCGGATGTTCTTTTCTTTAAATAATGAAATTAAATGACCGTTACTAGTCTGAATTTTAAACGCACCAAGACTGTTGCTGTCTGTAAGGAGATTACATATGGTCCTCGTTAAGGTTATGGCTATCACCTCGTTCAGCTAAAATTGCTTGAGTAACTGTGGCACATCCAAGTTCAGTGACTTGTTAGCAGTTTGAGTAAAAATATTTTATATTTTGATTTTTCAGATATAAAAAAAGAATTTCTCCATTTGCCACCACTAAGGCAATGTTAGATTCCCATATTGCAACAGGAACAGAATACAGTAGTAACTACCAAGCAGTTATTGTTGAAACATGTTAGTGTGCATGCAATGCTCTCAACTGCAAAAGAACGTATAAAACAGGCCTTTATAAAATGGAAGTGGGAAGCTTTAGCGTTTATGTTCATATTTGCATTTCAATGGAAGAAAATTCTGTCACCCATTTGAGATCTACAGTACTGTATGGTACAACCCCAGCTCCCTCTCATTAACACCCATGCTTTAGCTGTCTCAAGTTAATAGCTTTTCAAGTAAATAATCTTCTGAAGAAAATTAGCTTTTTTCTTGGTTCAGATACTGTGTTAAAAAAAAAGTGCATTTCTTAAATGAATAAAGCAGCCATTCAGAAATTGCTTGATTACATTGGTTTACTTTGAGTGAATGAAGTTGCTCACTTCCCCCATTTCAAATTAGCCGCGAATGAAGAAGTTCTGTGCTAGTGCTAGATGTCTCAGATACAGGTGTATTGGGTTTGCAGCAATAGGAATTAAAACATTTCTGTATGGATATTTCAGTAATATCTTGTGTGGAATTAAATGAAGCCTACGTCACATTAATGTATGCAATCATTGAATTATCTAGAGCACGGCAAAGTTTAAATGTATTAACCTTTGCAGTTATCTCTCCGCCTCATTAGAATGGTTAGATAAATATCCCCGTGGAAAATAAGATAAAGGAAAGCCACAAAGAAACGTTAGTGGAAAGGTTTTCTGAACTGATTGCAAACCAATCTGTCTCAGTCAGTGTATTATATTATATTATATTATATTGGGGATCTAGTCATTGTTTGGAAAAAATTGGTTAGACATTGCAGAAAAAGGGTCATAAAGAGGAAGTGAAGGTCAAAAAATCTCTAGACTCCACCCGCTTTTAAAAAGTGACTGCTTTGATGCCAAGCCTTACTCTGACCCAGTCAGCTGCAATGGCATTGCCATTTCAGAGGTCACACCTGGAGATCACACCAATGAAAACATAATACTGAAATACTCTCCATTTTTTTGCTGTCATTGCACCGAGCTCAAGTCATTTGAATCTATGTGCAGACAATTTCTCAGTTGATGATATTTCAAATCTAACTGCTGAGCTTATTTTCCATCCTGAATAGCTGTAATTATTTGCAAATGTTCTATCACCTTTCAGCTGACAGCATGTCATTGTGTGATATCATTATCCTTTCTCTTTTTTGAGAACTACACATCTAGCATGCTGGACTTACTGCATTCATCTAGCAAAGGCATATTTTGCTATTAGATTATGCTTCGCCTTTAGCACCAAAGGTAGTTAATCACAGCAGTGTGTACCTTAGAGTTTTTGTCAGTGTCTTAGCATGGCCTTGATATGGCCTTCTATTCTTTTTCTTTGAGATTCATGACTGGTCTTTCCCTTTAAATGTTAAATAAGTAGATTTGGGGTAAAGCATTGCTAAATAAGGACACATGTCTCAAATGGGAAAATGGAAAGAGATTAACCGGCGTTTCAGTGTGGTTCCACATTGAAGTCATTGAATGATTTTGCATTTTGGGTTTAGCTTTTTTAATGATGTGTGACAGGTACACTTGCAATATTTCTTTTTCTAAATTAAGCAGACATCAAAAAACAATACGTTTATTATAATTTTATTTCATGTATTTATATCTGCAGCCGTTCTGATACATGAGACATCAGACAGATATACAAACACTCAGACAGCGCTGTTTGTGAGCTGACCTATAATCCACCGACAGGCTTTAGACTCCTGGATAATCGATCTGCGCTGTCTTCTTCTCTTGCTTCCTTGCCGTGAGTGAAAATGACAAGTGAAATGTTTCATGCTGTCAGGAAGTCCATGCTGCTAATTCAGACCTGGTACAGCCTGACACTCCCATCCCACTCAGTCCGCGATTGGCTGACCATCCATGCCAGAGTTTCGACCTCCCAAGTGAAGATCCACTAATCTTTGAATCGGGACACGCAGTAATGGGTTACTCTCTAAACTCTGTCTCTGTCTGTTTGTTCTTCCGGAACAATCCATCTTTCTATTACCCGGTGTGCCGTATTCCGCTAGGTCTTGGGTGTAATCAAACCCAGATGATTTAAATGCTGTGTTCAGCTGTAATGCACGGTGCATGTTTATTTCACAGAGAAGGCAGAAGTGAAGCCATATTTGTTAGGACAAAGCAGATCTAAAATGCAATTCTAATTATAAATTAGAAAATATTGTATGATGACAAAAGGATAAGTTCATGTCTATTCAAGCCTGTTTTTATGGACTATGGTGTTGAGTCCAGTTTCTCCTTTTACCCAAGTGACTCAAACAATTTGTACTTTCCATTTTTCCCACTGTTATTTACATTCAGTTTGTCAATAAAATATGATTAGCAATTCTCTTGGAAGAAACGGGAGCGTTATCAGTTCCCAGATGACAGATGGGAATATTGGAAGTTATTTTGTACCACAGTGGATGGAACTTTCCACAAGAATAATTTCTACATTTTTGTTGAATGTTTATGTTCTTCAATAAGGCAGTGCAATCTTATCCCACTGTGATTTTGCATGTGCTTTGTTCATATAATCAAATCCTATGAGACAAAATCTCGTGGTAAATGCTTGAAAGAGACACAATCGCAATACTACAGTCAGTGCTTTTTATAAAAACATTCTCATGAGCACAGTCATGGTGCAGGTTCATTTCTGATTCCTTCATAAAATATTGCTGGAATAAATATGAATTATGATGTCTAAAATGGTCTGATACCGGTATTTGAGGAGACCACTATACTCAGACTTAACTCCTGCTTGACAGTAAAAAAATTCCTGTTCCATTTCCAGACCATTAAAAACCTTCTACCTTTCCTGCACCTGTCAACTGCTCATTTTCAAAAACCTGTTACAATTACCTTTCAGAAATGAATCGCAAGACTGACTTTTGATATAAATCTGTGAACTGATTTTGATACTCGGTAGCAGTGGACCTGTCCATCACAGGAAGCGTTGCTGTATTTATGTTTTTATTACGGACATTTTTTTATTCCATTTATTATTTTTTTTATTTTATTACGTGGAAAAGACCAGCCTCCACCACCGTGTCTCTCTGGGGCATATGAAACCAATACATTACATTATACATGAAAGTGACCTTTCCCTGGTTATTGTGAAGATATAAACACTGCATGGCATCGCCTTTCATAGGACCTAGGTTTTTCATCAGGCTAAATTCATAAAGTGTTCTATATCACCCGTCTGTGCCCAAACACACGCACACACAAACACCACGATATGCACAGACACCGCGCCGCTCGTTTCTACACTATTCACGTGCATGAAGATAATTCTAATGGGCTTCTCTTCCCTTGTAACTCAGTCTCATATTTAGGATAAAACCGTGTCGCTTTGCCCATTGTGCGCCAGTGGTGCTGTAGGCAAGTAAGCCCGCAACGCGTTCCTGTGTCGTCTAACACCCCAGAGGATTGAGGATCTGAGGTGCATTATTTAAGCTGCAGTATGAAATCGTGAAAGGAAAAAGATTTTAAAGACTATTTATATGACCTTTTCATTAACAAAAGCTGCTTTTGTGGAAGTTGTGTATCAGGCTTTGCAAGGACATTTTTCTTAGGTTATTGATCTGTGATAGACTGCTTGACCTTGAAAAAATTGAGGATTTGAGAGAAAAAAATATGTATCTAACAGCTACATTCGGCAACTAGCTCTGGTGCGAACAAGTTCAACGTTTTATGCTGCTGCAAGGTAAAATGGCCAATATGATCATTTATTAATGGGATGAATATTTTGGCAGCAGCATTTGCAAGGCATATGATGGGAATAATGTAAAAACCTTAAATGGCCAATAATGGTGATAATACGATGATGGAACATTATGGCAATAGAGGTACATGTTAGGCGCGCATAGGTCATGGCATATTGCAACAGAAATTCTAGCAAAAAACAACTTGCCACATCAGCCAGTTTGAATGTGGCACTTTGATTATGTGGAATCAAATCTTTGAATCAGTATTTGTCTCATTTTAAACATGTTGAAGCTTGCTAGCTAGCAAGCAATATAATGAATAATAGAAGGCTTACCCCACTTCAGTCTAGCTTTACACCATCTTAGCAAGCTACATAGTTAACTGCGTTTTCATTAATTTGAGCGTAATGTCCTGGTATTCGTTTTTGTTTAGGCCTACTTTTTTGTTTGGCTCCAACGTCTTACTACAAACGAGGAAAATAGACCATCCCCCATATCACATGCATGCCCATTAGTTACCAGCTGAAGATTTCGGAAAGGTAGCAAATGTTTAGTGTGCAGAACAATCCACATTTTGGAAAAACTTTTACAATGCTTTTTAACGGTGACTTAATTGGGATTAACAGACTTTGATGTTATGATCTAGAATTTCTGCTGACAACACAGACAGCACGTGCTAAATTAAACTGATATGAATAGGAGCTAAATTGAACTGAATCACACCCCTACAATTCAGACATGCGTCCACGTTCTGGTGCTGTAAATAGTCTCTCTGCTGTACCGTCAGTCTGACAGTACAGCACATGTCAGTTGCGAGCGTGAGATAAAGGTGTCAAATCGTTCAGCCATTTTACTGAGGTGAGGGTTCTCAACCAAAGGGTGGTCATTTTAGAGATGAGACAGTTGGGGAACTTTGCAGGAAGGTGTTCAGTCGATAAACTTAATCGTCACTCACAGTTCATAAGTATGTCCTCAGTCTTTGAAGTACCTCAGTACCTACAATTCTCATTCTCCGACACAATAAACTGGCATCACCTGATACTTGAACCACTTACCACCGAAGTGTGTCTATTATGGGCTCTGAAGCGCTCGAAATTGCTCACTGCCGTGTTGTCAGATTTTCGACCATGGGATTTCCTCAACGAGTGATGTAAAGATAGTGCTTGTAAATATTAGTACATTAGTTCAAGGTCATTGATTTGTATAAAAGGTTTTGGAATAATATACATAATGAACTGTTAGATAAAAAAGATAAACGGTATCTTTTTTCATAATATGTTTTTGTATATTTTCATAATTAAGCAAGCATAATATGTTGGGAAACTTTCGTTATGTTACATCAGACTAAGAAAGCCTCATCATTTCTTCCATGATCACTGGCAATGGAAAGGCCTAGCTTAGTGCCACCTCACTCTAAATTATAAATGAAAAATTTTAGTTTTTAATTATTGAGCCGATGAGTCACTGGAGGGTAGCAGCATTTCCAGGGGAAACAGCATAGGTTTTAGTAGTGATTCAGCATTTCAGCATCCATTATACAAAAGCTAAAGGAAGAAACTGCAGCTACTTTGACAGCTGAATCAACCAGAAGTATTGCAAGTATGTGGTGTGTGTGCGCATGTGTGCACACGTGTGTGTGCGTGTGTGTGTGCATGCGTGTGTGTGCGTGCGTTCTCATGTTCCTCACTTCCATACTGTTCTATCATCTTCTATCAGTATCAGAAATCAACAGCCAATAAAAGATACTTTAATTAAAGCAGCAGTCTAAGCCATACTGAAAATTGGTCAGAACGTGGTCTTCAGTTTTCAGGAGTAGAAGAATATTGAGCCATTTCCATCCTTGAATGTTGTGAAATTAGACAGAGGCCTGGAATCAATGAACATTTGCCCCTACCTCTAAAACATTTATCCTTCCCCTCCCATTTCAAAACCGCAATCACTAAAATGAATTGGGTGAATTCATGTTTGTGAAAAAAGAAACACACACTTGCTTTCCTTTTTCAAATCTAAGGGCAAATGTTCGCTGGATCCAAGTCGCGGGTCCGCAAAGAGCTGAACTCAAGTCTGAACTTCAGGTGTAACATTTGGCTGTTCCTGGCATGCAGCACTCCTCAAATCAATCTGGGAACACACTGTTTTTCTGCTCTCTCACGCATCCTCTCCTAGCTAAGAGCTTCCAGTCACGTCGGCCCGCTCCATTACTGTCATCATTCACCTGGCTGTTTAGCCACAGGTGGGCTCAGGAAGGTGGGTGCTTCTCGCAGGTACGTCTCAGCTAGATCTCTCAAAGCCTGCGGAAACCGTGCACCCGCAGAGACTTATAATGGACTGCGACCGCGGCCCCTCGCCACGCATCCACCGCTGCTAGGCTCGCGGTATTATTGTGACCGTATCTGTGCGTTTTAAACATCTTTAAAGCCTTCAACCAAAAAAGAACCTTGAAGCCGTGGACCCCAGATGACGGCTGGCTTAAATCAACCGGCAGGAAGCTCCCGAGAAGCGATCACTTAATCATACCAGCCAATCAGACCCGAACCCCAGTGATGAAGTATAGGGTCCATTTTTCAGCACCGTGAAAGTTCAGACTTGACAGGGCCAATAGCAGTGATATAAGTACTGTACATGTACCGTACTTGAACCACAGACACCACAGAAAGGATATAGAGAGTACAGGTACAGGTTTAACAGGAACATATGTTGTTTTTTTTCCCTCCAGTGGGCAACATCATCCTTCAACAGGTTTCACACACCTCCAATGATCATGCATCAGGAGACACCGTGCCACCGTAACACTCCCCCCCCCACCCCCCAACTTCGCAGTTAAAAGCATGTGCAGTGGCGAGCAGACACGGCCTCATTTAAGCACGTGGAATTAAGGCAGTTTCTCAACACAATTCTGAGGCTGTTTAGGCTTATTTTTTTTCTTTTCTTTTTTTTTGCAAAGTCACATGTTTCCTCTCCCACCCCCCCACCCAAAGCGCTTGGGGAAAACAGAGCCTCCTGCATTATTAATCGTGGGACGTCGTAATCTCGGCCGAGGGGGGGCGGGGCAGCTGGGACACGGGCCCGCGTTGCCTTCCGCCCGTTAGCCATCATTCAGCGCTAGCCGTTTTGCATCTCGTTCGGCCCGAGGGCAGCGATCCGCGGCTCCATCTGCATATCAAAGCGTCCGCGGCTCGGATAGAGGTAAAGGAACGAGCCGCTGAGAAATGTCACCCGCTACGCTGTTCTCCCGGCGTGTCCAGGGCTGTGGAGACACGCGAGGGACGCGCGTCGGCGGGAAGTGTTGCTTCTCACCTGCCGGAAGGAGCAGGGGTAATTACGGGTTTTCTGAATCACTCAAATTTTGTGACAAGTGCGGCAAAGTGGAAATGACCTATATAGCACAAGCTGTGACGCAAATGAGAATTTTCACATGACATGCTTGGTTTATTATTAATAATAATAATAATAATAATAATTAATGATATTAATAATAATTCATTGCTTGCGTTGCATAATCTGGATACATGCAAGCCTGCTCCACCCTCAATGCCTCTCCAAGGACCGTTTTCTTACGGACATAAGAGTGTTCTCCCACGGGCGTCGGCCCAACTTAACGTCCAGATGTGACAAGAACGTCTGTAAAAAGAAGGATTCCGCTCCGTAATCTTGCACGCTGCAAGAGCGCATAAACCCGACTGCATTGCCTGTGGACATGTTGTGTCAGACAGCAGTCAGATGAGGATCCTTCTTTATCCTGTTCGCGGTATTAGCGGAGCGCTAATCCTTCCTCGAGCCTCAAACGCACTTCTGCCGAGGGCCGTAAGGGCTGTCACGGCAGACCGGGTTGCTGTCTTTGACGCTTTTTTTTTTTGTTTGTTTTTTTTTTGTTTACCAACTGAAACAGGGTTTGTTAAAGTTTGAATGTCATTTAGCCTCTGTTGGTTTTCCCTTTTGGCTGCTGTGCATAATGAGTTTTATTATACGACAAATCCAACAAGCAAACAAGCAGCGTGACAGCACAGCAGCCGATTTGAGTTAAGGCCAATGGCTGACAAGCTGCCGCCAACAGGAAAACCTCGCATCGGTTTGTTCAGTCTGGACGAGGTGGTGTTGACTCCTATTGGAGGTCTACACTTTGGCTGTATGCTAGCAGAGGCTCCAGCGAGTCCTGTAAAAATGGGTTTTTTCGACTATGACATGAGCTTGGGAGCTAAACCAGGGTGTCTGCTCCATGTACACGATAGATTAGATTAAGACTGGCCAGCCAGGCTGGATAATTGTTGCCGGTCTGTGCTCACGCGTCACAGTGGGATGCATTTACGTCATTCGGCCTTTGTGCAAAGCCCTATTAAGACAAGCTGGCTATATCCCCCCACCCCCATGTAACCCTCCCACCTCTATGCCCAAGGGTCACTAGGCAGGTACAATGTTCCATTAGTGTCCAGCCCTGAAGCCTCATGCTACTGCATCTCCCTCTCTATTCCGCTCCCTCCCCTTCTCTCTCCCTGCCTTCCCCTCTGTCCTTTTTTCAACCCACCCCCACCCCCACCCCCGCCCCCGCCCCCGCTCCCGCTCCCAACGGCATTGAAAATCACAAAAAACGTTTTGACCCAAAAAAGAGAGATGTCCTGTAACTGAGCTTGAATAAGTGAGTCAGCGATGCTGCTGCTGCTAGTCACGAGGTCTCACCAGGTGTCCGCCCGAGGTGTCACTAGTGCTACATGAGAGAAGGGAGCTGCAGGTGCGCAGGCACAGTCATTTTCTTCATCATTATGGTCAGTCTGTGTGCCCCTCAGAAAGGGAGGCGAGCACAATTCTCCTGTCAAATTACATAACTCCCTGTAAATGACCCTGTGTTACCACCAGCACCTTCCCGACCCATTTCCCTCTGGCTCAGGTCAAATGTAAGTGGAGAAGCCAGAAACATCATCTGTTTTTGCTTTGCAATGTCACAAATTCTATGGACTAAGCAGATGGTCAGCTCCATATTCTTAACATTGAAAGTTGTTGTGTCATTTGAATATTCATAAAGGGTATGATCTAGGGCAGTACCATTGGCAGTGGGTGCTTTGTTCTTGGGCATACTTCCTCATAAATATTAACAAGATTTAATGGCATAATATGCAGGATTTTTACCTTGAAAATATTATAAAATTTAAGACATATCTACGATGCACTGGAAATCTCTGTGTTATGCACGTTTGCAGAATTCATGCACCTTTACCTGTATTTGTTATTCTAAAATGTGTTGGGGCATTTCTGGGTGTGAAGCTCTTTTCTGTGTAGGGAGGGGTAGGTTTGGCTACAGAGCCCATGGTTTAGCATCAGATTTCAGCAGGGTGTATGTTGCTAGCTAGCTAATGAAAAAGGCCAGATACAGCAAAGCAAAAAAGGCAAGCTGACAGAGCTCGTTCAAGCTTGTGTCCAGCTAGCTATGTTAGGTGGGGTACTCAGGGTGAGTGGGCAGGGTTGAAGATTGACGAGGAGACTTCTTTGATTGTAACACAACAAACAAGGCTATACAATCCTGCAGAGTATGCCTTTCAGAATAAACCCAGGAATCAACTCTTTTCAAAAGTCACACTTAACTGCAGTTAGGAAGTAGGAGGGATGCAGGAGCTAATGTTCTGGTTATTCTGCACTCCTATGGGAGTACAGTCCAGCTGATGGTGTGAAGGTGGGACCAAGCAGATTTATTAACAAGGAGGCAGGACTAGTTTAGGCAGGGTTGGTGTTAAATAAATGACAATGAAACACTGTAGCGTGTACTATATATCAGTCCTCAGTCAGATATATTGTGCACCCTCCAAACCGGCTATCTATCAGGTAAACTGGGGTCGCCGTGCAATTTTGTGTAAATGATAGACCTTGGCTCCTGTGGGAAGGCACACTTCCTGGCAGACCTTGGATGTAAGTGAAGAGTCTCACCGTTAATAGATTGGAGGAGAGGAGGAATGAGGCAGTTTGAACAGGAGCAGTCCCTCACCTTCACCTGATCTTGAACGTTCCTTGGCAGGAAGTGCACATCAGGGAAGCGGATCATTTATTCACGTACAGAGTCAGCGTTTTTTTTTTTTTTTTCTGTATTTATTTTTTATGAGCATTATGCTCAGCTGATTTAATTTCAAAGTTTTCCTAAGATGACATGGCTAATTGTATTGAATCAAGTAAACCCAATCAAGGAAAGATACTTTCTGTCAAAAACGTCAGTCTTGGTTTGTCGCGTCTGTGAAGGTAGAGGAACCGACAGATGTGAAAGAATAAATTATGTAGTGCTTGTGATGTTTCCAAATGAAACTCAGGGATGTAAAAAAATATTTAGTTTAATTCTGTCCAGAACTACACTTGCAAACCATGCTTTCTCCTGCAATTACCAAGTAGGCTTTACTATTTTCACCACTCTGATATTTCAATCTGACTTTGCGCAGTTCGCTAGGAATGTTTTGCATTATATTGGGCATGGCATTTATGATTTCTGCAGCACTTTCGTGCACCAACAGGCTTGCCTAATAACCCGTCTGCAATAGCAGTCTTACAACTCCTCTTGTAGCTTACAATAGCCTGTCTTTATGTGTGAATGCCTCAGGACATCTTTTATCATCGAGGATTGCACAAATGGATCCATGTGAATGAGAGATTCATTCGGTACACATAAAAAAGTATATTTACATCATAAGTCAATTGAGACAGAAGGTCAAACTACTTAGGAGTCATAATCCTCTGTAATTATTTCTCGCGACTAGGCAGATTGACGGCCGCGTGTGATTTATTTCTCTGTCACACGCTGTTGCTTCGCCTTAATCGGAATTAATCAGAAACACTGGGCCCCTGTACCTAGATGTATCCAACAGCAAGTTAATGTGCTTTAAATGAACAATACGGCATTACACCGTTTCCGTGCTTCCGGATTGTTCCAGTGTTGTGAATCACTGAATTTGAAAGAGAAAATTACACGTGGAGATCTATGGCCTCGGTTTGTGCGCCTCGCTCCAAATTCGGATGGCGTTGACGGCTACTGTACTGTAGAGCTGCTTTGGGATAGCAGCCAGTGACACTGAAGGAATCAGGGAAAAGCTACGTAATCTGGCTCCAGTTGAAAGTCTATGAGAATCTTTGGTTCTGGCTCATGTCACTTTTAAAAGTGTGAGACTGCATCTTGAGAAACAATTAATGATTTTTCTGTCACTTAGGAGACAAGTATAATCGAAATGCTTACAGGGCCAAAACTGACTGTCTCTACTGTACAGAGTGGATGACCCAGCATCACACATTTGCAGGTTGTAGAAATACAGTTTACAATAGAAACTTAGTGATAAGTGGTTCTTTTTCTCCTTGAAAACCCACTGCTTACTGTACCACAATATCAGCAACGACGTCAACCAGAGGGTGGTCATTGAATACCAACTTCCTGTTTCCCATGGTAATGTTCCTGGTGTAAAAGCAAAGAGCAGGATGCGGCATGCTTCCTTCCTGGGCCCCACGGACAAGGCTCTTGAAGACGAGCTGTCATTTTACAAATGAATCTAGCTCCGATTCCCTCGCTGCTCAACCGCTGCAAGCTCACGCATGCTTCACATGAGGAAGAGAGGGCTCAGGAGTGGCATGGGGTCACTGATGAGCAGGCTGTCGCAATTACTGTTAATTAGGCAGCTGGCTTGAGAATTCTGGGAAGAAGGAGCACATTTAGCCCGCGATATCACTTCAACAATCTGCATGTGATGTCGAATGGTAGAGTGTATAATCACTTTGTCAGTCTTCTCTAACAGTCTGACCATTATCCCCATACCACCGCAGTTATATTCCCTTTAGATCTTCTCCATTTGACACTTAATACTTTACAGTTATATGTCTGGATGTTGGAAACATGGCTTATCACAAAAGCTGGTGAAGATGCCATCTTTTTTGGACAGTGTGTTTTTTTAGTACTTGGAATGTGGATATAGGCCCATTTTATTTTACAGCTTTTTTATAAAACATTCAGCTGAGAAGTTGGTAGGGCAAAGAGGTGGCCTACATTAGAGGAATCATTTGGCAGTCTGTAATCTTAGCAACCCCACACACTCATGTGAAAATGGGCCCATTATCCAAAATGCTTTAATGCACTTCTCTCAGAATAAAACATATTGCGGGATGTGTATGATACGATATTATTAAGAAATAATAATGGGCTGCATTGAAATAGAGCCTCTCGGGACTGCAGTGTGCTGTGCTGTGCTACTCAGCTCAACCACCTTTTTACTTTTTGCACCAGAACATCCACCACACACATCAGCTGAGATGTAGACAGTGGGACGATCTGGCAATAAATTACTTTTTACATAGCATTCATTTATACAGCTGGATATATACTGAAGTGGGTTAAGTGCCTTGTTCAAGGGTACAATGCGTGTCCTATCCGGGAATTGAACCTGCACCGTTTGGGTTACAAGACTCCTTACCCGTTATACTATGCTACGACAAGGCACAACACTTGCGCTGGCCAAGGATTACATACAGCTGTTATTATGGGCTGCGGAGGACATGGTGAGTGTTTCCTGTGGCAGATCAGAAAATGGCATGACAGAACATTTGGCACTTGGCGATCCAGGTTCTCTGGCCTACTTCTGCTAACCCCCTTCCCCACCTGGCCGGTGCCAAGCCGGCTACGCCGCATGGGAGCCGGGTGATGGAGTCTGACCGTTTTTCAGCGTGTAAAGCAAGCTCGCTCCCCTCCTGCCTCCCGGTGCCTCCAATTTAGGAGGAACCTACCCCTGATGGAGTCCTATGTGACTGGCCATATCGTTCACATGAAAAAGTGGGGTATTGCCTTTTTTAAATTTAATCCAGAATATTGCATTGACCTTTTCAACTAATGGAACGTAGTAGTAGCAGTAGCAGCAGCAATTGTGATATTATTTACTTGGATATCCTTATACAAGACTACTTTAAAATGGTTGTAAGATGCAGAATACAAAAAAATTACAAATTTGTGTCAATGCAATAAGTCTTTTAACTAAGAAACCTATTTCTATTGCATTTTTCAGGTAATAAACAATTCCAACTAGCATTTTGGTTTTTTATGTACCATTCCTTTTATGTAAATTCCTGCCTGGTCGGAGTTCTGTTTGACGTGGTTTTAACAGAACAATAATGCAACAACAAAGGGCCTTCAAACAAATCACCACAACAGTGGTTACCAGGATGAAAGGAGTTCCTGTATCCCAAAGTAAATTTTCCCCAAACAATCTCTGCTTGGCAGGGGAAGTCCTGATATGAGGATATTTGTTGCAACTGCTGTGTTTTTGACTTTGGGAGAAAGGAGAACAAGTTTTTGTAGGGGTTTTGTGAAGCGCCTTCTTGCCGATGTTAATTCGAAAACATGTCTCCACATGGTGAGTCAAGCTTATGCACAGTCCGCCAAGTTAGATTCGTGGAAATAGAGTTGTCAGTGCTTAATGAAACTGCTTGCCTAATGTAACTAAATTAATTTGAAGGTTCACAACATGAGAATTAAAGGATGGTATCTTCAGACATAATTATTCTAAAACTATAGCTTTCTGTTAGCCTGTAACTAAGTTCCACATCGTTACATTTTATATGTGATACCGCTGTTTTAATGTATTGTGTATGAAAGGGCCAAAGAGCATATCAACGTTAAAAACTCACGTTAAACAAAGAGTTTTGATAAAGCCCAGCGATTTTGAGCCCTCCAACTGTATTTGTATCATTTGAACAGATCGCTAAAAGCTTTCCTGAGGAAGTTTGTCTTCATTTCATTTAGAATTTCCGGCTTTCCTTTGTCATTTTATCGACTCACTCAATACAAACAAAGCTATCTCTCTCCCTTTTATTCCCTGTTTTTTTTCCTCCCTTCCACATAACTGTCTTATCCAACTTTATGATGAATGCCTTTTGTGTGCGAGCAGGAAATCTCAGTGGAGTGAGATTCATTAGGGATTTGAAGGGAAAGAAAGCCACCCTTATAGGTCAGCCTGAAATTCCCTCCTTTAGAATTTTGCAGAACCAGGACAGGGATAATGTTTGGCTAGCTTTCTGTCTAGGTAAGATTCACTCATGGTTTTAAATTGCTGTCAGCTACCCAGAGGCAGTGTAGTGTCAATAAACCGCCCACCTCCACGATCACCACTACCACTACCACTACCATTACTGTTCTGAGCAGCTTTTTAATCAATGGTCATCAGATGAATTTTGGAAAGGAAGCTTTTTCAAATAATATTTGAATGGTGCTTTTCTGTGCTGTGCAGTTGGTAACTTTGACTTAAAATGAACATTGTAAATTACGTTCTTCCTTTCACAATCATAGTTTAGTTTTTCCCAATATCAGGAAGGAAATGGTCAAGAAACCGTTTCCGTACTGAGTCATTGTTATGGCTGGATCATAGCTTGTTTTTGTGTATCGGGCTGTTACTGGTCTACGAAGCTTCCAGTGGTCATTGTGAGAGTGGAGTTGGCTGAATTTACGTAGCGCTTTTCTTTATCTCAAAATAGTTTACAGTTAAAGAAGGAAGCCCAACTTACACAAAACCAATTCCTGTACGTAGCACCCACCTGGGAGTGTTACATACATTTGAAATCCTAAAGTTTTTAGTGATTAATGTGCTTATTACACAGCAATTGTACGGCACCTGTACATCTTGTAACATTTCATCCCCAGTTTTTTCTCTTTTTTTGCTGTGAACTTATATGCAATTCATAAAGATGTAACGGTATATGGTATGCACCTTTCTGACAGCATTAGGATATCCACTGTGCTTTTTAAAGCTTGGCATATCATCCTAATTCATCATAATGTGATGCCTGTGGCTATGCATGCCAGTGCATGGCAGAATGTTTTGACTTCTGACAGGTTTATTCCGTTCTTATGATGCTGTTATGTATTTGTTTCACAGAACTGTTCAAAGAGCTTATTAAGCTACTTTAACCTTTCACCATTACGCCGAATTACGGCTCGTAATGTCCCAGCGCTGGATTACGGGAATTCACTTTTGAAGTTTTTCCTTTTCCTTTTCATAATTGACCTGTGACGGATCCTCTGCCACGGATCACCGCGGAGGACGAGCTGGAAACGTTTGCTTGCGTCCATCATTCGCGACTGCTGAAAAGATAATGATCTAGTGGTCTCCAACCCTGGCCCTGGAGAGCTACAGGGTCTGCTGGTTTTCATAGTGACTCTGCACTTCATGAATCAATTAGAGCAGTTGATTACACAGTTAACTCAACTCACCTGGTGTCTTGGGTCTCAATCGGGTGCTGATTTTAAGGTGAAAACAAAAACCAGCAGACCCTGTAGCTCTCCACGTGCAGGGTCGGATACCACTGACCTAAACCATATCCATTTCCTAAAGTTATACCTGTGCATGCGCTGAATTGCGCACAGTGGAGATTTTCGGATGCTCCGAGTGCAGTGCCATGATTTATTTCGCCGTCTTAAGCTGCAGCTGTGCCCAGCAGATGTTGTTTCAGGTGAGGCAGATTCATCAGGACCTCCGATGTCCTTCTGAGACATCACGTTGTGGAGAGACCAGCTTGGAACGCTCTCGTACAACGAACGCCACATATTGATCGCCTTGGTGACTGGAGAAACCTCATCACATTTAAGAGTCTGGCAGCTTGAAGAAGCACCAGATGGAAATGAAATATCTAGTTTGCTCTGAGGTTTCATGGATCCCGGTAGAGTTCAGTAGGTTATACCGAATCCCACACTTGGCTCTAATTTCCTTTGACTAACTGATAATATGATTACAAAGTGATGCAGCTTCTCTAATTATACATTGTACTACTCTTCACAGTTATATTACTAATGCTGTTTATGAAATGATAAGATTCATATTTCATGGCCATTTTTTTTCTCACTCAGTGTCAATGTACAGAATGTGTGCAATGTACACATAATGTATACAACGCCCATATTCATATCCATTTATTTACTAAATATTTCAAAATCATTTATTCAATGAGAGCTATGGCTGATAAGACCCCATATACCATAGACTATAGCTTTCACTTTCCTGGAAGAGTCAGTTATGTGTTAAAGAAGCTAATACTTTTTTTATTTTGTCCCATTTTGTAATGCACAGTTGTATTAGCAGGCCGAATCCCGGCAATATGCTTAGTGGAATGCAGAGAGCACAGACTAGCATGTTCCCTCTCTGGCCTGTGCTATAGCCAATCGTCCTGCTGGGCTTCCAGTCACAGTTGGCACTGGAGCTGTCAACATTTAATTCTGGATTGTGGGGCATGTAACTGGACCCAGGACAAATTCATTAGCTGCCTGCAACACTAATGAAACCCTTAAGTAGCTGACGCATTATTACTAATGCCCTAAGCAATTATTTTGTGATAATACATGTAATATCTAATCTAATATTTTAAAATGAATTTAAAATTATGTAGATTTTTTCCATTTAACTGTATATACATATATATTGATATGAGGTTAGGGTGCAGACTGCCAGCTTTAATTTGTGGGTATTTACTTCAATATTGGGTCTACAGCCCAAACGTAATGTATAGATTGAAAGTTCTGCAGTTATATGAATGGCTATAATGAAATGGCTGCGATGTTATAAGCAATGAGGCTGAGAGACAATGAGATTACTTAATGGAATTCAAAGTTTCAACACCCGCTGGCTTTTTTTCCTCCTCGGTTTGTGTGTGAAATCATTTTAAGATTGAGAATCTTTACAGCAGGTTTGTTCATCCGCCGCTCGGCTCGTTGATTTGTGATTTAATTTCCCCCTTTTCTGAAATACGAGTGTTTGATTATGCCGGTCTTTGTTTTTGTTCTGTTTTAATCATTTCACTTCGCTCTTCCAAAACATCACACTCCATCCCTTTGAGAGAATGGCGGATCCAATCAGTCGCCTCTGGAGAGCCCGCTTCCTTCTGCGTGGCTGTACGTGTTTGCATTTTCCAGCAGGCTGAACAATGTCCTTCCAACTCAACGGCTTCACCAGTCTTCCCAGAAAATGAAACAATCTCCCAAACCTGAAATATTCTCCGTACTGCATAGTTTGAACGTGAAAACATGCCCGTGAGATAATTGAATAGGTGTGTTTTTTTTTGTTTCACCACTGCTGCTCCCTTCAGCACTTTCACCACTACTGACAGTTCAGACATTGTCTGGCTGAAGCAATTTAAATAAAGGATCCAGAACAACATGCATCGTTGACTGCATTAAGGTTTGCACGTCTTTGACATACTGTACTTCTGCGCAGTGTAATCAGCCAGTACACAAGGAAGTCAAACCTGTATTTCAGTGTGGAGGGTACCAAACTATATTACATCATTCATTACTGCATCTCATGTAATAATTCAAAGTGCTGTCAGCCCCTTCTAGTGGATGAACATGCCTCCTTGAGAATGGCTACAGTGTATGTTCAGTTCTCTGGAAGTACAGAGTACTAAAGGCCAACCCCTGCAGCCTGTGCATAAACAACATGGCAAAGCACGTGGACATTAACTCCAGGGCCGTTGCTTGGTGCTTAAGACCTAATTCAGTAGGGGTAAAAAAAATGCACGTTGATTAATGTTGGCATGGAGTGCGTTGCTTTTGGCCTTGTCTCAGGCCATATGAGCTGCATGTGAAATGTTCATCTCTGGACAGCCTTTGATGGAATGTTCTGGAGTTATCGTTTTTCTGCTGGGGAGAAGCGAGTGAGACGTCTCTGAGAGTCTTCGTCCGCGTTTAGGAGACGTCTGGGAGTACGAGCGAGCCCAGATTAGCCCTGCTGCGGAGCAGAGAGCCGGACAGGCTTCGGCTTCGCGTCACCGCCCGCGCCGAGGCCCCTCTGTGAGGAGACGGGCGGCCGCGGCTCGGCTGCGTGGGCCCGCCGTGCGAGCAGATCGTCGCGTGAGTTCGCTCTAACGAGGCGTGCGTGCCGCTGCGAGCGATGTCGTTCAGCTCAGCGGTCATTCCCATTTCCCGGGAGGGTCAGGAGATGGATACAGTGGATCGCATGTTTCTCATTTTACTCCCACATCCACATGAGTGATGTACTTCATAGTAGGGATGGCGAAATGGAGCCTTGGAACATAGACGGCAGCGCGTGCACATGAGCTACATGTCACATACAAATTAGTGTATTTTTTAACTTTTTTTCTGCGAAGGTCAGGGTCACAATGACTGAACCCTTCTAATGACTGACTGTCTGTACCAATATCCGTGTTGTGAGTCACTATGGCTAAAAAATAGATCTGGCTAGCAGAGCCAAACATTTCTGTCACACCGTCGAATAACTGTAAAAATTCCCACTATAGAATATAGTTATATCTTTAAAAGTTGTATATTTTCTGAGTCAACGACAATGTTAATAATAATCACTTGACTGCTGTCCATCATTCTAGCCCAGTGTTTAAAAAAAAATGTGAAACAAATATGACTGTGGAGACAGTTTTCATATTTGACCATCTTACCCTCCTCATCTTTCATCGCCAGGCCATTGCAGTTCCCATCTCAGTTTTCCAGTTCCGGTGGAGATCGATCTTGTGTTATTTCATTTATTTATTTTTTACATTTTTTTTTTTTCTTTTTCTAAAAAGCTACTGCAACAAAGGCATAAGCCGATCAGTGGCTCTGGACAAATATTAAAAAAGCCACAGTCTAATCATTTCAAAGTGGTTAAGCCTGAGGGCGTATTTAAATCCCTCTGAAAGCCAGAGAGACTGGCCTGCGGGGCGAAGGGAACCGGGCGGCCATTTGAAAGCGACTAAGCTGCATGTCTGAGGGTGCCCCCCTCCCCTGCCCTGCCCTGCCCCGCTACGTACCGGGGCTATTGAAATCTCAGGCAATATGTCGCCATCCCGCAAATGGAGATTTAGCCTTGCACGTCATTTGAATTCAGGGAGAAAATGAAATCACCTGAAGATTACACAGCTGCGAGGAAACGAGAGCGGGCCGCCTCCTCCGCTCCGTCCCAGGGGACGCGCACACCCTCTCTGGAGCATGGAAATGAAATGGCCGGTCAGAGCAGCACGGCTCCTCGTTCTGGAGGATGGAAGCAATATCATTGCAAATTTTATGTCTCCTTTTTTCCCAGTTTTCATTTCTATTTTTTCATGTTTTGTTTCAATCTGTCCCTTGATTTCCCTTTTTTCCCCCTAAAACGTACAATAACAAAACAAATGTATTTGAAACCATGGACTGTTAGGACTGTTGTGTGCAAGCATCACAAACAAGTGGGAACCCCACTGTCAGAATGGAAAGGGTGTCCGTAGAGACAGGCAGAGTGGTGGATGGTATCGGATTGCAGAGAAACGGCTGAGCCTGTATTGTTTAACCTTTGCTTTTTCATTCATCTTGAAAAGTCAAGTGATTGTCAGAAATACCGTTTTTTTTTTAGCAGTCTCACTGACAAAGCTTTTGTCTTGTGGCAGTGAGAGCTGCCACAGTTAATGGTGTCACTCAACATTAGTTTCATATATGCAGTTTCTTTTTTTTTTTGGTTAATAGCGCCATGTCATTTGTGAATACGTTTTGTAAATTAGGTGGAAAAGCTCATTTTTGCAATCTTCATCTTGTTATTGCATCTCAAGCTTCCCTGTGTAAACAGAAATATACTTATTACTTTTTTAATTTAGTCTTCATTCGAGAGAGAGCCCCACTGAGACTGTCATCTTTTTTTCAACGGGGACCTGTCCTGGAATCCAGCATAAAATGTGTATCGTGTATTCATGGTAAAGTTGCGGCATGTTGCTGTTGGCGGCACTGCGTTGCTGTTGGCTGAGAACGGTCGGTAAGGCTGTGACCTCCTGTAAGCGTTCTGTGTGACCCTTTTTGTAAATCATTTGCCTGTAACCTTTAGCCTGGGAAAATGAGTTTTCTGCCCTGAGGGTTACATGATGTCGCAGAGCTGTTGAAACGGAATTCGTTTTTCGCTGGTGTTGTCCGGACGATTCCGTTAAACTGTCGGCACTTTGTAACACCACATGAAACCCTTGTGCTTAAAACCAGGCGGACGCTGACAGCTGCAATAAAACCATTGATTAGGGAGCAGCGGTATTAATGGCGCCGTCGCTGCAAGTGTGCCAATGTGGTTTGCCAGTTTAATCAAGCTAGTTTTCTATAAAAATGAAGCTAATTTGCGTGTGTGTGTGGGGGGGCGGGGTGAGCTTTGGGGAGACGAGCCATATTGTTTGATTGCGTGTCCTCTCCACAGCTCCAGCTGCGGAGTCTCATTTCATCCAAAGCCCTTTCCGTGCCAGAACTGGCCCGGTCTCCCGCGCCACGCGGAACCTGCGGTGTCCGCGGCGCGCCTCCCAGAATGCACCGCTCGCCCCTCCGTCAGCCTCCGCCGCGTGCCTCATGGTTATCTACAGCTGCACGTCCCTTCCCCTCCGTCCCTCATTAGCTCCAAGACGGCTCCCGCGCACGCAGCTGCCGGCCGCCTTTGTCTGGCATCTCGCGGTGACAGGGTAGCACTTAGCCAACCGCCGCGGCTCTGGCGCGAGGCGCTGCCCCTCCGAGCCAGATGACTCCTTTCCGCTCGCTCCGACCCCTCCTCCCGAAAGGTCAAGGGCAGCGGAGAGCTCTGACAAGCTCCAGTTCACACTCACTTCCAGGCAGATTGTTTTTTTTTTTTTTTTTTTTTTTTTCTTTTTTTTAGTTCCCAACTTCCCTTTGGAAAAAAAAAATATATATCATAATGCCTCAGATCTGTCACTGGCAGCACATGCTGCACAAAAAGCCCCAGGTGGCAGCTTGTCATGAATAAGTCATTGGACATGCACTCTGCTCTCTCTGTACATGCGAGTGCTCCAGGGAGCGAGCGTTCTCTGAGGAGGCGGGCTTTAATTAAATGGACTGCGACCAGCCTGATTTTCACAACCGATGGCGCACGTCGGATGCCGTTTTGGTAGCCAGATAGTTCCGTAACCAAACCGAATAAAGAAAGAAAGAAAACAAACCTTTACTTCCATATGCATGGAGACATGCACCTTGACCACACTGTGTTATAGGGATAGTTCACATTGTTTTAAAAAATATATATTATTTCAGTTTCCGTGTATGCTGACCCAGACAGCTGGCCTAGTAACTGGCCCAGATAGTGTTTGTGCCCAATGAAGGATGTGATATGCTTACAGAAGAAGAACCTGCGTATGTGTAAGAGCATCTACAGGATTGTGGTTCAAAGTAAGACAATACTCTCCAAAGCAGCTTGTACAGTGATGTTAGGCCTCTAAAGGTTGTGTGTGTTTATATTACCAGTATATGTTAAAAAAAAAAAAACAATCAAAAATGGCTTTCATCTTCAGTTGGAACTATTTCCTATGATGCAGATAGCTTGAGACTGATGCACTCTGAAATAGAAGTGGCGTGTCTTCCCGCATCAACAGTAGTACATGTGAGAGATGCACATCAAAGCAGTATCAAAAAACAATTGGCAAGATGGAAAATTAATTAAATTCAAACTTGTGGGGGAAAAAAAAAAATATTTTCATGTCACTTTCACCAGCTACCTTTAGACTAGGTACAGGTATAATTGAGGACATGGCTAGCTTTCCTCAAGCAGGATGTCAGCACGTCATTTCGCCTTCCCTTTGTGACCTCTCTGCCTCCATCTGTTGCGATTTTTCATCCGTGAATTCAGGCTTGAATAAATAAGGTTTGGCAATGTAGCTGAAACCCTCTTCTGTTTCAAAGTCGGTCATAATTGTTGCTTCAATTTCAATTTGTGAGTATCTTTGCTAGCATTAGGCATGGGAGGACAGGCAGTGCAGCAGCAGCAGCTAACTCTTGGCCAGGCGTCCAAATCATGCCTCTCTGGTCCTGGGAGTATTTAAGTGGTCAGAAGGAAAGAAGTGCTATCACACATTTATTTATTTATTTTTGGTGGCAATTAAATAGCCATAGACATAGCAGTTGAACAGTTGGCACCGTATCTCTGTCCATTTGTGTGTGTGCGTGCGTGCGTGTGTGTGCGTGTGCGAGCTTGCGTGCGTGCGTGCGTGCATACGTGCGTGCATGTGTGTGTGTGTGTGCCTACAGCAGACCTGCCCCTAAGCCCCCCCTACTTCCTCAGTGATAAACCCATCGGGGGTTTATAAAAATATGGATTGTTCAGTACTCTTAAATGTTCATAACTTTGAAAGTCAAATTACACAAACAGGACTTTGAATCATTTATCGGAATGGTTATCAGCATTACTCGAGCCCTGTTTTATAGATCAGCCTGTAATTTCTAGCTATAAATAATTTTATATGTTGTTAATTAGTAACTAAAACATTCATATGCCCTGTGTCTGATTGTTCCTGCTGCTTTCTCACTGCACCACTCTGAGCCAAAGAGGGCTGTTACAGTCTAACTGCTATCCTGTTTGCCCTGAAGTTTTGAATGCCACAATTTAAGCAGCTGTGGTAGGCTTCCCCTTTGTGAGTTTAGTAACCCACAGAGCTCATTATGTTGTATAAAAAAACCAAGAGAGCTTCAAGGATGAGAGCTCTCCGAGCATGGATCTGTGGAAGATAGGCCTATTTATTCTGCATTCTGGAGGCTCGGGAAGGCCGGTCGGGTGCAAACCCTGAGTCATTTGATGGCCTCGTTCGTATAATAAGGCCATTTTAAAATCTGTTTTGTGTGCCTTTGGATGATCAAATTCAACTCGGGGTGACCTTTATCCTTTCTTTTTGGGCGCAAATCATCTTTTCTCAATTGTACATATTATTACATTCAATTCCATTACAGTCATTTTTGCCGATGCTCGTACCCAGAGTGACTTACTTAACAGAACATTAGTGTATTGATCGGATTTCTATATTTGTAGGCTGGGTTGAACCGGTAGTCTCTTGCAGTGGATGCAGCTTTAATCCAATGCTGTGTCTGTAGCCCACTCTCTTCCTAGTTAACTCTAACGTATCCTCGTCGGAGCAGGACTCTCGGCGTGCAGCCGGTGCCTCGACCCTCTGGCAGAGGAGCTGGGCCCACAAACACCCTCCCTCCGCATGACAAATTACAATCCGAGCGACCGAGAGTGCCGTCAAGGAAGGGGGGAAGCTCTGTCGTTCTCAGCTACAGCAGAGGGACGGTCCTTATCGTCGTACGGGGACTCGTTCGCTAATGCTTCCCCATTACTCACTCGCTCGCTCCGTCATCCATCTACCCGTTCGTTTATTCACTCGCTCGTCTGGACAGACGGCGAAGGGGTTCGGTTTCAGAAAGCAGTTTCGTCCCCTCTCGAAACTACGACTTCGCCCGCCTCTAAGAAACCCATCCGGAAGAGCCAAACGGAACCTGCGGTTAATCTGAAATTGCTTTGGTTATCTCGGTTCCTTTGTGTTTCATTTTCGAGATCGACGGGGGCGGTTTTCTGCCTCCTTCATTCGTTGGCCTGATGCTAAACACTTTTTTCTTGACCTTGACTACTGCGTGCGGTTAAAATGTGCCCTCATTAAAACAAAAGAAAGGGGGGGGAGGAAATTTAGCTTGCGTCAAAATCTCTTTTTGACGCGTCACGCTGAAATGGGAAATGGCCCTGAGCGCCTTCACCCCAGATGCCCTGCGGATTCGGCTCTGACGGGCCCGATCTGAGCATCCGTCCCGCTCTGCGAAGCACGCCTGAGCCGAGGCCGTCCTTATTGGATTATTCCAGCAGGGTTTTAATGAGCCCCTCGTACCCCCACTGTCCCTGATAATGCTAACGGATAACGGCTCGAGTCCGCGCCATTCGCCAGAATTTATGTCTTTTGTAATAATGAGGGACCGTCGCTGCTTTGTCCTTATCTGACTGAATGTGCTGATGGGGGGAGAGAGGGGGGTGGGGGGAACTTAAAATTGAAATCTGCTTTTAATTAATATTCAGGCTTTTATCAGCATTTACAGAAGATCGTATCTGTACTGTAATTACAGAAAAATGGACTTGCAGACTTTCAAATGTCACACTTCAGTTTTTCTTTTTTTAAATTTGGGGACTAATGGATTATATATTGGGGTGCCACATTAGATGTGAATTGGAGCCGTGTCCTAAAAGGCTGAACGTAATTTGGAAATCTAGAATGGAACTGAGATCATTAAGTAGAATTATTATATATCAGTTCTTATTAGTATATATCGGAATCCATTTGTTTGCAATATTTATGTTCCTTGAGTCATAACGTTATCACTGGCACAGTTCCAGTAATGATATTATGAAAGTTTTGAGGATTATGATAAACATTTATACCAGCTTATTATACTAATTATTAAGTATTATACTAGTTAGAAAGAGGTTTCATGTACTGTCCTTTGTTGTCATAAATGGAAACACATTATTTTATTTATGTCCTTCAATGGATATTCAATGTAAACATCATAAACTAGGCTTTAGTTGTGTGTGTGTGTGTGTGTGTGTGGGTGCTTAAACAGGCATTCTGGATGGTTTGCCATTATTCCATCGTTAAGGTATTGTAAGTGACTCTCACTCTCTCCAGATAAATCAGTCTTCATTTGGAATATGGGGAAGGTCAACAAGGCAAGTCCTTATATTTCCACAAAATATGTTTGTATCACCAGAAATTATATATTTAGCAGAAAAAAAAGCTCCAATTCAGAAAAATTAATCCTCAGTTTTGTATGCAAAGAATCAACTGCAGTGGGTAATAGAGTTGCCCCCCTTGTCTCTCTCTCTCTCTCTCTCTCTCTCTCTCTCTCTCTCTCTCTCTCTCTCTTTATCCTCGTTTCACAGGAAAGGATGAGGTTCTTTATTCTGATGCAGCAAATAAAGCTGCTCTCAGACTTTAGCGGAGGATGCAGGGTGAAACCACCAGTTTCATATTTCTCTCTCTCTCGCCCTTCCTGGTGGATGTCGATGCGGCGGGCCGCGCTAACGTGGGTTGGCTGCGCGCGCTAGCTAAGCAGCGAATGAGACGAGGCGCCTGGGAACTCTGATCGAAACGCACAGTGCGCTCACGTCACGCGAATCAGACGCCGCGAGAGAACGTGTTCTGCTCAGGTTGACCTCTCAGACCATGCGTGCTGAAGTACTGTGTGTGAAGTGTATATCTTTTATCAGGCTTATTCGCATATAATAATAACAGTATTAGTAGTAGTAGTAGTAGTACTAAGAGGAAGAAGAGGAAGAATGAAAGCACATTAATATACATCCGTAAATGTGCATTTGAATGATGCAGGTGTCTCTGCAGATGCCTGAAGGAGCAGAACCTGAATTAGCCACAGGATATGAATGAGATTTCTCCACGTCATCCCATTCACCCAGGTGTCACCACACATGTGCGTTCTGCAGGGGTCAGGACAGTTCTCCTTCTCTCGCGCTCTCCCTTTCACACTCACCCACATCCTTTCACACTGGTATCACACAGCTAGAAGCCCAGTCGCACTCTCCCACATGAGCATGCGGTTGAAACAGAGGCTTTAGACATGGTTATTTATGTGGTAATTTTTGCACTGTGATGGGATTTTTGCAGTACGGGGGAGTGGGGTGGTTGAAATGTGTTAAAGACAGGGTGTCCAGACTGATTCACTTCCAAAATGTACCCTGTCCAAACAACAGTGATATCTGACTAATAACTCATTTTAACCATTGCTGCGGGTATGATGTTTCACATACAGCCGTACAGAGGGAACACCAGAGAGTTGCACAAGAAAATAAAAAATATTTAGTTCTTTTTTTTCTTGTAGATGCTAAGATTCTAAAATGTGAGTTAACAAAATAACAATATTTGATTTCAAAATATGATATACTGGCTACAATGTGAACATGGCTTCTAATTCTGCAGCATAGTTTTGTAGTAAGGTAAAAGAAACACACACACACGTATATTTATGATTCTAGAACCCATTTAAATTAACTACTGTCCATCTTGCAAATCTACTGTATTCATTTGCTGTTGATAAAGTTAAATGTAGTTGGAGGAACAGGATCAATAGGATTATGATTTTTAGACAGAATGTCTGGAATGCCTAACGTCTAGGGGACATTATTATTGACTCGGTGGCTTTGAAGACATCATGCAGCAGCAAAACACACAGAGCTCCCCATATTCTCAACTGACTCTCCCTAATAACTATTTTATCACAAAGTAAATTCACATTGATTGAAGAACCAACAGGCTTACTGATGCCCACATTATTTGATATACCCTCATGCAGACTATGGATTTTGGTAAATCAAAATCTGTTGCTCTGCATAATAAACTGTTAGCCTGCCTCTGCTTTTTATCTATCAATGTCATACTTTCCCCTGGCTGATTAGCCTGTTTCTATATAGCTGTCGATTGCTGTCTTTACCATAATACAATGCAAATTGCATGGTTTGGTACTGGAAATAGATTGCAAGCACGATTTTATGCATATTAGCAAAACATTTTTCATAAAAAAGAAGGAATCTATTATTTTCTAGTGTATCTAATGGCTATACATGCAATCAATATAATCCTATACTTTAGGTAGTTTGTCTGTTGCGCACGTATGGCCTTGTGACCTATCTCTCACAAAGTGTCCTCTTGGTTGGCTCTTTCACCCTTGTATTCCATTTTCCATCATCATTATCATCATCAAAAAGAAAGCACCTAAACATGCACTAAAAACATGCACTCCCACACAAAGCCAAAATGGTTTCACCTCACACATCATTAAAGAGTGACCGCCCCTTTACCCCCCCCCCCCATTATTTTTAGCCCCTCCCCCCAAAAACGTGTACACAAAGGGTCAAATGGACAACCCTAACACTCATCTTTCTGTGCCTTGCAAATTTCCCTCCTTTATGCATATCTTCGGGACCATAGATGAGACTAGCAAGCAAACATGGTGGATGAAGAAGCTGGCAAAATGGCGCTAGCGACTCAGAGAGCGCTGCCTTTTGGTTTCAGAAGTGCAGAACATTCTCAGCAATGATCAGTGGCTCATTTGTGTGTAAACGACCGTGTGCTTCCATCCGGTGACTGGGCGGGGCGGTCCGAGCGTTCCCCGCAGGCCCCGGGGTCTCACGGCCTGGATTCCGCCCGGTTTGGGCTCCGCGGCGGCGTTAGCCACGTGCTCCCGCTCTGCACAGACCCCGAAATTACTCCCACGGAGGAGCGATTACCGGCTGTAATTGAGACGAATATCCAGGACGCTGCGCTGCGGACCGGGCCCTCTGCCGGAGTGTGGGCGGGGTTTATCGCCATGGCAGTTCACGCGGTCAGGACCGTGGCTCCTGCAGAGTCTTTATCTATGTGCTACTGAGATCTAAATGATTCAGGCACCTATTGTGTTCTCAGGCACTGAGGGTGAGTTAGTGAGTGACTGAGTGAGACAGTGTTAGAGTGTGAGAGAGGCAGAGAGAGGGAGATCTTCCTTTACCAGAGTCCACTGCACTCAATAACTTTACATAATCAACACTGAATCCATCTGATACTGACTTCTCTGTCAGCAGCATCTGTCTTCATTGCTGGTGAAGCAGGGACTGCAGAGGATGGTAAACACACCCCCCATTCAAGATACAACCAACCAAGGTCGACTATGCTTTGGATGGAGAAAACAAAGGGCTTTTTCTTTCTACAAAATTCAAACAACCAACACCACACCTGCCACATGGTACTTAAAGAACATTTTTATGCACAGACCTGAAGTGCATTTATTGTGCACCAGGTCTACTGCCAAATGCCTTAAGATTTATTTCATCATGTTGAGTCTATATCAGGGGCTACCCATTTCAATCCCAGCAGATGTCCAGCTCTTTGGTGGGGGTGTTAGGGGGAGGGGGAGGGGGGGGGGGGTTGCTGAATAAAAAACAGCCTGTCTGAAAAGTGTGCAGGTATTACAGCGTTCCATAAATGCAGGAGGATTTGTGCCAATAAAGCTTCTCATAAGGTTTTTTGAGAAGGGGGTTCTTCCTCCCCGCCCGCAGACTGGTTGTATTCATTATTATGTCAGGGAAATGCACAAAAGCCCCCGCGAGGCGATTAGACTGGCTGTCATGCCAAGTACCAGTATAATACACAGGTACCCTGCCTGCATTGGGTGCGGATCAGCCTCAAAGCAAGCTCTGAGTCCTATGAGTCACGCAGACTGCCATATTATGACATCACGTCGCTGGAAGGCGCGAACATTCCGTCTCCGCCTCACAAGGGTCACGACGCAGAGCAGGGCGCTTCTTCTGAATGGAATCTTCAGAGAAGAAGATTCTAACATGCTGGATAAGACACTGCAGAGGCGGCCAGAGATTAGAGCTTTCAGTCCTCTTAAACCTGGGAAGAATGGAATTATTTTTTAAGCCATTGAAGGCAGCTCTTTGGTTTATCAACGTAAAGGCTTAGTGGTGGTACGAGCCACCCCACACGGGCTGTGGACCCAGAATTTTGTTTCTGGCCGCAGCTCTGTAGAGAGAGACACATTTTTAAATTCCCTCCCCTGGTAAACACTCCCGGTTGCCGATTGACTGCGCTTGTGTGCACTTACATGCACCGTCGGTCATTCGACAGTGCTGCCTATGCCACGTTGAAGACAGCCAGCTTTCAGTCTCTGGCTTCCAGCTGTGTGCTGTTGTGCTATCAAGTAAATATTGGAAGGCTAAGAATGATTTTCATATGCAGGGAACAAAATGCGGTAGTAGTGTAGTAACATATTGTACCAAAATGCAGCACTCTCTGCAACTCCCACAAAAGAATGTCTTGGGAGAAACTTCTGATTAGTATATCCTTATCCTTGTCTTCCATTGCAGTGGTAGGCTGCAGATATTGGCAGTATGCCCAAAAGAAAAGAGGTCATTTGATTGGCTATGAATGAATCCAGCTGCAACACGCCCACTTATAATGTATTCGGCAGAATCCAGCCCATTTTCCACCTGCGCCGCACGCTTTGAGCTGTGCAATCCTCGCCTCTGGTCATGAAAATACCAACATTCAATAGCCACACCCAGTGCACCTACACACTGCGTCATTGGCTGCACCCATGTGCCGTATAACATCAATTCCAGGAAACAGTGCCGTAATGACAAGAACAGCTATTCAGATTATCAGTATCTAGATCTCTTGTCATTTCCCATCAGACTAGAGGGTATCCGGCTCTGTGTCAAGCCTGTGCCAAGTCTCCTTCTGCTGCTTGACTTGGCAAATTGTTACACATTGATAACACTGCTTAAAAATATGGTTCTCCCTATCTATATAGTTTATCATCTGGCTGATTTACAATCCTTTGTTTTTCTCACAGAGCTCAACCTGAAAAAAGCTTTTGCAATTCACTTTGTTTTGATCCCTTTTATGAATTTTAAAAACCTATCTTGCATTCAATCAACATTAGTCAAAAGTTAAGGGAAAATGTCAGCTAACGCAGACCTTAAGGCAGAGTGATGTAGGACTCCATGTCCCAGAGGACATTCAGTAGGCCCTCCATCAACAGTATGGGGACAAGCATTTTCTCATTGGCCAGTGTGCAGTGGCACCTTCAACTCTCTCTCAACAATTTTATGTTTATGTTGCTCACAGGCCCCAGAAGAGATTGTACTTTCCATGGTCATGCAAGCTCAGCTGATTTATTGCTGAAAGATAGCATCTAAGCATTTAATTGGATTGATCCAACCATTGATCTCTGATCTCTTATTAGTACAGCTTCTCCATTTAACTCATGGGCAGCTCTGAAGATTCCAAGAGTACTGCTGAGCTAGAGATCGTTTGGCATTACAAAACTATTCAGGCTGTATTTTATCCTGTTTTTATATAATGACAAAGATTGTCTGCGAAGAAATATTTAAACCTTAAAAAGATATTGTTCTGGCGTAGTCAGCCTCTACAGAAAGGGTGAAATGGTTCACCAGTTGCTTTTGAAACTTGGAATCTGACCACCTGTGGATCAACCTTAGACACAAGCTAAGCTCAGTGGTTCACAATGGGCTTCGTTTTGTAGCGTAATTTTTGTCTTTCCGCTGCATTCCACTTTTCACCCATCTCAACAGCCCTGGAATTCCCACGTTCCCTGAACACATGTATCTCTGAACTTACGTGGACATAAATGGGGAAATGAATGACAAGAAAACAGAATGATAGGATTTAAAGAACAATTTGCATTCATTCGCCGCGCTATTTAGTCGATTTGATGTAACCGTTACGTACACCTTCGTGCACGTTATAGTCAAGGAAAGTGCTTCCTCGGTCTGTTCAATTTTTCGAGAAGAGGAAATCCCGATACCAGTGAGTGACTGATCCTTTGTGTGTTCCTTGTGTTTATTCACATCGCGCCCCTCAGTGTTTTGATCCTTTGATTTTTTTCCCCCGCTGCTGACGTCTGTTTAGCGGATGCAGCCATTGAGGCTCGATGCTTGCAGCTGGAGTGTAGTGGTGAAAATAACAAATGACCCTCTTGCTCTTCCCCTTCTGTAATTATTCTGCTTTCTACCTCTGATGAAAGACCTTCTCGCCGCATGGCATCAGAAGCCAGATTCAGAAGTCGTCCTCTATTCTCTCGCAATTCTCTGTAACTGATTTTTTGTTTTTATTATTTTTTTTAAACCCAACCAGTGGATCTGCTGCAACTGCAACAGACTGCGGAGGCAAATGGAACTCGCACGGACTCAGTCGCGGGATTGAAAAAGAAAAAGCCCGTGATAAGCGATTCAGCTTCTCAAAACAAGCTTGATTATGTTTAAGCATCGCAGACGAGGCACGCCGCCGCGGAACATGGAGTCGGGCGAAATTGAGCGCGTTCGCTGAGCGCCGCGGGGTGCAGTAATTGCGGGCTCGGCTCGCAACACCTGCGCTTCTGACGCGGCGGTCCTCTCCTCCCCTTTCGGCGGCGCGAGCTAAAAAGCAGCTGTTTGGAGAGGCGCTGGAGGAGAGTCCAGATGCGGGCCGGCGCGTTGGTTAGAACCCCTCTACCCCTCAGGGTGGCATTCTGCGTCTGAGGGTTCGAGAGGCATGCATTGAGTTTGGTGTCCCCCTGGCCCCCGGGTGCCATAGGTTCAGAGTTGAGCGTCGTTGGCTAGCGACGGCTAAAATAGGACAGTTTCTCCGCAGTGAGCCTGGTCACTGCCTGGGACTGGAGTACAGTCTGCTGTAGCTCTCTACAGAAGTGCGACCAGGCAGAGCCAGGCAGATAAGACTCGGCTCCCTGCACACAGGGTGGTTGCCAGTTCACTGTATTCCTTGGGAAGGAGGTGAAGCCGGCTTTGTCCCACTCTTCGGCCCAAAGCCGTTTCTCCGAGGCTTCTCGTCTCCGCCTCTCACCGTTGGAGAAGCTGTCATGCACATTGTGAAGCTATGTAGCCCATTATTCCTCCATCTTTTAGCACTACTTTTGCTTTTTATCAACTTATTGTTTCTACATAAAATTAGTTTTTTTTATTTCAAGAACCATTTAGAAATATATCCAGTTTTCTTGCACAGACAAGTTCTAGTGGAATTTTAGTTTAGTTAAAGGTGCTTCATGGGATTTTGTTGATTCTGGAAATGGATTGTTGTGCTGAAGTACAGCAAAACCTGGCAGTTTAGATCATGCTGTTCGAGATCCTGTTTAGCAACAGATGAGCGAAAATGATCGCAGCCATCACATTTCATCAGACAAATATTCTTCGTAATGGCTTTAGCCTTCCAGTTGCCGCTTTTAAAATGGCTGCTACTGCGAGCGAGCGAGCTATTAATTTATAGATGTTGGATTCTCCCCTGGGTTTTGTTTTCATAACGCCGGCCTCAGCGCTGTCAGTAAGACGTAGAGGCCGGGCTAATCGTTACTCCCGCAGTTTTTCCTCGAATGACAGAGGCAGGCTCCGTGACGATAATTGAAAATTAAAGGTGACGGCGACGAGAACACGTCGGAACGAGAGAGCTCACGCGGCTAACCTTGTCCGACGGTTTCCCCGAACCGGGGTTGCGGGTCGCTCCAAGCCAGCTCAGCCCAATTAACTAATTGTTTTAAAATATATATTTATTAATTATAATTCTGCGTTGGGGTGGGGCCCATATGAAATCTTTCTTGGGGCCCCTCAGAGGCGTGGGCCGGTACCAGGGCTGCTCGTGGGTCAGGCACGTGGCTGCCGGCCCTGCAGCGTGCCTCCTCGCTGCCTTGGGATCCGCTCTGTATCTGCGTAGGATGCCACGCCCCCGCGTACGATACCATCTTACCTTGAGCTGCCAGGCAGAGGTAAGCGATGAGTGCTTTTATTCCTGCTGTGTCCACGGGCCGTTTTCAGCTCGTCTCTCGCTGCCTGTGACTGAAAGCTTTAAGCCATTGCTTATACTTACTTCCAGCGTAGGCCCTTGTTTAACCAAACAATTTAAAAGGTCATTATTCAGGCCCGAGTGAGATACCCACTGGTCATTGAATGATCTCTTAAAACAGTTTTTACCTTTTCAGATCCAGGGACCCCCACCCTGGCATCCAGTTAAAAAGGGTTATATTTAAAAAAGGCTTCATGTTTAAGATATATCCCAAATGTATGTATATTTGTTACCAATCAAGTCTAGCAGGGGGACCCCCTACAGGACCTTCATGGACCCCCCAGGGGTCTGCGGACCCCCTGTTGAAAATCCAGGTGTTAAAAAAAAATTCATTAAAATTGAATTCTTGTATACACGTAGTTCAAGCCTGCAACCTACTTGAGTGACTACATTTTCTGTGGGCAGATACAAGACATATAAAAAGGATAGCGCTGAGTTTTACGAATTCCACTTCTAGATCAGATATGAAGGGACTGCACTGTGCAATGTAGTATAACAGCAGGTCTGAATCCCATGCTGATAACTTTTAGCAAGGTGCAAACTGGAAGCAATGTGAGTCGCCGTGCTTAAGGATGACAGCTGAGCAAAGAAGAAGGTGTAATGTAAGAAAGAGCGAGACTTGCACTGCCCAGACACCAGCAGGACGTGCACAAATATCCTGGAACGTCTTGGCATTTTACAGTGCTGGAGCTTGCTTCATTTGTCAGCACGGGCTAACAATCGCCTGGGTCATATTCAGGACATTTAAACATGCTGAACCTTTGCAGGTAATTCATCAGCATCAGACAGTCTATGGACTCTAAAGACCGGGGAACCTGACAGAATGATCAAAGAAATGATGAACTACCTCCATTCTCAAGCGGTGCTTGTATTCTCGTTGTGTTAGAGGGGCTGGCAGTGACATGTGTGATGAATGAAAATTTGAAATAGAATTATAATAAGATTAATCTGAATACACATGATGACCTCTGACGTGTGCACAACCAACAATGATACCTGACTTGAACCTGTCCGTTTTTTGTTGACATATTTTTGCTGTGGTTGTCATGACACTCAGGACGTCTGCGGGGGACCGCCGTTCGGGGAAGGGTCTGCCTTTTGTTTTGTGAGTCTCCAGATGTTCTGGCCCGTCCGCCCAGATGCTGGTGAGAGAGATGCAGCTGCTTCTTCCGACCATGAGGAAAGACTGCAATAAACACAGTCTAATCCCTTTACTTAGGGGGAAAAAATGTCTTTATTCATTTCATCTTGTTTCCTCCATCTGGGCCTGTCGGGCCTCTGGGGGCAGATGCTGCGCGTCTGTCCCCAATCTGGGGCTCTCTGCCGCTCGGGGATTTGTCCAGCTTTGCTTTTCTGCACCGTGAGCCAATCACACGGCCCGTTAGAGGACCGGGGCCACGCCCTGAAGCCTACTGGTTCAGTGCGCTCTATAATAACATAAAACTCCATCATTGATTAAGTTTCAGTTGACGTAGTTTGCCTATTATACATTGCATTATAAAGGTGTGTGTGCGTAGACTGGGTGAGAGTATTAGTTTGGTTACTAGTTATGGAACAAGGTCAGTGTGATTTTACTGTGTGCACAGCATTTATGTATACAGTTGTGTAAAATAAACCCCATTATAGTACAATTTTCTCTAATAGAATGGCTGCTTGGCCCTCTGTGAATATAGGTTAATACAGAGGTGCCCAAAGTGGGGCGTGCAGAGGATAATAGGGGGGCACAGCACAGGAAGGGGGGCCTGTGTGGGGGCCTGACCAAAAAGGGTAACCACTGGATTAATATATCCTGGACTAAAACTACAAAGAAGTCGAGAAAGAGCTTCTCTGTATCGCTATGTATTTTTGTTTTTATTTCATATTCTTCTCACTTCCTTGGGTTAGACAACCCCTTTGGACAGGCCCTTCTTCCTGTCAGAAGAGGCTGGCCAAGTTATTGTTTTGACATTTTTTCATATGACAGATTGCTGGCAAAATGCCAGAGTGTTTAGAAATAAACAGAAGAAGACATTTGGCTCTGATCCGGCTTTAATGATGTAGCAGTTTTTATTTTATTTTTTCATTTAAATTGCCCTTTTCATTCATGACATACAGGCAAAAAGAAATCTGCATAATTGGGAACAGAAGAGTCGAGCGAAAGTTAACCTGCATCTGGGCCTTGGTTATTCAGCCAATCAGAATCTGAGCATCAATAGACCAGAGCCTCAGAAGCTGAGCCGGGGCATTTATTCTGGGCACGTATTGGCCAAAATGGAAAAGTAGCTCAAGTAGTGCAGTTCAGGGACGCGAGCGAGCTCATGAAAGTCCATTACAGAAGGTGACATCACCTCCTGGAGAATCAATAAAAGTTAAATATATTCCTTTGGCTGGGAAGTGTTTGTCTTTAGCTAAGCAAGGTAATCGTATCTCTTGTTGTGCAGAGAGACCAGTCAGCAGGGGCCTTGGATTTGAAATATAATATAGACCAACTCCCATTGCGCTTGGAGGATGGAACAGAAATCAACCAGTTTAATTAATCTGGAGGGGGAAAAAACCCTAGCTATCCTAGATAACGTATTTAACATGTTTTGAAAATAAGGTGTACATGCAGAAGTGTAGCTGGGGATTCTGATCACACCATTTTTTGCCAGCATTACATTTATTTGGCAGACGCTTTTATCCAAAGCAACATACAATAAGTGCCAAGAGGTGGTTAGCAATTTCGTTTTGACAGAATTCTCATCTGGCTCAGGGCGTTCTAGGGATGTCTCTTTTGAGCTTCCAACCCATTGAAAATGTCCTCTATTCCTTTATCTCTCATGCTCTGAAGAAATGGTACATAAGGAGGGAATGAACCCTACTTGCTACAAAGGAATCACGCCCAATTGTTCTCTAGTCCACTTATGATGCAGTAGATGTTTGGCCACTTGCTAGGGCTGTCCCTAAGCTTTTGGGGGCTCTGTCATGTTCTTTCCATGAGATTGCATTCATAGATCCTGGGGGGGGTTGGATTAGATAGACTGTCGGATTTGATGACAGACCATTTCTTTAAGGTCTTTAAACCATGTTAGCTCATGCATGTCCTCTGCAGTCTCGTTATGAAGACAGTTTGGCCAGTGACAGTACGTTGTGTCTCTCAAAGCCAATTCTTTGCCGTCATTTTCACCGCAGCCCATTTTTGTTAGGATCATTCTTTTCATTTTAAGCAGGAATCTATTCTGGGAGGAGCAGAACACATTGTCCTAAAAAAAACAGGAGGCATGCGAGAGAGCTAGTTCAGGATTTACTGTATTCTTCGTTTGTTTTCATATCTACCATCTGGGGAGGCCTGGGCCAGAATGTCTGTGCCAAAAGTCAAAATCAAAAACTACACTTTTTGTCAAGATAGAGAGAATCCTTTTGCCACCCAGACCTTTCAGTCTAAAGCAGTCCCTCGCCTTAATTATTTAAATTGAGTCTGTGCTCAGTCAAGATTACTAATGTTCTAGATGAGAAAATATTTGAATGATTGTAGCAAAAATTGATATTAAACTGTGTCTATTAATGTTATTGTATTGCAATTACATAACAACATGTGCAAGGGCAGAAGCGACTGTCTGACTGACAGGAAATCAGGATTGTGTACCTGTCCATGAGGAAAAAAATAAAGCAATAGTTATAGCCGACTTTCCGTTTGAAATAACATCATATGCTACTCATACTTACATGTGATGTATGCAGTCAGTAGTTTGTGCTCAGTCAGTTGTATTGTTTGCAAGTCTATCACCTTAATGTGAACAATGACATTACGGTGACTCACTTTGCTTAAACAATAATCACAGTATGTAAACATCCCTCTAACCATATTCTGTTCTGCCATTACTTAGCATCATCTTCCAATTCTGTAGAAAAACGTATTATCGTTATATTATTATATGCCTGAAGCTAAGCATTATGGTTAACGTTTGAGGATTATAAAATAATAAATTTACACAAATCTAAATTGCTGGAAATAGATGATTGTATTGACATTGACCTTAGGGAGACACCTACCTTTCTTGTACTTATATCGAGTACAATCTCTGGGATGTTAGCACTTGGTGGAATAGTACCAGTGGGATTGATGTTATCAGAGTTACAGTTAGAGTAGGAAGTCACCATTTGGGCACCCTCCTTCCTCAGTGTCTCGTTGATCTCCAGAGGAATCAACATTGCAATCTGGCATCCAGGATTCACCCCCCTTTCCATATCTTCCTCTTCCTAGTTGGTTATTTTGGGGCTCCAATGGGGTCCTTCCTCTTATGCCGGAGCCAATAGCTGCTCGTTTTGGCTGCTTCAGTGAGAGCCTTGATGAGTTTCCTCTGGGCCTGGCCTCTGACCTCCACCTCCTTCAGGAGCCTGTTTGTGGAGTTTGCACTACAGCCCACCTACACTGGGCACACCCTCACACTCCAGCCAGGCTCTTCTGCCTCCGCTAAGTTAGCGTAGCGTAGCTACTTCCGCACATACGTCTCACCTGCCGCACCTTCCCAGGGCACCGTTTGTTCAGTAATGAAGATGTATGGTAATGAATCGGGCCATATCACCAGATCTGGCCTCTGGTTGGTTATGGCCACCTCTGTTGGAAAAGTAAATCTCTGGACTAGGTCTGCTAGCATCTTCCAGCCGTGTGTAGCGGGCTTGGCTGTAATGGTGGGGGAATGCTTGCCTGGTATGAGTGGTGAATTGGATTAGAAAAATTGCTGTTGAAGACATATAGGCATCTTGTTTCTTGGCAGAACCTTGATTCAGGGTGTACAAATTAATTTATTGGTGGCTTATCCTGTTAGGGCGCTGTTCTAGGGCTCAGATGGGCCCGGCGGTCTGGGAATCCAGACTGAGCCAGCCAACAAGCACACGCTCTCCTCCACCAAAGTGGGCTCCACCAGCCGCCACTTCCTATCGCTCCTCTGTCCGCCAGCGGAAACGCTCAGTCATGGCGTCCAAGGAGTACGCATCACACGCAGCTGCCGCGGACGTTCGATGGGCTAGGACAGGTCACAGGAGGGTGATGAGATGGCTGAATCCCTCAGTGGCTAACACAGTGACTGTGGTTGCCAGATCACGGCTGCATGGGAAGCCACGTGTGTCTCCAACCAGCAGGGTCTACGGTAAAGACTGCCGGAGAAAAGAGAACAGAAGGATCAGTCAAAATCACAGAACGCATTAACAGGCTGCGCTACAATTCAGCGCATGGATAATTGACCGGCTTTGCTTTAAATTATGCAGCAATCCTCCATCCTCAATTTATGGTTGCATCACACAGTGAAATGAAATTCAACCTCAGTTTATATACAGTATTTTCTGGTCCATATAGTTTCATGCGATTCTTTTGAATGGCAAGTGTACATACCGAGACATTTTCCCTGTTTTCGTATATAATATACAGACATGCAATCACACACTCCATACACACTTTCTTTCCAAATACGCATCATTTCTGCATTCAGACTCATTTACCCAGGTACCTTTGGGTGGAGCATGTCATGATGATGATATGCTGGGCGAAAACAAACAATTGTTTGCATTCATTGTGTTTTTGTGTCACAGTCGCAAACTGCTGACTATGAAAAAAGTATTCTGTCATCTACCTACATCCCATAATGATCACTAATGGAATTACTGACATGATGGCCTAGTGTGGTGTCCTGAAATGAAATATTTCCTGCTTACGATTATGTGGTCACTGAACAGTGAATGGCTTGGTGGAGCAAAGATTAGCAGCAACATTCTACAAAACTGCTTTGTCAGGACCAGTTTGCAAAATATACGTACATCCAGCATAATTTCACTTAATACAATGCCTCTGTGTTCAATAAAACCTCAAGAGCACTTTACAAGCAATGAATATTAAAATTGCCATGCCTAGTGGATACAAATGAGGTGATGTAACCCTGGAATTCATTTTGATTCAAACCGTCCCTGCACCTGGTTGCAGTTTCCAGCTGGGGGGCATCGCTAAATGGAAAATCGTTCCATTGTTTATTTATTTTTAAACAGCTTAAGTCAATATCATCAGAATTTCGTGATGAACAGGCAGGACTCTTAAATGAATAGGCTGATTTTTTTGGTAATTTTTTTTCATTTTACAATGAACAAACCATGTTATTCTCTTCTGTGAGCCTCAACTCACTATAGAATTATTTTAATTATTTAGAAAACAAATATTCAAAGTAAAACATGGTAGGTGTCTGACAAATCAGTAAGAGGAGGATGTTGGTATACAATGAATGGCAGAAATATTCTTAAACTCTCCCTTCCTGGGCAACACTAATGCTAGCCAGAGTACGGCACCAGACTGGGGTGCACATCCACACCCTGGAACAGTACCTTAGCAGGGTTAACCACCCAGCAGCCTCCACAGGGGAGAAGCCCAGTGAGCATCTAGACTAGAGGGGTGGAAATCTAGGTTGAGAGATGTTTTGACATGTACGGACTAGGTTAACCCCAACACAGCTCAGGCTTAACCTGGATGTAGCCTGGCTACATCGTAGACAGATTGAAAATGTTCACTTTTCAACCAAATTTTGACGGGTTTTCACCCGAACGCCTAAATGGCGTTTCATCAATTTTTCACCACAAAAATGTTCACTGAGCGAGCTTGATGCATCTGGCCCTGTATTCATTTACTCTGCTGTTCCACTTCCTGTAAGGCTGCATGGAGCATAATCATTAGATGAATCATCTCTCAGAAAAGGACCCAACACCTGTCACACGCAGGGGAGACGCACACGATTGGGAAATGTCTGGCAAGGATTAAAACTACCAGCCCAGTGAACATCTCTCATGACCTTTGCCGGAGGCGCCCAATCGTTTATCTCACACTTGCATTATACCTATCCCAACATGCATTGGGCAATAGGCAGGAATGCACCCTGGACAGGCAGCCAATCTATCACAGGCCAGCCCCTGTTAATTAAAGTTATTATGTTTTTTCATCTTTATCTTATACATAAAGAATGGAAAAAATAATAATAATATGATATAATAGTGAATTCAATTAAGATTTTATTTAATTAGTTTAATTTAATTTAAATCTTTAATTTTAATTTAATTTAAATGTTCTTCTTTCTTTTATTTTTGTTATCCTGAAAGCAACAAATTTCTAATTCTGCCCATTCCTTGAGGGTTTTGTGTTGAACATTTGGAGGCCATGTTTGCTGTGTAGGCTAACTTATCTGATAATCAGTGCAAATGTTTAGTGGGCTGCCAATCAGAAGTGAATATCAATGCAGTTAGTACCTGTAGGATAAGAGCGGTTAGACTCAGCTGGGCTGTTAGCATGGTCGGCTCTCATAATCATCCAACAATATTTTCATAATCTAAATATTAAACATACTATTTCAATAGGTTGAGCTATTCACACAGTTTAGCACATTCAATAACGCATAGTTCAGAGAAGTTTACGATAGAACACAAATGTAAATGTAATGTGAAGAGGGAGTTATGTCACTCCTCGGAAGTGTAAGAAAGGACGGGTGGGGACAGGGGGTGGGAGGAGAGGTTAATGTGGGGAGCCCCTACAGCCGGTGCGCGGTTGTAGTGCATTCGCATGTCACCCTGGGAGACATTTTTAAATCGATACCTTTCTGCCGCCGCCCTTTGCAGCCAACCAGGGCAAACATGTGCAACGGCTAAATTGACGGTAATTAAGAGCCCGTTTAGGGACGTAATAGGATTTGTCTGGCCGGCCCCTGGTCTTCTGGGCTGCTTCTACGTGCGGCTCAGCACTGTGGGGAATATGGTCTGCCACACAGTGGACTGCAGCCTTCCACTGCTGTATCCTGAAGGATCGTTGACTTTGCAGAACTACCTCAGGTGAAGTTTTGGCACTGGTGTTTAAAAAGAATTTATGTAGCCGAAAAACAGATGGTGCTCTGTTGTCCAGTGCAAAGATGTTCTGTATAGTGAACGCCAGACAAACGGCCAGATTGGATCTGTAGTAGAGTCTTGGGACAAACGGTCAAAGCGGGGATTAAAGACCGTTCCACTCTAATGCCTAGAACACACTTCATAATTCTTGAAAGCTGCTTTTGCTGCCAGTAGATCTGACCCATGAGGAGTGGAGCAAAATGTAACAAGGGAAGTCTTTTCGAACCGTACGCAGATTTTTGAAATCTGGGGTCACCAGATCATTTCAGAGGCATATGGGTTCCGATACGGTTATAAAACCCTGACCATAACTCCGTCTATTTATGATGAGCCATCTTGCTATTTAATTATACTTATGTTGCTTCCATTGTTTCTAGTGGGTGGGTGTTTGCAAACGGATTAAACGCCATAACTCAATAAAATCCGTATCTTCATCTTCTGTTTGGCATGTCATTTTGGCTTGGCACTTGCTGCTTCGGCAGATGCCAAAAAAGAAAAAAAAATGCACAAAATGTCTGCTCATATGAATGGAGGACTTCAAAGCATTTCAGCTTTCAAATTAAAATGTGAGTAGTAAATTCTCAGTAATTATAAGTGTGGTGTGAATTTTATGTGAGGTCTAATGTGCATCACCACGTGGGTGTTGCAGATGTGGTTGAGGTGAACTTCCCCTCTTAACTGTAAATTGCTTTGAGATTTTGGAATGCGCAGTATAAATGCAGTCTATTATTTATTTATTTTTATTCTAATTATAATTATAGTGATAATCATTATTCTCGTAATCTATACTGGAATTTTCCTTTTAAGCTGCTGCAGCTACTGCTCTAGAAAATTGAGCAGCTGACACAGGTGGATTGCAGGTGTCAAATCGCCTGTGGGGGACGCTAAGCTAATTGAAGCCCACAAGAGCAATCTTCATAGTCAGGCTTGTCATTCTGTAATGTTTTAGGGTGTTACATCTTGGCAGTTTGAGTAGCAAGTATCAAGGAACCATAACTCCTAGCAGGTAGAATAGCTAAATTAGGACTAAATTAGGCATCGGTGCACAGTTTTCTCTCATTTATATATGAGGACCCTGTAGGGAGGCCAGCAAGATGGAGGCTAATTAGAGCTCAGTTATCCTAGTGTTGGAGGACTCCTCCGTTTACCTTCCGCTCTTTGTTAGCTCTCCAGGAGTTTGTGTGCTTAGAAGCTCCGAGGGGAAAGGATAGCAGAAAGCATTCTGCCTTTTTTGTGTTTTTACTGTCCCAGTTTTTCTTTATGTCTCCTTCTTGGAAGTGCCGGTTTGCGCCTCTCAAATTACCGTGAAGCTTCCCTCGCCCGAACACCAGGAGCTCTGCAGCTGAAGCATGTGCACTCCTCCAGTGCACTCACCTGTCAGCCACTGACAGGCCAGACTCCGGTGCAGGAGAGAGCTGGCAGTGATTGGTGGAGAGGAGGTGATCACGCTGATGTCGTTCACTGCCAGGCGTGTCATTGGGCGGAACTAATGCAGCGGTAACCGAAGGTAGCCATGACAAATTAAGTCTCCCCTACCTCTGGCAGGGCGAAGATGAGGTCTGCTGAGGTTGTAACCCAAATTGAGGCTTTAAAGACCGGGTTAATGAAAATAATCATGTTTTTTTTTTCATCTTTGTCTTATGCATAAAGCATGAAGGAAAACAAATAATATGATATTAAGGTGAATTCAATTAAGATTTGATTTAATTAGTTTATTTTAATTTGAGTGTTTTCTTTCTTTTCTTTTTTATTATCCTGAAAGCAACTAATTTATTCTTATCCTGCCCATTACTTGAGGGTTAGGTGTCGGACATTTGGAGGCCATGTTTATTGAGCAGGCTAATTTACATGATAATCAGTGCAAATATTTAGTGGGCTGCAAATCAGAAGTGACCATCAATACAGAACAGATGCCAAATGGCATGTTTCACCTCTAGATCTCCTATTTAGAGATTAAGCACTTAACAACCAAAGGCAATATTTTTTCATTTTCCTTTAAAGTAAGTTTCATGATGGTTAATGGTCTCATTAAATGCAAGTTGCAAGGCCTTTAAATTGTGACTATAGGGCCCAAGCTAATGCTCGTGGTAAGCATCTTAAATGGCTTAGCCGAATGGGAGTCTTCTTTGGGATGTTTTTATTACGAAGCCTGTGAAACCTGCCACCATGTTATATACTAGTTTGTGTTTCTCATCTCATTACAGTTATTGTCACCAAATAAATTCTATATGGTAAACAAGGGATGTTATAAGGAACAATTGATTGAAGGTATGGTTTGTTCTTTATTCGTCAGTAAAATGTAGGTGGGACCATTCATGTGTGTCTAATTAGACTGAGCAGATTTCAACTACTTCATTTATTTATTTTGTTTGGCAAGTAAAAATTATATGTGTTTTCTAAGTAGATATTCAGATTCAACTTGCACACATACTTATCTTTGATGTTAGGAGGCGATTCCTTGTAAATTTGCTCAGGAAAAGCATACACTAACAAGTGGGCAGTTTTTTGTTTTTACCTGAAAAATCTTTGAAAAGAATGATCATGTTTATAATAAAACAATGGTAAGTAAAACATTGTGTGTTAGGTAGCACATATTTCAGATTGTTTTCAGTAGGCCTCTTTGTAACAGTACCCTGTTGAATAAGAGGTGGCTCCCCACTGAGTTAAAAACACACTGCTAATGTATTGATTAGCAACACATATTTTGTTTCTATCTTACCAATGTAATGAGAGCACATTCATCTTGCTCTTCCCATAGAAGGTTTGCTGGTATAAACAAGGGACAAATTGATCGATCGGTTTACAACGAAGCTGAAAATCATCTCAGAAAAGATTTTAATTCCCTCTACTTTACATTCTGAATGCATAAATGGCAGATACGGACATCAAATTAGTGTGAGATGAGCTTTAATTATGTAAAATCAATGACATCTGAATCCAGTGACTTGACAGGTGATAATAATGGTCAACAGTTGTCCTTTGCTTTGGTAGCTGCATCAGCAGCAGGTGCTGGTTCAAAGACACAAGAGACAGAGGTGGCGGAGGCTGGGCGTGTGTGTGTGTGTGTAGTAAGTGGCTCTGCTCTACACCAATGAGAAGAGTTTGGGCCACACGTGTACTGAACTATGTCCGCTAAAATGTGACGGGGGTCAAGGTTGCAGAAGCGATGGGATGGGAGGAACCATTCAAGTTGGGGGGGGACGGCTTGACACATAATTGGAGGGACACGCAGACCTCTGTTAAAAATAAGTTAGTCCGCCGTAACATATTAGTGAGCAGAAAGGGTGGAGGAGCCATAGATGCATCTGTTATGTTGCAGTTATGTTAAGTATGCCCTTCACTAACCTTCAAACTGGGCCCTAGTTTTGGATATATTTTTTCTTGTGGTAATTCATCAATTGAAAGCACACTCTTTAGGCCCTGGTTAAACAGATGAGGTCGAATTTACAGAAAAACGTTATTTGTTAACTTCAAAGTCATTAATAGCTGATATATGTAGCTGAAATATTGTTGGAGTTGAACAACGGCAATATGATGTAAATTTACATAATTAGAAATATAAATATACCTCATTTACTATTCTACATGAAATATACAATGCAACATTCCCTCATGGGCTACACTAGATATTCCATCTTTTTTGTAAGTATGCTTAAAGTATGCTTAAATCAAAGGCACTGAGTGCACTTACCTTACTATTCAGCAGTGCACCCTTAGTTACTCTTCTCTGAATTTGCTTGAATGTGGTGTGTTCTCTTGACTTAAACTGATTTTGTGGGTACCTCAAGTTTGAATAGACCCTGTGGAGGAATTGGCACGGCATTGTTACAGTTTTATGTTGTGCTGCATTGGGCCACGTTTATCCTCTTTGTAAAGTATTTTGTTTTTTATTTACCTGCAGAAGTGCTTCCATGGCCTTGTGAGTAAGCACACCTATACTGGGGAAATGTAGGGGTTCAGTCCAGCCTCGCCCCAAAGACATTAAAAGTGTGAGCACCCCTTGGGTCTTTTCCCGGTGCTCAGCATAAAAAGAGGTGTGCTGGCTGCGATTGGCCTGTAATAAGCTGGTGCCTTGCCTAGGGTATTGTAAACAGGCCGCTTTATTTCACTGTGTTAGCGAGGAATGAGCTCTGATCCTATGCGCCGCCCCGCCCGCGGTGTACGTGTTTCACCCATATGAAACAGGCCTGAGGGGCCCGGTGGTCTTCTGGTGACCCCTCTGCTCAGATCTGGCTCCGCTGTAGGGCCTGGTCTGGCGGGATTCAGCCTGACCCTCGCTAGCTAGCGGAACTAATCCCGTCCGGGGGGGGCTTCTCCTTGGCTCCACGTGGGGCTCCGGGTCCCTGCAAAGAGCTTGTGTTTTCAGGCGCAGAAGTGCTGGCCTGCGAGCGGCGGGAGGAGCAACGAAACGGGCCGCTAAAGAAAACCTGGCGGAATTCTAGTAAATTCTATTGTAATGCTATTCTCGTCCCTCTGTCAGAGCGGTCGTTCCGTGGATGACGCGTGCGTGCTTTTTTGCGATGGGCGCATGACAGGCCGGGCCACTTCAGGCAATCGCAGCTCGGTCAGCCGCAGGTCAGCGAGCAGGAAACGTTCAAAGGGCTCTTTGATGCTGGCAGCAATGGAGGAGGAGCAAAGAGACCTGCTATGCCTCTTCAGCCACTGTCAGCGTCCTGCTTTCTGCTAAAGCGAGAGAAACGGTCAGGAGCACAAGCCGCAGCTTAAACTACAGGCATGCACAGCTGAGGTCAACTTGTCAATCAGCCCAGGTGTTGCTAGTTGCCTTTGTGGAGCCTTTTTACAGGCCCTGCCTACCATGCCCTGGGAGGAAGAGGCTTTCGTGGATAGAGTTGCTGGGTCTGGGATGAGTCTGGAGGTCTTTGGTTCAGTTTTGATCCAGTTCTAGTTTTTCTTTGTTTCTTTTCCTTATGCGAACTGTTCACTCTGGGGGGAAAAAAGGGGGGAAATTAAACCTCCATTAGCCAATTCAGCCATTTCCCTGCTTTCTCCCCTCTCTGAATGTCAGCCACACCTGTTACTGTGTCACAGGCTGTTCCCAGAAAGCTGTCGCGCAGTGGTTTGCTTTACTCACTGCACCCTGGCTGAGCCTGTCCAGGTGAAGAAGACCTCAATGGTGATATGAGTAGCCATCGGCGATGCGCACGTGCCTGGGAGCTGATTACATGGCTGAGCAATGTCAGAGAACAAATACCCTCTTCACTCAGACCTGATGTGGAGGCTACGTAGCGGTTTGCTACAAAGGCGCGATGGAGAAATGCAGGTTATGTGGGACAGGGTAATCAACTCTTCGAGCCTCTTGAAATAACCGCTCTGCTCTTTTCCAGTCAGGCAGAAGGACTCAGAAGTAGGCCAGGGTACTGAGGGACACTGGCTTTCCTTCAGTCTCAAACACCGGAATCTCAGGGTCTGTTTTGGTTGTGAGGAAGCAGGAAGGCCTCCTTTGAATGCTTTTTTGCAAAACATCAGTGTTCAAAGAATGTAGGGGGTGGTGGGGGGCATGAAAGAATTTATTATTCACTGTAATTTTCATGTAATCCGGCACTATCTGTCAGAACCATGTTTATGCTCGCAAAACCGGGGGTAGGATTTTCACTTCTTTAAATATTTGCTTTATGCATTCTCTTAATATGCATTACAATACAAATTTGCAATCAACTAAAGTGTTTTACTACAGCATTAACATAGAGAACATTTTCTCAGAAGGCTACAGAATTACATTTTATTCGATTTGACTTTCCCTAGATGTTCCTTTTACTCAAAGGCAAACTAACATTGCTATGTTGAATTGTCGGAGTTGATTGCTTTGGGGTTGTTTATAAGCTCCAGAGAGAATTGCTTTGACAGTACTCAAAGGGACACAGAATGCAAAACTTCTTTCAGCCAAAGTTTCTGAATCTGTTTCTCTTTCTCCCTTTGACAGGAAGGAAAACTAGCGAGCGTTCTCCTGACCCGAGCCCCAGTAGAATGCGCAGCCGATGTAAGTACGAGCTGTCTCTCCTTTCGTAATGGCTGGCCGGGAGAAATGTGAAGGAGCCGGTGGGGATACTAGAGCACTGCACAAATAAGTGACTGGTCCGAGATGACCTTGTTTTAAATGTAGGGCACTCTCAGGCGCTCTCCATTAACGGGAAAGGCCCGGGGCTGAGAGGGAGGAACTCCTTTGTATCTTTCGCTTTTTGTGTGATGCTGCTATCGGACAGGAACTGCAGATTTCGAATGCTCATGCTAACGTGCTACGGGAGAGCAAGCCTGAGCTCAATCCCCAGACGGTCGTCACGTGCTGACTCTAGTCGTGTTTTTGTGTGATAAGAAGTGAAAAATGAAAAATTTTGACACTTCACCAAACCCCCAGCCACGCTTGAAAGGAATTATGGCGGCCATGTTTTAGGTAAATTTGACAAGAAAGGTTGGGTTTGATGCAAACTGCCGGTTTTATGGTTAATTGCATCACAGTGCACTGTAATGGTCTGTTTCAAAACTTTTATTCACTTCATAAAAGCCTCAGAGACACAAATCTAGATTAAGCTCATTTGTGTGATTGGCAAACCTTTCCGTTGCATGCAGAGGGTACAGGGTAGAGATATTTGTTAGCTACTGTTTGGCTTTCATTATCCTGTCTGAACGGGTCTAAAAAATAAATATGATGTTCAAAATGGAGGATCTGTTTCCTTTCCATGGCAATAATTTATCCTTTCCTGCTAACATGAAGAAAACTGGAAATACGCTCCTGAAAGGCATTTTAATAAAAGGAATTGCCATGACCTCAAAAAATGAATATGTATTGTATATAATCCAGTTCATTGGATGAGTGCTCATCAACATTCCTATGGGAAGTATAGAATTTAGGCTAGCTGGGCCCAGACAGGCGATATGATGGACCTCTGTCACTGTGCTGCGCTGGTTCTACTCTCCAGAACGAAATGTATCGAAACATCTCAATTACGTGACATCCTGGGCTTTAGCCTTTAATCATTCTGACACCCTTTTCCCCTTGGTGACACTCGGAATTAACTACCTCTGTGTGTAATTACGCACTCTTTATTCACATTGCACAGTGGCTTTGTTTGATAAGGTGCGCTCTCCAAACATATCAGTGCCTGTTCCACAGCCCAAGCCTGGACCCCTAACCTGTGATTAATTGAGTTATGGAAAGACAGTTGCTTCCACCTTAGCCACACTGTGCATGCACTTCTGCTTCCTTTCTGCAAGAACTGCTGCATATGTCTGACAGAATTCATTATGAAGTTTATAATGCGCGTGTCAGCTGTGGGGATGATTGAGCCTCTGTAGCTGTGCCTCAGCTGTAGGAAAATATGTGGCAGACTAACATTAGTCATCCTATTCTACGTCCATGTCATGCTACCCTTTCAAATGATACCTTCTCAGGAGTTCCACAGCAGTGTCCATCAGCGGATTTGACATTCTCACACTGGATAAGTGTGGTCCCTAATTGCAATTTTGGAGAATTATACAGCATTCTTCCAGAAGCATATTTCTGTCTCTTTTTTAAGAGCTCTCACCAACAGCCACCATCTTCGCTACTGCGGGGATTTCTACTGTATTGTTCCAAGATGAGGATAAGAGACAGACATGTATGAGCCAACATCCCATGGTTACTCAGAACAATATATTTTATTTTTGAAAGTATATTTCCTACATTTTATAATCTTCTGCTGCTCTTCCGCTGTGTCTTTGTTTCACTCTTGCTGAACCATTAAAGACAGTGGGGGGCGGGGTGGCAAATCAAGAATAATGTAAGTCCTTTCATGGTACATATTTTATCGTCTTGCATTCAAAGAGCATAAATTGACAGAAAGCACTTGTTTTGAGGAGCTGAGATAAATCCTTGTACACGTCTGGCCTTTCCGCTGCTTTTCTCTGTCATAAAATGAAAGGACCAGACCAGTGTTAAAGAGGAGCATTAATCACCAGAACGTTACAGTGTAGAGGTTTATGCAGCTCACAAAAGGAGGACACTGTGCTTATGAGATTGAATTTCACTTTCACTTTCACTCAAGTCTTTCAATACAGCATGTTTGACTGACTCAGGGTAATGCTAGCAGATATTAAGCTCACCCTGACTAAAAATGATTCCTGTGCCTCGGCTTTAACGAGACTCAGTTATGTTAGAATTATGCAGCTGAGTAGATGATGAAAGGCTTCTCTGATTAAAATTCAATCTATTACCTTCAACAGAGTGATGAGACACAACATACTGTAGGCTAGGACCGCTGTATATCGACATTTCTTAGCAAAGACCTTTCAAAGGTGCATTCTGTTTGCTGGTTTCGTTGTGTGCCTGTGTGGCAGGAAGGATGGAACTGTAGTGTTCTGTGATCCACTGTTGAAGTTTCTGCTTTCACCAATTAGGTTTTTAGGTCTGTTAGGAGGTAGTCAGGAAGGGCTTTTTGCAGGTTGTCTCTGTTGATTCATCTGGGAACATTAAATCAGAAATGCTGCATTCCTTCAAGATCCTTGAAAGTCCTAAAATTTAGAAAACAAACTATAAATAAATCTCTGTCAAGGGCTTAACTGAAGAGTTTCTTTTCTTTTAAATTGGGTCTTCAGAAACTAATACTGGAACATTCTACTCTACTGTGTTCTAAATCGTTGGTGTTTGCATGAAGGTTGAAAGAGCTGATAACACAGCGAGGCCATTTTTGTTTTCCCCATCATATAGAATGCAAAATATTACAACTGCCCAGATAATGGGGCCTTAGACCGAGATAGCAAGCGACTTCGGACCGGATCAGTGCTGGCTGTGCTGACTGTGCTGACCAGGTCCGGCCCGGAGTCGCTTGCTATCTGGGGAAGCACTTGAGAAGTCATTGAATTTATGACAGGTTAGTACCGAAAAATCGCTCATTTATCTACTGTGGTGGTGGTGGGTGGAGGAAAGTAGGTGAGGAATTGGAGGCAACCCCCCGGACTCAGCAAAACAGCAGTTAAATTAAGCCACCCGCGGGCTGGCTGAGGAAACAGGAAGCGTGAGCTTGGCCAGCACCGATCAGGATGTGTCACACACTGCGGTCCCCTCCCGGCCCTTTATGACATCAGCAAAGCTGCTGACACAGATCAGTGTGCCGTTCATTCGAGTTCAAGACACACACACACACACACACAGCTGCACTGACCTTATTCTTATCATTAAGAAGCTCTTTCTCTCCTTCTCTCTCTCTCTCTCTCACTCTCTCTTGCTCACTCTTTCTCTTTCTCATATCTCAGTTGGCACCACTCCCCCTTACCCCACACCCGTACACACTCACACACATACACACACACACCAGTCACAGGCAGTGCCCAACAGCCAGTGGCTAGCCTTATCTACCTTTGCCTGAAAGGGCCCCCCCCCCCACTGATCCACCCACACACCCTGCCTCCCCAGTACATCTCCAACAACTGCAACCAAAATAAATAAAAGAGAATTCATCCCTTAACGCCCGACACTCAGCAGATCATATTTTCTACAAAGATGAATTGAGAAAAATGAATTTCTACTTTTTTCTGGAGTGCCCGTCCTGTGTCGTTACGTCAGGTAGGGACAGGGAGGCTGAAAGAGACATTCCCTCAGCCTTTGAATATTACTTCACACTCATAGGCAACCTGCATACCTACTGTACTGTGCTGATGTCACTAGACAACTATGACCAGCCTTGTCTGTGCCGCTAGTCAACTATGACCAGCCTCGGCTGTGCCGCTAGTCAGCTATGACCAGCCTCGGCTGTGTCACTAGACATCTATGACTAGCCTCGGGTGTGCCGCTAGACAACTATGACCAGCCTCGGCTGTGTCCCTAGACGACTATGACCATCATCGGCTGTGTCACTAGATGACTATGACCAGCCTCGGCTGTGCCATTAGACAACTATGATCAGACTCGGCTGTGTCACTAGACAACTATGACCAGCCTTGTCTGTGCCGCTAAACAACTAAGACCACCTTTGACTGTGCCCCTAGATTACTATGATCAGCCTTGGTTGTGCCACTAGATGAGTATGACCTGGCCTCTCTTCTGTGGTTTTGCGTGGACTTTATTGCATAAAATCAACACAGACCTACAGGCGGGTTTACCAGAAGTGTGCATGCGCTTCAGCTGTGGTGGCCCTGGTGTGTGGGTGTCACAGCATTAATCTGAGCAGGACAATAAGTGACTCCAAATTGGCCAGGCTAAAAGCGGAAGGGGGGTGTTATAAAACTCATAAAGGCCGCAGAATAAAAGCTTTGAAAGTAATTTAGAGCTGTTATGATCTTACTCCGGTTTTTTGGAGAACAAGAAACCAGCTTGCAAATCCCTGGAGATTCAGTGGCAATGTTTAAGCACAGTGTACTGCCCTCTCTCTGTTTCGCTGCAGTCACATGTTATGCCCATGTCTATGTAGGGCAATGCAGAGGCAGTAAATATGCGACAGGAAGCCATTAATTATTTATTTACCTGTGCAGGTACTTTTTCTGCAAGGCCACTTGTACATCTTTACATTGGTTCAGCAGGATCTTTGAAAGAAGAAGTTGCAGTTGTGAGCCTTTAAAATGGCAGCCTGCCATCGAGCCTGCAGGGCTGATTTTTCCGGTTGCTTCTCCCCGCGGTGCCACTGCGCATCTGTATGCGCATGCCTGAGGTCATAGCTGCAGGGCAGCTCGGACAACTCTGTCACGTGACTAGCTTGGGGGGAGGAGTCGGGTGCGGGACATCTGGTGTGTATGCGTTTCTGCTCTCCCTGATAAAGGGACAATTAGTTAGCGATTAGCGAACGGAAAGGCTATCGACTGCTTCCGCTACTGCCTGCTTTGGGGGGTCAAGCATCTGTCTGACCTTTATGTGGAGTCCGGATAATGACATTGTAGGTTGCAGCTCTTCCGTGGAGTGCCACGCGGCGCAGAGACGCCATGGGCATCTACCAAAATGCAAACAGCCTTTCGACCCCGCCCTGGCCTTCATTGGATTGGTTTCAGGTATGGTTGTATGGCTCAGAAGTAAACTTGGAGGTGCTTTCTTTAAATTCTAAAGCAGAGGATGCCTCCAGAGTGTCTGATTTGGCCCTCAGTGGACTGCTGGATCGCCCCCGTAGGAGTCCTTTCGCTTGGAGAGAAATCTGGGATAATGCTCTGCATTATAGCCCGTTGAATACTTGCAGAGAAAAGTTTGCACTAAAACAACGACCATTACCAGAGATTTGATTTGAGCGTGACTTGAAATGAACAATGAAAAAAAAAAGATATGCTCTTTACGCATTTAGTCTTAACAGGCTCAAAGGACCTACTTCTCGCAATAATGTGTGATTAAGACATAATTGTGAGTCGTAAGTTCTTCGGTTCCCGTGTCTGTGCATTCATTACAGCAAAAACGTCAGTTGCATCGAGGCTCTTCAGCTGCTATGGTGATACGACGTAATCCCACTTCACAGTGAGTGGACATTGCACATGTGCAGTAATATTATCAGCGAAGTCAAAATGGCGCAAGGATAGGGGGCTCAACAAACGATGCAAAGATGGCGCATACAGGTTGTCTCTTTTTATGAAGTGATATTGTCAATAGTAATATTTCAATGACATTTTCTTGTATGTACATACTGTTTCGTTGTCACATATTTGGAACAGTGCATTTAAGGCTAAAGTCAGGGGTAGGACTTGGAAGTAGAACAAGATAGAATAAGAATTAGGCTCAAGTAAAGAGAGTTAGTTAGGTTAGTGCTTATGCAGGCAAATTGCAGTGTAACTACAGATCTATTTGGGGCTTTGGTAAAGTGGGACAGGGAGAAGATGCTTGGGCTTGTGGGTAGCCCGAGGGATACACCAGAGCAGCGGCCCCTAAGGTACATTTACGGGCCCGTCTGTTGTGTTTGCTCGATCCGATACCATCAGCGACAAAGTGGAAGTGCCGGCATGCCGGGGATATGTCCGTTCCTCTCGTCAACTCAAGCAGGAGACGCAGTGAAAAAAAAAGAGGCTCAGTCTAGACGGGCTCCCCGTTGCCATGGAAAAGCGCCTTCCCATTGACAGAGGAGCCGCCAGGGGCTTTATTCCCGTCGCCAGAGATCGAGCGACTGACCCACTTTTCGGGGATGGCTTCGGTCGAAGTACGTCATGGCGCTTCTGCCCCCACCTCGCCGCATTTCGCGCCCCCTTCTGCCCCACGAGAAGGGCAGAAGATCGCTCTTTTACCCCCGGCTGGTCAGACGGCGACCCTTCCGTCCTCCTGATTGCCATTTCACGGTCACAGTCCGAGAAAGAGCAAAAAACGTAAGGGGTCCACTGCGGCACTCGGAACGTCCTGAAAAAGCTTTTCAGACGCAGCATCCATCCCGAGAATCTTTCCGCGGACTAAGAAAAGCCTGGTGTCGGTTTCGCTCCCGTTGGAGTCTGAGCGCGCCCTTAGTTATTTATTCATTGTGCAGGCTGGCTTTTCCTGGCCCGCAGTCTCTGTGTACTTTCAGTGCAGCTTCCTACATGGTTTTTAGCGGTGCCGATGCAATATTTATTGGAGGTTTATGACCTGAGTCAGGTCTGAAGTCTACTCCTGCTGCCAGCAGCCGGCGGAGCGGCTTTGGTGTTCAGAGCTGAGAGGCTGCTGTGTTCAGTCGTGTGGCTTTAGTGTTCAATGGAGGCATTTGGCTCAGGTGGCCCGAACGGCACGCTAAGAGCAAAGAGAAGTGACGAGCGGGGATCACAGAGCCGGTCGCACCCGCCCGAAAGAGGGGCGAGTCCGCTCTGCCGTGGACTGAGAGAGAGAGAGAGAGAGAGCGAGAGAGAGCGAGAGAAAGAGAGAGAGAGTGTCCGCTCAGCATTCTGGGATAGGAACCCGGGTCCTGTAGCTCTGTTAAATACCCGGTACCCACAGGCCAGGCCCCCCAGCCCTGCCGAGAGAGCCGCGAAACGGCGCAAGACCCCTCGACGGGAGACCGGCAGGCACTAGCACAGCCCACGGCCCTGGGGTAAAGGCCAGTGAAGGATGCACTCCCCCTGAAGGCCACTTTTCTGCCGCACTTTCCAGCAGATCAATTAAACCTATCTTTGCTACTCTGTTACTGCAGCAATGGTGGTAAACTGCGCAGCAATGGTTCTGGGGTCAGCAGCGTGATAACCGCAGCACGTCAATTTAAGGGGCACGTTCTGGAACGGGGGTTGTTTTATATTGTACACCGTGTGTATTGTAACATGTGCTCCCCTCTTCTGTGTGTTGCTTATGCCTGCTTGTTATTACATTATTATGACACAATGTATTTGCCTACCTGATGCCCATTTTCAGTGAGACCGGTGCAGTTTGCCCCTTTTTTTAGGTGTTGTGGCCACTGAACCACACCCAGGTCTCCCACTCTGCAGCACAGTGACATCATCTCGTCACCACAAGACTGGGCCTTGTGGCAAGGTTAAATAGAGAGGTCCTGCTGCAGCAATCTGCCGGACCACCCTGCCTGACCGCATGACCTCTCTCGCTCTCTGTTATTGGTTTAACAGCTGGACACTGTTACATTACATTACAGGCATTTAGCAGACACACTTATCCAGAGCAACTTACACAACTTTTTACATAGCATTTACATTGCATCCATGTATACTGCTGGATATATACTGATATATACTGCAATGCAGGTTAATTACCTTTCTCAAGGGTACAGCGGCAGCGGTCAACCCGCGAATCAAACCTGTGATGTTTATGTTACTAGATTAGCTCCTTACCCATCATACTACACGTTACTGAAGCTCAGCACTACAGCTGTGATTCAACTGGTTTGAACTAGGATTCAAACTGATCACTGAAGACAACTCTATGTGTTTGAATTTACGGCAATGAATATGGGAGCCAGTTGAGGAGCCCCTCCACAGACACTGTCCTGAACTCAATTTAGGGACACAAGGTAAACAGAAAAAGGCCCCTCCGTGCACAGCCGTCACAGAGCTTTATAACAGCTTTCAGGAGGCAGGTGCAGATTGTTTATGGCAACCAGATGGTCGGGTTCTGTCCTCTCTGCTTCCTCGCTCCAAGAGGTCCCCGATTTGTGTCAGCAGTTTCTGATGCAGTTTCCGTTTTATGAATATTCATCGAGTGGTGTGACCAACGACATGACACCCATTGCCAGAAGTATTTTCCTTGGTCCTGCCTCTTGATTATTATTTATAGGATTTATGAGATGCTTATAAATGCAGCTCAGTTTGAGGCCCATTCTGAGCTGAAGTGCTGACTGTGTTCAGAGGATTCTGAACCGGGCAACTGGATCTGTACAGTTCGGGTCTTGAAAAGTGGCCTTTCAGGATACTCACTGACTTGACAGTTAACCTTTATAATGCTGTCCTGACCTTTCTCTGTGTGTGAAACCAACTTAGGTGTCGTTCCGGAGAAAAGCTGTTGTTATTTTTGACAGAACATTTTCTTTCGCGGTGTAATATTCCGATACCTGCTCAGCCCAATGAGTTGTTACGGGGTAACGTATAAATGTTGGGGCTGACAGTCTCCTTCCCGTTCCAAAAACATGAAGATGAAAGCCCTCGCTGAAAGTATAAGCCATCGCAGTACAGCAGCTTGTCACAGCCGTGAAACAGGAACGCTGTTTGTTAGTCGCTATACAGCTCTAGCTGTGACATGATGTGCGAGTAGCGGTCCAGACCGGCAGACAATGAACAGCTAATCAATCACTGTCTGAGCGAGTGCTGCTACACACAATGCTAAGTGCAAGTTGATTGATTGGTTTGTTCAGTGTGCGTCTGTTTGCAGCGATATCCACATATTCTGTGTCATACCACATAGCTCCATATAGCTGACAATCAAAACGAATTGTGTTTCTCTATCAGTGCATGGAGGATGCCCATCTGTGTGGCTTTGTTTTGAGTCAATTGTCGAGCAAATCTTGTCCTCCTCCATTTTGATTGTGCACACCGGTCCTTATAACACTATTATATTAACATTATATATTTAATATTGTTGTTGGCAGGTCTGTTTTGAACACAAGCCCATGCCTGTAATTGAACAGAAGAGCGAACGGAGGGTGATTACTGGGGGAGCAGTGACGAGCGATCTGCACGCGCGTTAGTTACAGGCCCGGCGGCCCAAATGTCACGCTCATTACGGTGGTGTTCGCTTTACGGCCTCGGTCCAGACGCCGAACGTCATCTCTCCTCCTTCCTGTCGCAGCCGGCACGGCTGCTGCAGGCTCGCTCTGAAAGGCCGCAGCGTTGAAACAACGCCCAAACAACATCCAGCGCTATCCTGCCAAAATCCCCACCCCCAAAAACCAGTGCTCTGTGTTGGCTTTGTGTCTTTTCCAGAAGTGACAATTGCACTCAGTCATTCTGTTTTTTCTGTGTCCATAAATTCCGTATTGGTCAGACAAATCTGAAATAAATGCCCTGCAGGTTTTCAGTGTAAATTGCAGGCATTGTTCTTAGACATACTGTATCAAATCATTAAATCAAGCTCAGCTGTTGAGATTGCCCTTGTTCCATTCCGTTTAAAGCAATTCTTTGAGGGTAAAGGGATCAAGGATCGATTGGTCCTTCTGACGGGCTATCTGTGCTGACCACAATGAAAAGCTCTCTGGCGGGCTTTTGGGCACATCTATCACGTGGATATTGAGAGCGTTCTCAAATGCAGATTATAATGATTGATGTGGCTCTCCCTGATTGGAGATTTTAATGATGCTATTAGCATCAGTCTGGCTTCTCTACAATGGGTTTATTTAAGTACTTTTTTGCTGAACATGGAATAAATCTCTTTTTCCATTCTGGAAATATTGAATTATAGGTGCACAAAAAGTGCTAGCTTTCGATTCAAGACTATTCGTAATCCTCTTTGAATCGCAAAGAATTAGACAGCAACTTTTTGAAGCAAAGATGGAAAGTGTGTCACACATTTTTTTAGGGCAGGGAAAGTTCTCTTCCCCCCCCCCCCCTTGTCTCCAGTACTGAGGTTCCTCTCTTTCAGTGGTTTTTCTCTCTTTTTTTGCTAGTCTTCAGAGATTGGCTAATACAGGGAGCCCATCCATCACGGCGGGAAGGCAAGTTGTAAATTTATCGCGGAGAAAATAGGGCAGCGCGTAGCCGTGGCGGCGGCGCGGACTGTAATTAGGACAAGGTTAGCGTGAGCCGCGCGGCCTCGACGCTCGCCGTGAGGCTCTCAGTCCCACGATCCTCTGCTCCGACACCCCCGTTTCCCCGTTCTCTCGCTCACACTCGCTGTCATGTTTAATGTTCAGACGGTCGCCATTAATTTCCCTTGTTATCCGGGCCCTGCCCAGACATGTTTGCGGATAATAAGAAATAAGAACGCATTAAAAATAAACTGTAGAGGCAGGGACTAGGCACACCAGGAGCCGGTGCTTCCCCCGGGAGAATGAAGAGCAAGTCTCGTTGTCTTCACACCTGACCATCTTTGTCATGCTGCTTTGTTATAATGCAGTCACTATAGCAATCCAAGGAACATAGTAGGTTTTGCAATATGAAAAATGTAAATATGTATTCAGGGCTTGTCAGAGGCAGTGTTATTATTTATTTCTTTGTTTTGTTTTTCTTTCTCCTCTTGATGGCATACAGAAATTCAGACATAAAGAGGGTAACAAGAAAACCTTGCGAAAGCAGCCTTTTTCTGATTACCTCTCTTGTAGGTGTGAAAGGTCTGTGAGCGATGCTGACTTGCTTTCAGCTCGTTTTCATTCCCAGAATCCTCTCTTTCTACATCGCATGCTTTTCACAATGCAGTTGCCATTTCTGTAATGACCTACATTCTTATTCCCAACACTGATCTCCCTTTATCATTGCATTATGTTTATCTAGTGGACGCTTTTATCCAGAGCGGCTTACAACATAGTGCAGACCCTAAGGATGAAGACCAGCTAAGATACAAAATGGGCTCAATCACAATCAAACAAAGTGTTGTTTTCTAAAATACAATATTGCAATAAACATATTGATGCACTTAAACACAACACTGAAGGAATGTTAATAGTAATAGTAATAGTAAAAGAGATGTAAGATTAATTCCAAAGAGCTGTTGCAGTAAAGAAGTGCAGAAGATTAGAGAGTAATTAATAGCAAGTGCTTGGAGAGAGGTGGGATGGGCAGGTGCAGTCTGAAGAGGTGGGGTTTCAACCTGTGGCAGAAGATGGCCGACGACTCGGACATCCTGACTGCAGTCGGCGGCTTGCTGCAAAAGGGAAACGCGTCCCTCCCTTCCACTCGCACTCTCAGAATCCAGCTGTGCTCCGGAGGTGTCTGGCGCGAGCGCGCCCTCCTTTCACACCGTCCCGTTTCCAGCCCTCTGAACGGGTGCCTCGCTGTCCTGTCAGGGCACGCCACGGCAAAAGCAACGTACTGACACTCATACACACTTGCCGTATGGACCATGGTCATCCTAGAGCACAACTTTCTAAAGAATGGCGGTGTAGCACTGGAATGGCCTATATCTATGGTGTTGCGTGGTTATTCTGTTAATCACATCAGCTGAAAGTTAAGCAGTTCTAACTTCCGGTCGGTAGCAATGTTGTTGATGATATGAAATCAAATCAAAATTTATTTATATAGCGTAAACAATTGTCACGATACGCTTCACGGACAACCCTGGCCTAAACCACCGCAGGAGCAAGCTTGGAGCAACAGTGGTAAGGAAATCAGTCGGTGAAAAGCCAAGAAGCCCAAATGTTTTACGCAAGAAGAATCAATGCTTTTCTCCTATGCCGTGTACCACCTCCATCTGTTTGCAATCAGCATCATTTGCTCCCATTTCTCTCTTGTGGTTTGGATCGGGATTGCTTCCTCCATTTTAAGCTGGTGATAGGATGTGCACATTTTATAAGCTATTTTGCTTATTTTGTAACAAATAAATGTAATATAGTAAGTGGTATAACATCTCTAAAAATTTCCAGGGTTCATCTGTATTAGAGCAGTAGGTGAGACCACTAAATGCTGAAAAGCAAACCAGTACACTAGAATTGCACTAACACACACATGCAAGCACCTGCACACACTCTCACACACATGAATGCACACACACGCACACACACACAACCTAAGATGGGCTCACTGGAATTAACTAATACGGAGTATACTTTTTGTCGCAACAATCTTCACACCTCTCCTTGTCAATTTGGCACAGACTTGTGCAAGGTAGGAGATCATGGCATCTTTAGAGCCTCTTGCATATGTGCAGTTGTGACCTGAGAGCTGAGATCTTGGCATTTGGCAGGAGACCGATGGCAGCAGGCCCCTTCCTGTAGCCCAGCCAATCACTGACTGTTGCTGCACATAGTTGCGGATTCCCAATGCCAACCAGATGCTCAGCTCCCGGTGCTTGACTTTGAGAGGTCTGTTTCTCTGACACCGAGGCTGTCACTTTCCCGCTTGAACCATTTTATGAACCTGTTGTTGTCATAGGAAATATGTGATGGAGCCCAATAAAACCAATTTCTGCCAAATCTCCAGAACACCCCCCATGACCACCACCTCCATATTCTCCTGCATTTAATATATGCATAGGCTAGTTAACTGCCCTTATCCTCTGGCCATCCTCACATTTTTCCCAGCATGCAAACTGTGCAGAGCATCATTACAGCCCTTGTTACGGAAGAGTTGAGCTGGATGTTATGTGTTAGCCTTGTGAGCCTGTCAAATATCTCTGACATTGTGGTGCAGTTCTCCCTGAAATAAATGGCAGTTGCTTGCTCTTGCCTCAAGACCAGACTGAAATAATCAATCGGAAAGACATAATCCACTACTCAGTCTCCTCTTTAATCTGTTGCCCTGTCATAGAGCCAGAGGCAGTCATTCTTAAAGAAACCGAATGGTTAGTGGGAATGAACGCTTTGTTCTGGATAACTGCTAAACCAGGCAGCCATCTTTCCACTTCAAGGAGATAAGTGGATCGGCCTTCACATAATAAGCAAGTGGCTGTTTTTTTTTTCTTCTTGTAATATGACTTTTATAATCATCATGGTTATATGACAGCTTTAGCGAGAGGAATTAGCGAGGCGCTCATGCAATGCTTTAATAAGCAATAAAAGTCCCATTAGAGTATTTTTAAAAAAGCTGTGTAGAGACGGTCGTTCTCAATGCATCTTGATGAGCATATTAAATGAACGTTTTATGAGTTTGTCATGTTGCCTGTAGCATGATTGGTTTGGACTGTTGTAGATAACACAGCCTGTAGTAAATGGCATATTTACTTTGATTTATATTGCCACCCTGTGGTGGCCTTTGGAACTGCAGGCTTCGCCTGTGCTTGGCTTGTGCTGCAGCATGTCAGGTCAGGGACTGCTGGGTGCGCCAACCACTCATTCACTGTGCTGACAGATGGTCACATCCCCTGAACACAGAGCTACAAATTCTGCTTCAGGAACCCAATCTGAGGCGCATAATCACTGATGCTTGTTCTGTCTCACAAATCTTTACCTGACATGCAGTTAGCTGTACATTGCAAATGTATCTCTCTCTCTCTCTAAATATATATCTATATCCCTCTCTCTCTCTCAGTTTCTCCGAGAATTATATCACATTGCATCCTGCATGTAACATTGGCCATCAGTCAACCTTGATCTTTTTATTTACCTCAGTGTGTGCTGTTACTGATTTTTCTAGCTGTACACACAATCCATTGAACAACAGTGTTCATAAATGAATTTATTTAAATTAATCTATTTAGTCACAGACTCAGGGGAATGATTTGGGGTACAAATTTTGTATCTCTGCACAAACACCCAGTAACAAAACAATTTATCCAGCAAAAGATTAGCTGCACAGCAAAAAACCCATCAGAGCAGAAATAGTCGCATTAAACCGAGATCAGTGTTAAATGAACAGCTCAGCTATAAATCATGGATCAAGAGGTGAGGATTGAATGAATACTCTGCAACCATACATGCACATTATTATGTCCCCTGGATAACAGTTAGGACATGCTTGGCTGGGGTACCCTAAGTGTGAGTGAAACACTGAAAATGTGCGACGTGCGCTGCTTGGCACATGGTGTAACATGATGAAGTCTTGCGGAGTCCTGTTCACCTCTGAAACGTGGAACGCTGCCGCTCTCAGTCCTCCCTGTGTGCTCCAAGTGTGTTTCAACAGGCCTGTGTTTCCAGTTTGTGCTCATTCAGAAACTTCACACACGCAAAGTGTGCGCGTGCATCTTACAGGTGACACGGCCAGACACAACTTCAACAACTCACAATAATCTGATTTTGAATTACACTTATAAGTGACACATTGACAGACCTAGGGGTTAGGAAAATAGTGTTTGGCTTAGTTTCATCTGCTGTTTTCATAAAATGTCAGGACACTTTTGGTATTTTGAGGTCCCTATATTTGTGTCCAAACAACAGTTTGGCTACATTTGACAAAGACAATTATTTATTTTATTTGACAGTTGTTAAAGCAATTGTTTGGATATTTCATAAAGTTTCTTTTCTATTGAGGCAGAATTTTAAATGTGTACTGTTCATGAATGTGAGTTTATTTCCTGTCTTCATTGCATGCTTTTGTCAGTTAATGTGAAAAGTTGAGCCATTTCTGAAGCAATTAGGTTTAAATCCAGAAATTATAAGTACAAAATTCCATTAACTCGATGAGCTCATTGAAGCACTTTGACTCTTGCCTGCCAGCCTCATTTTCATTTAGAATCAAATCCAAACAGTGAGCACTTTCATGACTTTTCAATGAATGTGAAGGAGAGGGTAATAATTTGGCAAGCAGGTACAACGAAACGGTGTCTGTGACCTTAACCACGGTAATTGCGGGATGCTTTTCCTTTGCGGCTGCCTGATGTTGTTTTATATTCGAGAGCAGGCGATCGCATGGCAGAGTTTCATAATGGGCTAATGGGCTGGGACAGTGAGAAGCTGACCTCTTTGCTATTGGCAAAGACCTTATTGAAAACATAGCAGTTAATAACAGTAAATGAGCTCGAAATTATTCATAATGGGGACGCCGTCGTCATCCAGATGCTCACATGGTCAATTTGTCTTGTGCGATGCGGGGATTAATCAGTGGTCACGCTAGCAAGTCTGGGTCATCGCCCATTGTAATCTCTCAAAAGAACAGTGGTCACGTTAATTCAGGATTCAGTGTTTTTTTACGCAGAAGAAAGAGCCAAACGCAAAAAAAATATATACTGCGTTCTATAAATGACTTTTGATCAGAACACCATAACATTAGGCCTATGTGTGTCTTATTTCATCTCATTTCCGTTACAAGTGTCATAGTAAAATTATAAAAGGCATACATGAATTGTGTTATCATTGTGAGTTGACGTATTATGGGAAAGTCATATTTTATCAGAATGCTAGTGAATTGGTTGAAAATGCAGATTATTAAATGTCCTGCATTCTAAAGATGCAGCATTATGGGCTAGCACGACCACTGAAAAAAATCCCTTGGAATAGCTACGTTTATAGAATGCAGTGGGGTTTTTTTCCCTGCATTTTGGCTGTTTTGTCTGTGTGAATGCGACCACGGTTTACAACATTTATTTTGAATGATTCTCTGTGAATAACATTTAAGAGCTTGAGAGCTGGTACTGTTTGTATCTACCGGATAATATATTTTAATGGTGCTATTCCTGATAGATCTGAATTTATTTGAAAGGGTTTAGCATCTAGTGTAGCTATTATTATGTGTAACCATATTTACTCTGTGAATGTTATTATTATTAAATAGTTGCATGTATATACAGGTGGCACCTTTCTCAATTTAAAAAGTGCTTTTAAGAGTAATGTAGCACCTACCTAAGTGAGCTGCTAATTTGTGCTATAACATGCATCACACATGAGAAAGGGACCAGAGGTCAGGATTATTTAGGCAATCGTATTGGGGGCCGATTAGATGGGCAAATTGAGTCAGGTTGGGAATTTATTCGCTGGGCAACCTCCTGTTCTTTGTGATAAAGCATGATTTACTCTGTTCCTGTGGAGCAGAGCACCCCAAAGACTCAACATGTCATACTCAGGGAAGTCATATACTCGGGGACATTTGCCGGTTTGCTGTATTAAAGATTTAGTGACGCTCCCCTACAATCGACTGACTGATTTTCTGTATCAAACATTTAATGACGCTCCCCTAAAATCGGCGGGTTTGCTATATCAAACGTTTAGTGACGCTTCCCTACAAATGATTCAGTTCTACTTCCCTGAGTCACCTCAGACTCTTGCTAGGCCAGCATTGATAGATTACATAATGATGCTTTAATATGTTTATACAGGATTAGATGTGAAATGAATAGCAGTCCCATTCCAGGTCCTGCCAGCGGCTTTTCGTGTCGCGCCGAGGCGTTATCTTCCCTCAGCACATCGGCGCTTACTGCGAGGGATCCGGCGAGCTCCATTTTGTGCCCTGGGTGTGCGTCATGCGCAGGTCGGGTGGCTTAGCGCAATGAGACCCGCAGCTTGAGCTGCCGGTTACATCACCGCCAACGACGCTCCCCAAACCGGCCCCCGTCGGGGGAGGCGCGAGTAGCGTCGCTAACGGGAGAAGTCATCCCGCGGGATGGGCTGCTGCTAATCTCCTCTCGGATTAGCCTCTGCGCGCCGCGACCTTCGGCCTTCGGACGCTGCCCCCTCTCCCGCCGACCTGTCAGGTTGACCGGATCAGTGTTTCCGCTGCAGCACTGGCTGTCCTTTCAGATGCAGGCGTGTCATGAGTAGGTTGCCAGTGTGCTGCAATGATTAGCCAATTGGCCTTTGACGCCCAGGTAAGACACTGTTGTTGTATCCTTCACTAAGGGGCCTGACCTTGTTTAAGTCAGTGTGTATAAGAGCATCTGTCCACAGTGTCACAAGCCTGCAGCTGTTACTATGAGTGTTTAGTAACTGTAGTGGCAGCAGCTGTGAATATATTCAACACGCTAAGATGAAGGTGTAAGCCAGTCAATGAAGAAAGAAATGAATCATTGTGCACAGCTGAGGATTGTCTATTTGAGTGCGGGGGCTGGAAAAGCAGCTGTTTGCATTTTCAGGCCTGGAGGTGCAGTTGGATACATTGGCTCTGCTAGCCAGGCCTGGCTGTGCTGCTGATGGGCTGTGCCACTGTTTTCTGTGCGGCCTGCTGGTGAGTGTGCTGTCTGTGCATACAAGAAAGAGGCTTCTCCCTGAGTTACACAATGTGCTGCTCACTATTACTGGTTCACTCAGTCACTGGGCTGCTCACCCTTACTGGTTCACTCAGTCACTGGACTGCTCACTCTTACTGGTTCACTCAGTCACTGGGCTGCTCACTCTTACTGGTTCACTCAGTCCCTGGGTGGGCCCAGCTTGGTTTTCCCTGGTTATAGGGCTTTCTCTACCAGCTCCAGGATGCCAGTGCATGTGGTGAATGAGTAAAAAAGGATATGACTATTGGGAAGCAAGCCGGCAGGGATGGTGAGATTATTCATCCTATGAAATATGGGCAAACCTCATTTTGCATGCAGTTTGAAGCAGCGTGACAGAGATCAGAGATGCTCTCGAATGCCTGATAGCGCTCCTCTCCAAAAAAAGGCAATTGTGCTGCCTGATACAAAGGCCCGAACACGGTATTGTTTGTGCCATTGTGCGGTACTCTCTGTTCCTCTGATCTCTTTTCTGTGGGGTTGATGTTCACAGGAGGAGGCTGGGTAATTACCATCGATACGTCTGACGCCGAGTCCTCTGATGTTTGCATCCTCGCTGTCTGCCAGTTATGCAGCTGCTCGGTGAAAGCAGATGCTAAAACATTGAGGATTTTCTATCAATACACAAGACGTGAATGCATGAAACCTCCTAAATCAGGGGAAACAGGAATTTAGGAAAGTCAATCATCTGTGTAGATATACACGTGTTGTATTTTCTGTGTGCGCATGTGCTTTTTTATAAGTGTGTGTGTGCACCTGTGTCCATACATACATGCATGTGATTATGTGTGCGTGTGTGTGTGTGTGTGCTTGTCTGTGGGTCAGTGAGTACAGTATCTCACCCTCCTCTCCTCTTGTCTTGCAGGAATAGCCCTTAAGGGCTGCAGTCTCTCCTTGGCCAGGACTCCCTGGCCACCATGAAAGGGCTGGGAGCCAACCGCGGCCGCCACCTGTCCGAGTCCTGCGACCCCCTGTCAGTGCCTCCGGAGGCCCTGTACCCTCAACCCCCCATCCCTCCCCGCAGCCCCTACCTCCTCAGCCCCACCATGGAGCACTACGGCACCATGGACCCCAACCACTTCCCGCCCTCCGCCGCCGACTGCATGCTGCCCCTCAACAACCAGCTGTCCAACAGCAGCACCTTCCCCCGCATCCACTACAACTCCCACTACGACCAGGGCGACTTCTCGCACGGCCCGGCGCCCGGGACGGACAGCATCGGCGGGATCAGCACGGGCACGCTGGGAACCTCCGCGTCCATGGGCATGGGCATGGGGATGGGCACGGGCCCAGGCCGGGGCCCCGTCATCACCAGCGGCTCGGCGACCATCTCGGGCGGGAGCCGGATGCAGCGGCTGCCCGCCAACCTCCTGGACCAGTTTGAGAAGCAGCTGCCGGCGCACCGCGACGGCTTCAGCACGCTGCAGTTCCACCGGAGCTCCGCCTCCAAGCAGCGCGCCGACAGCCCCGGGAGGATCCGCTTCCTGGTGCACTCCGTCCAGAAGCTCTTCGCCAAGTCCCAGTCGCTGGAGACCTCCGGAAAGGGCAACGTCAACGGCCGCTTCGCCGGCGGCGCCGGGGTGTCCGGTGTGGGCGGGGGTGGGGGCGGGGCCGAGGACAGCAAGCAAGCCCGCCGCAGCAAGAGCAAGGACCGGGCCAAGACGGAGGGCGGCAAGCGCCGGCCGCGCTCCAACATGTCGGGCTACTGGAGCTCGGACGACCTCGACAGCGACATCAGCAACTACCGCAACCCGGCGGCCATGATGGCTCTCCAGGGACCCGACGGCCAGGACCCCAGCAAGTACTACCCCCAGGGCTACAACACCATCGGCGGGCACACCCTCAAGGCCTCCAAGAGCAACAGCACCATGGAGTTCCAGGCCTGCCAGCTGCTGGCTGGGCAGGGAGGGGGCGGGGGGGATCCCACTCACTTCCTTAAGGGGGGCACCTGGTCGACCCTGACCCTCAGCCAGGCCAGGCAGTTGAGCCAGAGAGGCTCTGCGACTATCGACCGGTCGCTGCTCAAATCCAAGTCGTGCCACCAGGACCTGGCCTGCCACTACCTGCAGGTACGGGGTCGAGTGAGTATTCGCACAGGATGTTCACCTCCTTTGCCTTTGGCTCATTCAGGCATGCTCGCAAACTAAAAGGCCTTGGGTTGCTCCCTTAAAGGGACAGTTTGCCCAGTTTTTAAATACCGGAAATGTTTGCTTACCTTAAAAGTTGCCTACAGTCAAAAAGAAACTGGGATCCTTGATTTGTTTGTGTTTATATATCTGATGATCTCTGGTGATATTATCAAACAGAAATCCCAGTCTCTCCTCTGCTGTAGGAAACTTTAAAGGTAAGGAAACTTTAAAGTAAAATGTTTTGTAATTGGGTTACACGTCCCTTTAAAGCCTTTTAGTTTGGTACTTTTCCTAAGCCACATCAGTGGCCTATTTTCTCTTTAATAAAATCTCAATAAAATGTCTTATTGTTCTAGCTCTATAGGCTCTACTAACAGTATTATTGAATTTGTTCTTGAATTTGAATTATAATCTGTTTTACTCTGTGCTTTATAACATAATGTACTGAGATAAAATTACTTGAGCATGGCAACTGGTTTCACTCTGAGCAATTCGATAGAAGTACCAGCTGATTGGTTGATGCATGGTCACGTGACCGATGGGACGTGGTCTCGGGGCTCTGCAGGTGCCTCCGGGGGACTGGAACAGCACGCTGGGCCGGGGAGGCGGCTCCAGCGAGATCCCGTGCAGACGCATGCGCAGCGGGAGCTACGTGAAGGCCATGGGGGACCTGGAGGACAGCGAGGACTCGGAGGGGAGCCCCAAGCCCTCCCCCAAAAGCGCCGCCCGACGCCAGAGCTACCTGAAGGCCACGCAGCAGTCCTTGAGCGAGCAGCTGCCCCCACGCAAGTAAGATCCCAGTGATGCCACGTTACGCCAGCTCAAAACCGCCACCACACCAACAAAGACCTGACACAACCCCAAACACACTGCTGTTGGCAAGCAAGATGTTAGCACCCCATTACAACACTGCATCTGGAAAGGATGGTTCCTGTGCAAGATCCTCAACTTCACAACCACAAAAATCCCAAAACACCCCACAAACTTGACATAGCTTCAAATATCCTGATGCCATCACAAAATCTGATGCCCCACAAATCTGTCCATCTGCACACAGCTGTGTCCCGCAGGTCACCATCCATATAGCCCATCCTCCCCTCGCAAGATAGACCCACAAAACACTTACTATACATCCCAAACCGCTCTGTCAGTACACAGCAATCCAAAGTGAATGAAGGCAATGACAAAGTGTATACCAAACCAACAATTTGAAGAGGTAAAACCTCACTGCCGATCCCCTGAGAACCAACAAAGGGCAGACACACCTTGACGGTGACTGTGCGATATCACTTACATATCTACACATTGCCACCACAGAGCCATGGCTGAAAGCCTGACTCACTTGCAGCCGAGTGCCAGGAAGTGAGTCCACGCATGCGGGCACGCCGACGCAGGGTAGCAACGGGTGGCGTGCGGCCAAGTGTTCTGAGACAGGTCGGGTGTTAGACACACTGGGCGCTTGCCACTGTGCCTGCTCACATGCGATTGGACGGGTGAGACGCGCGATGAGTCACAGAGTCTCGGTTTCCGATCCGCTGAGTGCAGACAGAATGCTTCCTCTGTCTTGGTCACAACGCACCCAGGAGCAGTTTGTGCACCATTTTGGGCTTGTAGTATGGCTTGCTAAAGACTCCTACTGTGGAAAATGTAAACTTCTGGGAGTGACTTTTACACTTCCTCTTACCGAACATCAGACAGCTCCAGCGTTTCTCTCAACCGAGGTTATAGGTTTCACCATTAACTACTTTACTAAGACGAAGGAGACTGAAGACTATAAGACAATTTTGTAAATATTGGGGTTTATTTGTTTACAAAGTTAATTTCAGTTAATGCAGCTCCCTGCTGACTGTGCGTCTTTTAATAACATCCTTTCTCAAAAAAGTACTGTTTCAGTGCCTGCCTATGTGTACATGACGTTCTGCAGCATGTAGTTCAGTGTATAACTGTATGGGGTGTCCCTGTTCATTCTGGGTGTTCCTTTTAATCAGTGGTTCTCAAGTTCAGTCCAGGGGATCGCCCGTGTGTGAAATTGTGTAGCTATTTATGGAACAATGTTGCTTAAGAGGGCAAATAATCCCTTTAAGCATGAAAAGCACCTAATTAAGAAAATGAACGGCTTGGTAAAATTCTGGGATTTCAATTGTGGTTGGTATGAAAACCAGTAAACACTGGGGATCCCCTCGACCAAACTTTTTTTATGAGTAGGTAAAAGCTGCTGCGTTGTCAGTTCACGCAAGACACACTAGATGGTGCCGTTCTGATAAGCCTCTGATAAAGGGAGCTGGCCATTGCTTTTCCACACACTTCCCTCCTCAAATTCAATGCTGGTCTCAAATAACACCCACGTGTGGTGTTATGATATGCTTTTCACGGGGTAGATTTTAAATGTTGCCACTGCAGAAGACAACATCACTGTGGAAGGTTACAAGCAGACAGGGGAAATATGGGGACTCTTGGTTTTGGTCTGCAAATTGAGGAAAGCCTGATGTCTGGTTGTATTTTTCTGATCTCCTCGGCCTGTCGCACCTCCTTCGCCTGTGGTTTGTGCCTCCACAGGATTTGTTGGGTGGTCTGGACTTCCATCATTTCGACTAAAGTAAAAGTCCCCCTGCACATGCTCAAACCTTCTTCCTCACCCTCCTCCTGTTCCTCCTTCCTCTGTTTCCTCCTCCTTTTGGCCCCCCTCCCACGCGGCCTGCAGGTCCCTGGGCTATGCCGCCCTGCAGGGGGACCTGGAGGCGCTGTGGTCCCCCCTGCAGAGCGTGTCCTCTCTGCACCGGCTGGGCAGGTCAGTGTCCGTGTCAGTACTGGGGGGCGGGGGGTGCTACAGCTGGGGCACTTCAGCTTGTCTGGGGAGGGGGGACTGGTGTCCAATCACCCAGGGCTGCCTCTGCCCCATGCTACCAAACACGCTGAGTCCCCCCAATCCCCCACCCCTCCCCCCACCCCCGTCCCTTCACGCAGCAGACACTGAGTCTTAGTCCCGCAGAGCACGCCTGCCACAAGGGGGCGCCGACAGCCAGGACGGGAAACGTCCAGTCTTCGTTTCCGTGACGTCCACGAGCAAGGGATTAACCCCGTTGCTTCTCTCCGTCTCTTTCGCTCTCGACCCATCGCGCTCGCTTTCCTCGTCTTCATTCGCTTCGCTTGCAGGCAGAGGGATGCAGGGAGGAACGATCCCAGTGAGGTAAAACGCTCCGTGGAGGCCATTGGCCACCCACGGGGCGGGGCGTTTCAGGGAGTGATTTTGGACCCTCTTTCCTCTGCCCCCCACGCAGCTGTCTCCCCTCTCTGCGAGAACTCTCCAACAACCGCAGCCTGGACAACCTGGACTGCATCGGCGGGCCGGTCAGCTTGGACTACCCGCGATGGGAGGACGAGGACTTCGCCCAGGGCTGTAACACACTGGGAAAGAGCAGCTGTACAACACAGGTGAGTGTGTGTAGTACCTTATTACCTGTACCCAGGTGTGTGTATGTGTGTGTGTGTGTGTGCAGTACCTCATTACCTTAACCCAGGTGAGTGTGTGTGCAGTACCTCATTACTGAACCCAGGTGAGTGTGTGTATTGCACCTCTTTACCCTTACCATTAATACCAGCCAGGCCTAGCTTGGCTCTGTTTTGCCGGTGGAAAAGGGCAGAAAAAGGCTTACCAGCTGACCACTGCTGGCCTCCAGCTTACAGCTGCTGTGACATCATAGCAAATGAAAAACATAATATTTGACCTTCTTTGGCATATCAGGTCTGTCTGCCTCTTTTTTCAAAAAGTACAACACAATTTTAAAAGCCCACCCTTGATAGAATGATGAATCGCACCACTATCCACAAAAAGGCTCAAACGCAATTGCATTCAAGTTCTTACTACTCCCCCCTTTCATTGTAACTCACTGAACAGTGAAGGTCAGCATTACTGAGGAGTCTAATTAGCACCCTGAAAACACCCCATTCCTCTTCTCTGACAGTGTAACTGCAGTAATTACAGGGAAATTACTTTCTGACCATAGTGTGGCCTTCTCTTCAATAACAACAGTAAAAATGATCCTGTGTGGTATTTTTCATGCAGACTGCAAGAAGGAGGAAAATGGCAGCTGTTTTATTATTCTGTCAGCATTAATACGACCCAGGGGTGTCCAGTCTTCTCCAAAAAGGCCTGGAATGGGTGCAAGTTAGCCCAGCACTACAAGACCTGATTCAGCTGATTAACAAATCATGGTCATCAATCAAGGCATTGATAATTGGAATCAGGTGTCTTAGTGTTTGGATAAAACTAAACCCTGCACCCACATCTGTTCGGATTGACTGTACACCCCTGATATAACCTAAACCTCTTATCTCTACACTTCAATTCAGCCAATTTTGAACCCACTCGGATATAACTCCTGTAATGCCTGCTGATTTCTCTTTGGCAGTGAATCCCATGATGCTTTTAGGAGTCTAAGTACACAATAACATACACCAGGTTTGGGTCAAAATGAAATTGAGTGGAGTTGTGAGATGGCTACATGTGGTTTGTGTTGTACCTCAGGGTAATATTATGACCATTGAAAATGATGAGTTCACAGGATTATGAGCTCAGAAAATGCTGGCTGGCTAATAACTATCTAAGCCATATGATATGGGTGCAGGGAATTATTTTCACAGGAATTCATTTAAAAATATATATTGGAGATTCAGCTTTACCTAATCCAGGGTTTGCTGCGTCTTGATGGCTCAACATTATTTGTAAACAGGATGTCAGCCCTGAAAGAGACTATTGGATATTTGCTGTATTGGCATTATTTGGAATCCACTTGTTTTGATGTCCAATCTTGCATCAGCATGTCACCTGTTTGACAGAAGGGGATTGTGGGAATTGAAGTAATTTCAAATACTGTATTCCCTAAGGCTGGTTTTCTTCAGTCTTCTTCATAGCCCTGCCAGCAGCAGCAGGAGGTCTGCATTATACAGCATCTCCCCTTCACCACTTCTCTCGCTCTCTCAGGGTCCGTAACTGTGCATTTTTCCTCTGCATCTCTATAGAATCTTTACAGTCCATTTGTCATTCAGACATTTGCCTTTTAAATCTTGTCTGCCTGCTTTGTAAACACCAGGTCTTCCAAAACACACAATGGCCACAGGTCACCCAAGGATCCGGGGAGTGTCTTTATTTCCCACCCTCAGCGATATGTGATCACACTGTAGAGCAGGAGTCGCCAACTTAGGGAAGGGGGAAGGGGGAGGGGGGGTCTCAAAATTCATCCTGTGTGAAGTTTCTCAACTTCAGTTTTTGCTGTCATAGAATATTGACATTGTTGCTTCCTTATGACTTCACAGCCTAGGCACCTCAACACACCCTTTGGAGAAGTCTACCTACCAACACCCCCTCCCCCTCATCAGCTATCAAACACATTTATTCTTTACAAAAAATTAAAGTCATAAAGACAATCTCTGTCCGGCTGTGTATGTGTTTTTCAACACACAGGGAGTGTAAGGGGGAGTCAGTGGGGGACAGAGGGAGACAAGTTGGCCCAGGATATGTTTGTGTGTGTGTGTGTGTGTGTCTTCAAAGGATTCCAAACCAGTGCTGTTTTTTTACAGCACACCTGTGGTCACAGCGCTGTTGACCCACAAACAGAGGCTAAGTGTTGTTTTCTGGTTCTGCTTTTATGTGGCACACAAGGTGTTTGAACAGTGAGGTCACCCCCATTAGTTAGGGGCTGGTGGGGGAGCGTTGTTGATTCAGCTGAGCTGCGCTCTCTGGGACTCCCGTGGGTGTTATCAACCTCTGTTTTCTCATTTGCAGCCTCTCTCCGCTGCAATTTGCTGGCATTGACTGCTCCAGAGCCGCAAACGGCGAAACAATGCACTCAGGCTATGATTTACCCGATTACCATGTCTCTGTCTCACTCGCGCACCGCTTTTGTCCAGGAGGATACAATTTGCGCTGAAAAGAATGGTCTGTACGAGTGATACTGTGAGCTTGGACGGGTGTGCGCGCACACAGGCACACACTCTCTCTCTCTCACACACACACACACACACACACACACACACACACACATACACACACACACACACACGCACACACACACACACGCACACACACACACACCAGTCTCTCAATTATACAGCAACCCTGTAATTACACGAGCCAGTTTTTGTTTATGTTGGGCTTCACTAAGGAGCTATAAAGTGAAAATAGATCCATTTAATTTGAATGCAGAGCTTATTCTCCCATTAATATAAACTAAATACACCTCAGTTATGGATTCCAAGAAAAACTGTCTCTGCCTGGTCTTCCTCACAAGGCCATAATGTGAAATATGGTGTTGTAAATGTGATTATATCGGTCTTAAATTTATATGTAATTAAAGGGGTGCAAAATAATTGTATACTACAATGCTAAACTGAGCCTGGTGGCAGTTATTATCTGTTATATGATTCTGCATAAAATTCTTGGTAACATAAATAGGATTTTATAGTGTAACACGTGTACCAGTTTTACACAATACAGTGCCTTAACAGAATGACCTAGTCATAAAGGCAGTGCAGTTGTTTCATTAGAAAACAAATTGAGTAATGTCTGCGTATTCCCAATGTAAACTGGTCAGGGATTCAATCTTTTTGTTTAGACATCAGTGCATCTCTGCCCAGATGTTTCAGACAGATGTACGCAACATTGGAGCAGACAGGATGAGCTATGCAGTGTTCGGGAGGCGTAGCCTAATTCTATTCTATGAGCTTTGTCGGATGTCATACACATATAGTAGTATAAATTGCATTCCCTCCACTTGCGCACAAATAGAAAGTTGGACAGTCAGACCCATCCTTTAAGGGAGAAGGGAACTGTTTGTAAAGAAATTTACCTGTTGATAAAACATGACCCGACAATGGCAGCAGTATCATTCATTTCCAGACACAAATTGAAGGCCCACCTTCTCCAATTGCATTTCTCTCTACACTTATACCATTTGCACTAGGTCAGGTTACAGTATTTTTTTGTGGTTTCAGTTTTTTATTCTTAGGGCTTGCAATCCGTGGAGTCAGGACTTGTATGTGTGGTTCTTGCTTAGCATATTTAATTTGCATTAGTGTTCCAGTGATGTCACACACATACACACATGTGCAGTGAGCTCCATAATGTTTCAGACAAAGGCATTTTTTTCTTGATTTGGCTCTGTACACCGCAATTTTAGGTTTGCGATCAAACAATTTGCTTGTGCTTAAAGTGCAGATTCTCAGCTTTTTAATACATTTTGGCTTCACCTTTATGCATAACTCCTTCATTCCAGGGCACTATAATGTTTGGGGCAAATGTGTTTCATATGCCGAAGAGAAAACGTATGTCAACTAGCCCCCGCAACAGACAGGAACTGAAGACGGCTATAGTACAGGCCAGGCAGAGCATCACTAGGGAAGATACTCAGCTCATGTATATGTGCGTGTGTGTGTGTGTGTGTGTGTGTGTGTGTGCGTGTGTGTGTGTGTGTACTAGCTGGTCTGGGAATGTTGGTAGCCAGGTCAGGCATTACTGTTCTACTATTCATTTAAATCAGGTGAGTGTACTTATGTTCTCCTACACTACAAGTTCACCTGGATAAGAGTGTCCGTTAAACGAATGTAATGTAATGTAATGACAGTCACTGTCAACTTTAAAGACTCCCATTTGCTTCTATGTCAGAAGTGGGGAATCAACCAAATGGTATTGTGAAAGATTTGTGGACAGGACAAGGTTATATCCCTATATGTTAGAGGCAGGACTTCTGTAGCTATGTAAATGAGCCCATCCATTCATTACATTACAGGCATTTAGCAGACGCTCTTATCCAGAGCGACTTACACAACTTTTACTTTGCATTTTACATTGTATCCATTTATACAGGTGGATATATACTGAAGCAATTCCGGTTAAGTACCTTGCTCAAGGGTACAACGGCAGTGTCCTACCCGGGAATCGAACCTGCGACCTTTCGGTTACAAGCCCAGTTCCTTACCCACTGTGCTACACTCCTTCCATTCCCTGATTCGAGAGCCGACTCCGCTCCACTCCTCCCTCGTTCCTCAGCCAGCGAATGTCCTTCCAGGTGCGGGAGATGGCGGTGAGCCGGCGGTACGAGGAGACGTGCTCCGAGTCGGCGTTCTGCGAGAGCGACGCCCACGGGGCGGAGCCTCCGGACCTGCCCACGCCCACCTGCTTCCGCTCGCGCAGCCACAGCTACCTGCGCGCCATCCAGGCTGGCTGCTCCCAGGACGACGACACCGCCTCCGTGGACTCCGATTCGCCCCCGCCCACCGCCACCACCGTCCGCACCTACAGCACCAGCACCAGTGAGTAGCTGGGATGCTTCTACCTGCGCTTTTGTGTGTATGTATGTATGTGTGTGTGTGTGTGTGTGTGTGTACAGAAATCCAAGGTTTCTGTACTGTTTAATGATGGAGTGAGAAACCAATCTGGGAAATGTTTCTCTGGATCAACACCCACCAAAACTATTTACCAGTGAGTTTTAAGTTGTGCCTCATTGTTCATGGTCACACCCAGTCATGTGCCATATTGGTGAACACTAATGCCCCTAGATGTGCATTATTTAGTTTTCTCAATCAAGATTTGTGCTTGAATGTTATTAGCGTCGTCCTATTCAAGTGATATTCCCTCATAACTACAAAAGTGTCACCAGCCAGAGTCATTGGTTTGTCTTCCTTGAGGTGTCATTGTTAACTTATGAATAGTAGCAGATGTGGGCAGCTTGGCTTATAGTCCCCACTGGATCCATTTATTCTGCTGGATATTTACAGTACCCATTACAGTTTAAGTACCTTCCTCGAGGGTACAATAGCAGAGCCTCGTTACCACAACTTTTAGTTCATGCATTTATCCACTACATTAAACTGCTGCCCGATCTTACGTAAAAAAGTTTAACAAGACAGTCGCCATTAGCATATTCTTCTTTCATCCTTGCTTACTGAAGAATTGTGAAAGAAAACATAATCTAAATGTATGGGTGTCACTCTGACTTGACAAAGGACTTCCGGACGCTCACAATGCTGGAGACTGAAACACACAAATGAAACTGTGCTTGAATGAAGGACTCCCAACAATGGTGTCCTTGAGCTTTTGAGATGCCGGTAAATTGATACATACGAGTCTTTAGCGTGCCATGAAAGAGCTGTATACATGCCTTTTATGAGGAAAGATAGCCTTGTTTCGGTCAAGACAGGTGTGTGTAAAGGGAGACGTGCCCTGCTCCAGCTGTTATCCCCGCCGCCCGACTCTAGTGACCACAGGCTGCCCGTGCGGAGCCGCAGGTGGGTCGCGAATCCTCTCCGTCTGGCAGCGGACGCCGAAAAGGCTTCCGCCATGTGCGCGGAGGAAGGAGAGTGCGGTCGCCGGGGCCGACGGCCTCTTCCTGAACACGCTAGCTCCTCCGGAGGACATCCTGCCTCTGGCGCGGGACCAGGCCTCGGTGCCGTGAACTCCCGGTTCTGGTGAGGGGCAACACGGTGAAAGGGCCGAGACACTGGCTAAAATAGCCAGGGGCAATGTCCTCGGCCTTGCCTAAAGTGCCGTGACGGCTTCCCACTGACACAGCCATTTCCGTTTCTCTCTCTCTCTCTCTCACACACACACACACACTGAACTACATACTGCCAGCAATGACTGTAGTAGAAGATAAGTGTCAAAAACTGAGCCAAAAACCTCTCTGCCAAAGTCATTAACGCAACAAATAGGACAGGGGTTCACCACAAGTTTATAATGTAATTAAATCAGTAATGTAAATCAATGAGTGATTTGGCAGCAGATTAAACAGTATCTTTTTCATGAAAAACTAGGATGCCGTGCAGTTACATTTTGAGGGGGGGCGGGGGTGGGGTTCTACCATAGTGCTTTTACACGATTTTAAAGGTTAACTAAAAGAAAATTTAATAGACCTCCATGTTTAATCAGTGTGATATCATTTTGTCAGTTTACACAGTTTGTCCCTCTCAGTCTTTCACCAGTCAGCTGTTTGCCAAGTATTAATGTTCTGACTGTTTCCTGCAGGGGTACTTTAAAGGAGGCCATTCAATCAGTCTGATACTCTGTAACATGACCCATGCATTATTTAAACTGCTGCTGTGTCATCAGTCAGGGCTTCTTTACTGCCACTTCAAAAAGCGGCACTGTAACCAGCTGGTTCAGGAGCTGGGTTTATAATGCTTATAGGTTATAGGTTTCATTCCCAGGTGGGGAATTTCCGTTGTACCTGTGAGCAAGATGTTTAACCTGAATTGCTTCAGTAAATACCCACTTGTATAAATGGATTGTATGTAAAAAGTAATGTAAGCTGTGTAAGTCCTCTGGTAAATTTTTACAAGCTGTAAAAGCTGAACGTTAAAGTAATCGAAGAAAGCAACTGGCATTTTGTTTGAATGTTTGTATGGGTTTAAAACATGTATAGCTGTTACCCTTCAAAGGTATTTAGTTTTTCTTAGAATTGTGCCATAATATTACATTTTTTAGCAGACGCTCATATCCAAAGCGACTTACACAACATTCACATAGCATTTGCATTGCATCCATTTATTTAGCTGGATATATACTGAAGCAATGCATGTTAAGTATCGTGCTCAAGGGCACAGCAGCAGTGTCCTACCCAGGAATTGAACCTGTGACCTTCAAGTTACAAGACCAGTTCCTTATCCATTATACTACAATGCCACCCTGTAATATTGGTGTGGTTAAGTCTCTATGACATGTGCGTAGGCCTACAGTTTCATAACAAATCACACAGTCTTTTATTAAGTGGGTGGAAAGCTTATAAAGACAGACAGAAATGGACTGGGTTGCTGTGCCTCGATGCATTGAGTATTTACAGCTCAATGCGATCGATGGCCAGTTGGATGCAGCCTGAGGCTTGTTTCTACTGAGAGCAGGGCTGGTGAAGCTGGTGTAAATTATGCTCGTTTAGATCAGCCGCAAGGAAACTCACTCTCACACCTCAGCTGTGATGTCCGACAGATGGAAGCGCGCCATCGTTTCAGAATTTAGAGGGGATAGAAATCATTTTGGTCTCCTCTGTGAACTGCACCCTCTGGCGAGGCTCTTCACAGAAATGCAAGGGATTCGAACAGCACGGAGACTTGAGAGAGTCATTTAAGGCCACTTAATTTGTTCAGCCTAGAAAATATCCTTTTACGCACAAAGAAAATATTTGTCATCGCCGTCTTAAAATTGAAATCGTCAACAGCCGAAGCAAATTGTGGTCACTGTCTGGAGAGAAGCCGTTCACTGCGAGAGGGCCAACTGTGCCGTGGTTGGCTCACATTCAAATAACCAACTGCCGACCAATCTCGGCATAACCAGAGTTCATACCAGTCCAGCACCATTCATGGCACCAGATTCTCTCAGACCGTGCCTAGGTGTATTGCCTCTGTTTATTGTGGCTGTAACTTCGAGAAACATTACAATATCGAGGAGAAGCACAAATTCCTTTTTTTTTTTTTTTTTTTTTTTTAAGTATACCACGGTGACATCGTAATTAATGAGATTTTAGCGACTGCTTGAGAATCACAGTGCTGCTTAGCAACTAGCTGAATGCAGATCAAATATGCTATTTAACATAATGTGCTGCAGCAGGTTCTGTAGAATCAGAACTGGGCTACAGGTGCAGAATTAACTTGAATTGGATTTCAGCAGCAGTAATCTATAAAGGCAAGTCTTCTGTTACCAAAGGGAGCAAACATTTATAACTTTAGAGACAAATGTAGCTAACACTTCAAGGGCAATGAAAAAATGCAACGCATTTGTGATGATGCTCTGACCATGTAGCCTACGTGGGAATTAAATCATGCACCCACACACCTACTCTTAGAATAATCAGCATAAAAACGAATATATATATATATATATATATATATAATAAGAGAGAGAGAGAGAGAGAGAGAGAGAGAGAGAGAGAGACTCTTATTTATTTTCTAATTAAATAAACAACCACTGAACTCAAAATTCTGCAATAACAAGCAACACGAATATACATGCAAGACTGAAGCACAAACATATATAAAAACACAAATACAAAATGAAAGTCATTTCTCTTACTGACAGCAACAATAGCCAAACAGATTGGATATCAGTAGGCGACCAAATTATATAGTTACATAAAAAGATACGTGATCAGGGTTAATGTGTTGCTGTAACAGTCCATTAGCTGGAAACTGTAAATTATATGGAAAATATACGCAACGCTATAGCTACATTACAGGTTTATATTGGAAACTAAAGGCAATAGACTTTCTGTTGGCAACAGGCTCTGTCCCGATAATAAATAATAAATGTCCTTGTGCTGATGATGCTGCATTGACACATCTTTCTTTTACCTTGTGATTATGGGCAACGTTAATCGCACGTGCGATGATATCCACCTCTAAAGAATGTTTAAATTAACGTTACATATATCATACAGCATCATACATTCTGGTAAGGTCGATGTCCACATTGCGTTCCTGTCCTGCTGCTTAGGTATTCATTCAAGAACAATAGTAGGTATGGCTACGAGGCCGAAGACAATCAAGGGGCGCGCTAAAAATCCAGTGAATTTTGGGCGGTGATTATTCGTACGCTTTGAGTTATCTCAGCGGAAAGACGAGTCGCGATCTCAGAAGCATCCAATGAACGCGGGTAGACAGCTCTGATATGACATGTAGGGCGGGGTCGGGCTGGACCAGTTTTAACTCATTCAGTGAGGCGGGCTGAACAGAGAATGTAGTCCAATAAGACTCGTGAATTCCTGAGATTGAACGCACCCGTCAACCAGTAGTAGTGCGGTGTAGGTGGGATTTTTTATTGTCTGTTCCAATCCTTTTAATCGTAGGTGGTACCGAATGGCTCCTTTCTTTCAGCGACGTGGACCATTAGGTTGGATATTGAGCAGGTTCAGCACCAGTTAGCTAACTAACGTTACAGCTGTATACAAAGGAACAGATGATACAATACGGATTATTGACGACATAACCAAACAGTGGTAGAAGGAATTTATACAGCCTGGCATAGGTGAAGATGAAGTTGCGGACACCTCGATCGACCATCAATGAGGAGGAGGGAAATATTGTAGTTGTGAGGTAAATTAAAATGTGATTCACTCGCTGAAGCTTGACAATAACGTTCTATCTGGATGTCTGGCTGGCTATCTGGCACTGTCTGCTGTGTAATAAATATATTCAAGTAGTACCGATGTTACCTTGATCGTTTTCACATGCTACTCAGTTGGATTAAATAGTGTCGTGTCCAGCTAGTTCGCCTACAAACGGTCTCTTGCGTCCCCGAACGTGGCGCTAGCTACTGTAGCTAGCAGTGGGAATTAGAACGTGAATGTTAGCTAGTTAGCTTTAACGCTCGCAGGCTAGCTACATGCCGTCAGTGCCATTTTTGCATCTATGCATGTTGATGCTAAGTTAGAGCACTAGCCAACTAGCTAACATAAGTTAGTACAGTTTGCTAAAATTACCGAGCCCGGATATGCGACTGCTTGTCATTTGATTTTGCTAGGTAACTTGTAACTAGCTAGCATATTGAAAACGATAGCATATATAAGTGAACTACGTTAAATCAGGTCGGATATGTACCAGTTAGCTAGGCGCTGAGCATTTTTCTGCTCGATATCAGTGTGGCATAAGGTACTGTCTGGGTGTCATTTCGTGAACATTTACTTAAGACGTTGGTTTGGTAGTCTAACCTCTGTAGACACGTTTAAATCTCCCACATTGTTAAACGCATAACGTTACCGTTGTGCAACCTAACCATAGCATTTTAGTGTATTTCAACTGTCAGTCGCTGGTTAACGTTATCTAACCATTTAAGCTAACATTGACAGCTAGTGGTTGCTGCTTAATGGTGTTTTCTTAAAAATTTCTAACGTTGTAGAATGCTTGCCCTTACAACTGATTTGCTACCTGGCTTACTGAGCATTCAACCAAATAAAGCTGGCAGCTAATGGAGGCGAGAAGCACTTTTTTGCAGTTTATCTCGAAAAGCACAGTACTGGCTAAATTATGCTTTCAGCACTTAATATTTCGATGGACGTAACGTTTGCAGATTGTATGCTGATAGCTAATGGCTGAAGCAGCGATTGTGATGCAGAAGACACTCCAGTTGGCGTTTCGCCGGTGAGACAATTTGTTACGTTGACAACGTTAGGTAAATTTCGAGTTACCACAGGGTGGCGCCCTGCTGTAATCTTTCCCTGTCGCCACGCCTCTTCTCCGAGTCTTTAAACCCGGTTTAAAGGGACTGTTTCCTGGACACAACGAAAGGCACAACGAAACTCGACTATCACATCTAACATTTGGCGTTTAGTTTCGGATTTTGTAGGGTTTGTGTTGGCCAAGCGAAGCCGACTCCGAGTCGAAGAGAGTTCGTAATTTAGGCTACTTTAAATTAATTTGGCTAGCTGACGTTTGCTAGTTTTGGATTTTGGAAAAAAAAATCCCTACCGGATTTGAGGATGACAGAATCTGTATGCTGACTCTACATGGTGAGAACTTCAATTGTAGTAATGTAATGTTAAGTTTATAGACATGTTCTGTCCGTGTCTGTTGCCAGCTGTTGCATAGGCCATAGCTAACTTTGCTAGACAGGTAATTAGCAAGTTAACTAGTGTTGGAAAAATGTCTGTAGAGCTGTCAGGAGTCTTCTCTGTTGTATTAATCCTAATTGATTCGAGTTTAAGTTAGATGTACTTGCTAATTTTCGTCGCTATGCAGCGTCTAGTTAAATAGCATACGTTTCATTTTCAATACCGACAGCTAACGTATAGCCTACCTAGCTGTAACGTTAGCTTGTTTTCTGTTCGTTTGCAGCTTTCAGTTTTGTTAAATATGGAGTGGATGTCCATCATTGGATTGGTGTCGACAACTGATAAATGTAACGATTTACCCTGTTCATAATACGAAGTCTTCCTTTAAGAAATCAAAGCACACAATCCACTTTAGCGACGAAGGAACCTATCGAATCTTTTTGTTTAATGTAGCTAACGTTACTTGTTACTAACGCTAAATTTCGGTTATCCGCAATCTAGATGTCGTTGACACCAATGCAAACTTTTGTGTTGCTGAGGGTAAAGGTTGCTAACCGTTTCGCTTTCAGACGACGACGCGCATGTATAACGTTCTACAAATACCACAAAGTAATCTAGAAGTCACGACGTTCCATTCATTAGTTACGTACGAGTCTCCACACTATTCAGATTTGGTTTGTTAAGAACTCAGAGATTCAGAGATCTTTCTAAAGGTAAATATCATTGTTCTGAACTTATTCTGACTGAAAAGCGTAATCCCTTTGACAGCTGTCTTGTATACACTCATAAAAATTGAATGCTATACTTTTTTAAAGTATTCCCATACACATCGTCTAGATACCCCTCTCTTTTGCCTTATGTCCTTCTTCCACAACTGAGTGACTTGGAAAACTTGGATGGAAGATGCTTGTGTGTTGTGTACATGTTTATTTTTTACACACAGGAAGAACAGTCTTGTGGTTAAGGGTAGGAAAGGATACCTGTTTAATCTCCATATGGGGTATTGATTCCATAGCCTGATACTTAACCTGGCTGGACTCCTCTACTTTTGCCTGAATTCCATCCTCAGAATCACTAAATATCTGTATGATTAATGGACAACATTGTTCTAAATGTAAGATAGTCAAATTACTTCCTTTTAGCACGTGTTTAATAATGAGTAATCCTGTCTCTACACTACAGGTCACAATCATCGTCCACACAGAGATATCACTCATTCACTTACTACCAAAGGTCAAAGGTTGTAACCGGGTTTACGGAGCAGCGTCTTGCTGTTGGTTCTGCTCGTCTAATGATGTGTGGATTGTGTGAAGGTGTGCAGTATCACTGACATGTTGAAACAAGACCATATAACCGCAACAGCTGTGCCACACAGAAGAAAAACCATTAGTATTGCACAGACCAGGAAATTAAAATGAGCAATTCTTGTATGGGGAATAAATCAAGTCACAGTTTTAACACTTGTAGTGCAGTTGAGGGATAACCGTTTTGGAACGGAAACCTTTGCTGGATATTGAAAAGCTGAAATGAACCCAGAAAATTTCTGTACCGTCAATTTTACGTGGCTATAATACAATCTTCATGGTTTACCATCCCCCAGTGTTTGCATGCAGTCACATTTTAAACTGATGTCTGTGTGGGCAGTTGAGACTAGGGAAGCGTTGTTGCTCCATTAGCCTGCTTGATGTTATTGACAAGAAGCAGCTCTTGAGTGCTTCCCCAGAGAGCTTAAGGAATTAGCAGGCCTACCACATGCCCTGTGCTTATGCTGTTTCTCTCTGCAGACTGCACATAGGCACAAACATATCCTGCTCTCTGAAGACCACATTATTATAGTATATTTTCCGTTTAAGTGGATTTGCTATCATTTCATTTCATTATATTTTCCGGAATCTTGCATTATATAGGCTAGAGTAGCCTAGTCTAAATAATGATATATAAAGAGCCGTAATAGTGTGCACGTAATAATGAACATTACAGAACACACTTAGCGGGTCTGTAACGGGTTTGCTGTGAACCCCCCCCCCCCCCCCTCTCTTTTTTGAACCTTTAAAAATGGATAACCTTAAGTGTTACTGCTTTCTGCATGACTTCAGAAGTATTCTTTTGAGCAGCGTGTGCTATACGGACAACAAAATGATCTGTGAATAAAGAAAAGCGAAGCTGAAAGCTTGAATTCATTTCAGTATTAAACGCTTTATTGTCGAGCGGGGGCTTGAGTCTGGTGGAAGATTTTCTCATTTCTGGCAGACTGCCATATCTGGGGAAGGCTCGTGGAAAAACCGCTTTCAGCGCTGGATTTCCACACGGTTCGAATATTGTATTTTCGCGCTCGCACTCGCCATGGAAGATTCTCAATGAACGGTTCCTGTCGGTTTCTTTTGCCGCTGATCATTTGGCATGCGTGGTGTCAAATACATTTTTGCGTGGGGCAGTGAAAACTGGCGGAGGCAGGATCGGACGAGGACAGATGATTAGATTTGCTCTCGGCTGATATTAACGGTGCCAGAAGAGCTTCGCCGCGTGTGGAATAGCAGATGTTGCGCCGTAGCGATAAATACAGATTTGCCGAGCGCATCCCTTCCATCTTGAGTCATGGGAATTAAGCCTGGTGGCTATTTCTGTCTGTTATTTTTCTTCCAGGTGCATTATTTCCACTTAGATAGGACAGCGGCCTCGCTCTCGCGGGTTTGTTTAATGCTCCGAGTGCCAGATCAATAATTAAGCGGGTTCCACCGCGACCCTGCTGGAGCGTCTTGCAGAGGACATTGTTTAAAAGCCTCTTCGCGAGAGTTTTTCCTCACGGTGACAGCAGGCCAGCGAGATTGAGCTCTCCCGAAGCATCATGGGATAGCCATTAGTCGTCGTGGTTACCCAGAGCGTACCGGTCTGCCAACGACGTCTTAACATGTCGACTGCTAGCCATTAAAAGTGATGTGCAGGGTACCGTTCGTTTGACACACTGTCATTACGTTCAGATGAGGATGCTTCTGGATCATTCTTACCTCATTCCAGGGCTTAGAGGGAGAAATACACCACAGTAATTTTTACCATTGTGCAGTTTCACTAAGAGTGCCGACACTTTTTATTTATGACTCGGTGGGCTGACCCAGAGGTGCTATATTAAACCTGAGAGTGATGTGGGCTCGTGTGCAGTTTGCATCTGTGCAGAGTGAATGATTTACCCACTGTGTGGCCTTATACCCCCTACAGTCTCACATTTATCAAACAAAATTAAGCACAATTTTTATTGTGCAAAGAAGATGCCACTCCATGCTTGCATAGCTCCTTACACCAACCAATTAGAATTTTAGCAGCAACAGTTTCTTGCCATTTTGGCCCTCTAGAATGTGCTTCAGAGCAAATGGGGGCGGGGGGCGTCAGCCGTCCCACATCGCTAACAGGACGCCGGCGCTTAAGGAACGGACGCTCTTTCAGTCGCGACACCCGTATTGCGTCGCCATTCGCAAACCGCGGGTCCTTACCCACAAACCCTCGCTTTGCCCCGCCCCATCCGCTTCACCCCGCGGAGGCGGTAGCGAAAAGGGGATCCGCGAAGAGATCGCCAACTCCTCCCCGTCCGCTAGGCGGGGCCAGCGGCGAGCATTCCGCAGCGGAGCGTCACGCCACGCCTGGAGGGGAGGCGGGCGGAACGGGAGGAAGGAAGCCACACCCTTTCAGAGCGTGCTGCTTGGGCGAGAGCAGGATCCCGAAGCAGCTTCTGACTCAGCAGCGGCAGGCTTCCCGTTCGTACCTGAGGACAGCGCGCAGGAATGTGCGCCTTGGGGTCGAGCGTGACTGAAGCCCGCCCGCAGGTGTCCCCGCCCACGGCCGCGTGCCTGCAGTGCCTCTCTGCCGTCAGTCATTCAGTCATCCAGCTGGTTTCGCCGCCGCCATGACAACAAGTCAAACCCGAATTTGCTTGAGGTTTGTCCGGGGACTGGTGGGAGGGAGGGTAGGCGGGGGGCGTCTCAGTGAGATCATGTCCCGGGCCCGCCGGTGTACTCCACAGACGGCGAGCTGTTGCGCCGTTGTTGCGTCAGGCGTCGCCGAGTCGCGCGGCAGAAGACCGAGACGCGTAGCGGAGGCGTGGCGGCGCCGGCAGCCGGCAGAGCGGCGGAAACGTTCTGGGGCGCGTGGGCGTGCGAACGGGCCGGACGGGGTTTAGCTCTGAGCTCAGCGCGCCGCCCGCTTAGCGAGGAAATGCGCTCAGCCCCCCCCCGGTACCCTAGCCTGTGGTCGAGTGTGCTGAGTTCTGTCTGTCAGAGCAGCCACACGTCTGTATGCACACGCAGCACTGCATCTCATTTGGCCTGTGCGAACGTCAGCGGAAGTGGTGTTCCTCTGTTTTGTTTTTCCGTTTGTCATCTCACGGCCTGCCTGGACCGCTGCCTCCGCCCGCGGTTTGGCAACCCCTGGTTGGGACGGCTCCGCCCGTGGCTCCCAGGAGCACTCAGAGGTCCGGGACTTCTTCGGGAAGCCGCGCGTAACGTCCGCGGCGACCGATTAGTCATTGGGCGCGTGAAACCCGGCTCCCTCCCCCCGGACGCTCGAGATGTCATTTGGAGGATGTAATCGCGGGCGAGGAGGAAACGCCTCGTCTCCCTTCCGACGGCGCGCGTGCTGACTGGCCTGTTTGTCTCGCTCGTTCTGCCAGCCGGCGGCCGGGGGCGAAGGGTTGACTCCCAGGCCGATGTGGTGCGTGGAACCGGATCTCCATTGCCAACGATCCTCTCTCTAAAAGCTTCTCGGTCGACGGCCAGTTCCGATGTTCTCTGACTCCTAGTATGACTGGGGGATGTAGCCGCGTTGTTCCTAGCCCTAAAGCTATCCCTGCACTTTAACTGTGGTTATAAATCTCACTGCCTGTTGAACTGCTGCTCCTGTAGCCTCCGTTTTTTCCCCAGGAGTCGTAAGACCAGGAGCGAATAGCGGTATGGCGGTATAATCGTTTGGCGTGGGAAGCCGGAGGCAAAGATCAGCCGCCCTTACAGCGAACGGCTCATTACTGTAATTATCTGCTCAGAGGACTGAAGATTCTTCTGCCGGGTACTGTAGGGGAGACTGAAGCTTAGGAGTTTTTGGCTGTTTGCTTTGTGGTAATGCGCAGCAGCCATTTTGAGGAGTTTTTAAACACGGTTTCTCGGTAATTTAACAGCCCAGCTGGCTGCACAGGTGGTTGCATCACTCTAAAACCCCAGGCCCGATTCACTCTAACTGCCGTGGTGCTTTGTTTCGAGTAGCACGCCCCACGTTTGCATTGCGTTATTTACCCAGTCGTTTCCTCTTAGTGTCAGCCACCGCATGTCTCAAAGTTGACAGTGGGGTCCTAGGAGTTAGGCTTAGCCTTGGGTCCAGGCTGAGTTTTTACCTCGTGTCCTGAGTTCCCCCCCCCACCACACTTCCTCTTCATTCTGTTTTGGATGCAGAGAAGCAGCTCTTTGGTTTCCCAATGAAGGGAGGCGGCCGAACTGAGCATGAGGAAGTCCTGACGTCAAACATGGAACTGCGGTGAAACCAAACTCGTCTGTTTCGTGGGAGTCCTGAAAGGGCGCCCGACAACCGTTTCCATGGAGTTTTAATGTGGCCCTTTCTGATTGGCAGGCGCAGCGCGATCACTGTAATTTACGCCATGCGAGACCCTTCGGGACGGCGGCGTTGACTCCTCAGACTGGTCATTAGCGCAGTGTTACAAAAGCTGTGCGGCGGGTTAAGCAGGCCGCTGCAGAATGAAGCCTCGCGGTTTCCCACATACCAAAGTGACGCTGTACAGAATTCCTCACTGGGCATCGACCCTTTTTAACGCTGTAGGAAGAGGCACAAGCGCTGTTTTCTGAGTGTCAGTATTCATGAGGAGGGGCGGTGGTTTCCAGGTTACGGTGTGGAGGGGAGGGGCCGGCTCTTAGCGGCAGTCCCAGGTCTGAAAGCGGCCGGTGCAGTCCCGGTGTTTCCCCAGCCCGTTTCGGCGCGAGGCCTTCCCCCCGGTGCCCTCCTCCCCGGGTGCTGAAGGCTCCCGCGCGGGGCCGTCCCAGCAGGCCTCGCGGCCGCGGACTGTGTGCGCGACGCAGCCCTCCGTTACCCGCTCTCTGTCACGGGGGGGGAGCTGGCGTCGTCCGGCTTCCGGGCTGAAGCACCGGGGCGTCCGCCCAATCCGGCGTGTTCCGCGGGATTCGTCTGGCGGCTCTCGGCTGACTTCTCCGGATACAGGCAGACGGGGCTCGGACTCGGCGTGCCGCCCAGCTCCGCCCCCTCGGCCTTCCGGCTTTTAAGAGCTCTGCGCAGACCAGCGAAAGTGGCACCTTGGGTAAGAAACGGGCTCAGCCCTTTAAAAACTTGGCGGGTGCTTGTTGAAGTTCTGTTGACTGCAGTGGAAATGCGGCTCAAGTTTTTTTTGGGTTTTTTTTGTGTGCTTGGGTAATCACTGTCAGTCTGTAGTCGTATCTTGCTCTAGCACCCAGAGCAAGATTACCCCCGAATTGGTTGCCCTGTGGTCATACTCCGCTGACACTCTGACATGCCACAACTATAGCGCCAAGAATCTGTTACGCTGCAGTCACACCCCAGTCTAGCACCCTGCCCCCCCCCCCCCCTCCAGATTGGACGCACCGCGGTCAGGTGGCGGTCATACCCGCCCTCCAGCGGTCATGCTTCGCTCAGGCGAGGCCCTGACAGCTGGGAGGGCTGTGCTCATGTCCCACGTGACCGGTGCCCCTCGCAGCACCAAACATCCTGCTGAGCCCTGCTGAGCCCCGCACCACCGCCAAAAGCGCTTCCTTTCCCGCCCTGAGGAACGGAGGGGAGGGGAGGTCCGGGCCTGTCAGCGTGGGGGGGGGTGTAGTACACCTCAGTACACCCGCGGGAGAGGCCCGGGCGGAGCCCAACGCGTCACGCTCTGAGTCAGCGCGAGGATCCTTCCTCCAGTCGCTCCACGCCTGACCCCGAGCGTCGCCAGACTCGTCCCGGTTGGTTTTTTTTTGTTTGTTTTTTTCGACCCGCCCAAGGTTTCGCATTCGGCGCGTCTGCGAAAAGACAGAAAGACGAACGGAGCCCCGTGTGGCCGGTGTGACTCGCTACGCAAGCTGCCCGCGAGGAGGCTGGAGGGAACAGGAGGGAACAGGAGGGAACAGGTGGAAGCCTTTCCCGAGCCCTTAAACCTGGAACACCAGCGTGTGCCCTGCATACATTCTCAGCCCTTTCATCTCCCCATCCCCTCGCACCCCAGTTAAATATCTGCTTTAGTCCTCCTGTTTACGTTACTTTCATTATTTGTTAAGCCCCAAGCTCCTCAGTGCAAGTTTATACACTTTATTTCCTGAAGCAATTGAGGTTGAGTACCCTTTTGTACCTTCGAGCCTTGTGGGACAACAGTGCCCCATGTTGGATTTGAACCTGCAACCTCTGAGTTACGTACAGTATCTTAAGCCGCGTTTCCACCAAAATTACCCGGAACTTTCAGTCCCAGGAACTACGTTACCAGGAACTAAAAGGTTCCTTCAGCCAATGGTTGTCTGCGTTTCCACCGGGGTCTAAAGTACCGCGAAGATTAGGCAAATTAGTCCACTGACGTTGTCGTCGGTCCATCTGTCATATGATTTCTTCTGTAACCCCATATTACCACCGAAGTAGCCTACATTATTTTCTAATAACCGGGACAGCCCGGAGGGGTTTATTCCACTTATATACAACGGGTTACCAACAATGACTATATATGGTTACTTTTGTATTTATTGATTTTCATATATCCTCTCAAACACATTCATTAACAGCAGAAAACATGCACACGTTGTAAACAATTTGCTGTTTTATTACTTTCTCGTCGTCAATTCCATATAGGCTAATCGCAAAATGACAAGAATAGAACGAAAACTCGGACTTGTAAAATGTAAATTAGTAGTGGTACAGCCACCGTTTGCTTTCCTTCGAAGTTACTGCTAGCCGAGCAGCGAAGTGTTCCCTCCAGATGCGAACCATGCACCATAAATGAGTCCATAGTCTTCCTGGTCTTTTCGTGGAATTGAAAAATGGCAGTAAAATTGAGTAAAATTACGGCAGTCTGAAAAAGCTAAAGGGAAGATTACTAGAACTACTGTTATTTTACCCGGATAAAAAGTGCGGAAGGTGATTTCCAGTTTGCTTGTACTGTATCACCAATGTTAATTATGCAGAACTACCGCATACCTCACATAACTGTATCAAACGTTTTGAGTCAATTACAACGGGCTAACAAAGAAAATCCGGAAGAAAATATTCAGCAACCGAATTAATCCGTTTGAATGTTTTGGTAGCCTACGTAATATGCTGTCCCAGCACGAATGCTTAGAATTTTATAAAACGAATACTAAAGCAAGAAAAGAACAGAAGAGCACACGTTATAATTCCAAGACGTTGACAGGCTATAACCAAAAGTAGGCTACTGCGCCGCATAACATACAAGTTTGATTTGTTATTATGAAAATAAATTGGTTTGCCGCTGCATATTTTCAAACATGGCGGGTAATGGCGGAAAATAAATACAACACAAATGCTACGAGTACTCGACCAATCAGAAATGTTCAGCGCTGCAAGCTCCACCCAAAAGGTTCCTGTACTTTCGGAAAGTACTACCCCCCGAGCAGGAACGTTTTGGGGGGTAAAACAAAGCCCCCAGAACTAAATTTAGACCCTAGTTCCTGCGGTGGAAACGCACTGAGTTCCTCAAAAGGTTCCTAGTTCCGGGGTATAGTTCCTGCGGTGGAAACGCGGCTTTAGTCTCTACTGCATGTTTATTCATGTATTAGAGACTCTGGCGATTTTCAAGACTAGGCTTGTTACAGTGTTAGATACTGTCTAGTCATAAGGTAATCAGAGCAGGTAAATTTAGACAGAAAAGTGACGAGTATTGCTGGGCTGAATGCCCTGTTCTCGTCATTATGTTGTGTTATCTTAAGTTATGTCAGTGTTCTCTAGACCATAGATGCGTTTTTTCTGTGGATGTGTTTTTTCTGTTTTTAAAGGGAGTCGGAGTTTCACACCGGTCCCTAAGCTCAGCCGTGACTGTCCCTTAAATACACGGTTGGCATGGAGTCGGGGCTGCTGTCTGTGCCCACGCGTAAAAGCGGTGAAATGCCTTCTGGGTCTCTGCCTGGCCGCTTCGGCGTGCGGCGGCGAAGCGGGTGGCGCTGCTCGGGTGCGAGATGGTACCATAATGACGGTCGTAAAAAAATAAAACCATAAAATTACCGTTTCTCAGAAAGTGACATAATTCAGCGTTTTCCCACCGCTTTCCTGGCTCTCGACAGAGCGAGCAGAAGGAAATATTTTTTTCCGTGCGCAAAAGGAGAACGCGAGAAAAATCACATCTTTCTCAACGCGGCGCCTCCTGCTCTGAAGACATACGGCAGCCCGTTCCAGCACCCCCCCCTTCCCCTCCGTGAAGACGCCGCCTTTCATCTGCGCTGGCGAGCGCTCCGTGTTAGGTAGGCACTAAAGCGCACTCAGACTGCTCAGGCTTCAAGTGACGCGTTGACACCATCTTGGAGCATGGTTTATTATGCCATAAAAGGCACGGAATGGCCGCTGTAAACAGCCTCGCCGAGCGTACGGCTCTGAGTTACAGGGAGCCCCTGCCTCTGGTCACGAGGTGGCTCGAAAGGGAAACCCCTGGACCCCCGAAATGTCAAATTAATTTCAGGTGCTTGATTGATCGTGAAAAGGACATTTTGATGCAGGTGGTCTAAAGGGATGGAATTTTCATTGAGAGACTGTGGAGGTTATCTGGAAAAGCTTTGTGTCCTTTTTTTTTTTAATGGTGCTGTTAGAAACCTGATTCCATTGGACTAAAGAGAGTTCTGGGTTTGACTCTGGATTGAAATTGCTAACCATGGGATTTTTGGGGATTTTGAAGCCGTTTTAGGACTTTCTTCAGCACACCAGAAATGTGGTGACACGGCCTACTGCACAGTTTTTATTGGGGGAGGACTCTGTGGCCCCTGTCACGTCGGCCCCCCTTGGCCGGTATTTCTGTTTGAGTGACAGTCTGCAGTCTGTGAGACGGCCCCTGTCTGACCCCATCCCATCCCCTGTCTGTCTGTGTGTTCACCTGCACCCCCCCCCCCACCCCCCCCCACCCCTGTGCTACAGACAGTGTGTAAGTCTCCCCCTCCCGCCCCCATACAGCAGACAGTGTGTGAGCTGCTCCTCCCCCAGCCCCGCCCCCATACAGCAGACAGTGTGTGAGCTGCTCCTCCCCCAGCCCCGCCCCCATACAGCATAGTGTGTGAGCTGCTCCTCCCCCAGCCCCGCCCCCCGGGTCACGAGCAGGTGTGAAATGGGCGCTTGTCGGCGGGAGCGGCAGCTGAGCGGGCGGAATGCGAGCGTGAGCGGCGGGGCTGGCATTCCGACGCCGCCGGCTGGCCGTGCCGCCGTGTCACCATCATTAGCCTGTCAGCGACTCTGTAATCGCTTCTCCTCACCACCGCGGATTCAGCCCGGGGCCCCCGGGAGAGGGAGGCGAGTGAGTGACAGGGAGCCGGAGAGGGCGAGCGAGCGAGAGAGAGAGAGAGAGAGAGAGAGAGAGAGAGAGAGGGCGAGAGAGAGAGAGAGGGCGAGAGAGAGAGGGCCGTAACGTTTGCCGACGTTTCAGAGGGGGTTCAAAGCCCTGACCCTCGCCTACACTGCAGCCAACAGGACAGCCCCCATCTACTGGCAGGACATGATTCGATCCTGTGTGCCTGCTTGACCACTCCGCTCTGCGGCAGAGCTTCTCCACCCTAGCTCCCCAGTGGAACGAGCTCCCCGTCCCTCTTCGAACCTCCCCCTCACTACCCATCTTCCGCCGTGGCCTGAAGACTCATCTCTTCAGACTATACCTAGATTAACTACCACCACGCTGTAGCCTATATTTCACTCTAAATCCCCCCCCCCCCTTTTCATGACACTTGTTACATGTTGCCCCATCCCAGCACTTTTTTGTAATTAGTATTTGTCCTAATACTGTAGCTTATTTTTCTGCCTAGTCGGCTTTGCAGAGGTTAGGTCTGAATAGTGTTCACTGTGTGAACTAAACTGTGTTCTTGGCTAGAAATAGCTGTACATAATAAGTATTGTACCTCATCGAACCTGTGTTTAGCACTTGTCTACGACCATGAAATGCACTTTTTGTACGTCGCTTTGGATAAAAGCGTCTGCCAAATAAATGTCATTAAATGATGTAACCGGCTCGATTAGCGCGTCCTTCCATTTTCTCGCGCGCCCCCGCGTCGTCTTTCCAGCGCTTAGGCCGAACGGCAGCGCGGTGAACTGCCCAAGCCGGGGAGGAGGTAGCTTTGAGCCGCGTCTACGCGGCGCACAGCGCCAGGCTGAATTCGGACGCGGCCGGGCGGGCCGGCGCTCTCGGGCCCTCCCGGTCCCGGCGAGGTCTGCGCACAGCGCGCTGCTTTTGTTTATTCCGTTTTGCCACCGTGAGAAAGAGAAAGCCGCTCGCTGGGGTCTAATCTGATTTCGGGTGGCTAATCCGGTCAGGAGTACGTGCGCGGCGAGCCCTATCGAGCGCAGACGGCCTTTGAGCCGTCGCCGCTTACCCGACCTGCCCGGAGCGCCTGCCGGACGGGTGCGAGCTCGCCCCCCCCGTGCGTGTTCGGGCGCTGGGCCCGTCTTACCCCAATCAGCCCCCGAGCGCAGATTAGCTCGCTGCGCTTTCTAAGAACACGCGCGGCTAAATGAGTTGGCCCGATTAGGCTTTTTATAAGAGGCCCGTAACAGCAGAGGCCGTGGGAAGCGTACGGTTCTGCGCGCTGAACGTGCGCTCGGCAGCAGACCGACTGGGGAACATTTACAGAGTCCTCTCAGAATAATTTTGCTCGTTTCTTCCCCCATGAAATACTGGCCCGTCTTCATCAGTCAGCCACTTGACCTTTGTAGTCTCCATGCAGCAATGTAGCTGCGCCCAAAAAAAGGTCTGTTCTTTTAACCTGAGGTGCGGTGCAGGCACTCCGCAGACCTGCTGATCTGAGATCATGTGCCAGAGGAGACCAGGGCTGATAGTCTGCAAGTCTGCTGATCTCAGGTCAGGGCAGATAGTCTGCAAGTCTGCTGATCTCAGATCAGGGCAGGTAGTCTGCAAGTCTGCTGATCTCAGATCAGGGCAGGTAGTCTGCAAGTCTGCTGATCTCAGATCAGGGCAGGTAGTCTGCAAGTCTGCTGATCTCAGATCAGGGCAGGTAGACTGCAAGTCTGCTGATCTCAGATCAGGGCAGATAGTCTGCAAGTCTGCTGATCTCAGCTCAGCATCAGAAGAGACCAGACAAAAATATTTTGTCTTATCTCATGAGCAAACCGATGAGTGCAGCGCACATGCTGATATCTGTCGGATTCACCCAGAGTGCCGAGCGGGAGATTTATTAACGAGCGTGGGGACTCTTCCTCGGGCTCTGCTAACTCTAACTGCATGTAGGCCAGTGAAGGTGGGGGGAGGGTGGGAGCTGTGATTCAGGAACAGAGCACTGCTGTATTTAATGCCGCGTGAAACTCTCCTGACCGTAATGTTCGAACCCTTGACCGAACACTGTAGCCCCTTTCCTGGCTAACTCAGTAGCTGGGCTGTGTCAGTGTGTTGACCGTGAATGCGCAAAGGATTATGAGTGTTTTTGCTCAGACAGACTGTGTCCCTGATGGGGTGTAGCGATTGGCTAATTCGGTATCCAGGGAACCAGAGGGGGTAGGGTCAGAGGAATCTGTACGCACACAAAATTTGTTTAGAATTTGCGTTTATGATTATAGGGTTCTATTTGCAGATGGTATGGTTGTCAGATATCAAGTGTTAAAACCTTGTATGTCCGATAGGCTGGTGTAGTTTTATAGCGCTGGGCCTCGGCAGGGAGAGCCGTGTTAGCTTCGCGTCAGTCTCAGGCATGCCTGGAATCCGTATCGCTGCCGGTGAGTAATGCCTCCGCCTGGCAGCCGGCCCGGGGAAGGAGCGGGTCGAAACTCGCGCGATACGCCCACCCGAGCCGCGATGTCGTAGCAGTCTGGCCCCGCCAACGCCCCCCCCCCCGGTCGCCACGGACGCACAGCGATGAGGATTACTGAGTGACACCTCTACAGGCTGCTTCTGTTACTGCTCCGGCTTCGACGTTTATACCCGCCTGGGTCGCAGGAGCGCGCCGTGGAGGGAGGGAAGCCGCCGTCTCTCGCGTCTGGACCGGCTCAGAAAGCGAGGAGCCGCTCTGCCCGCGAAACGGACCCGCCGCGGCCTGGTTCTTAAAGCCGCCCGAATTGACCCCGAACCTGCGCTGGCATCGGTATTCCAATGCAGTCACACCGCGGACAGTTGTTTTGATATTTTGGAAGACGGCAGAGATTTGTTGAGGAAGATTTATTTGTTTGTAAGTAACGTATTTATGTCAGGCGAAATTGCGCTGTCCTTCTGTTTGTCATCCTGTCAGAAAAGGAGAGGGAGGCGGAGTCTTGGCTGAAAGATGCTCATTTTGTTTCTGTCTTGGAATAGTTCAGGCTGCAGGACACAACTATGAGAGCAGTTAAAACCGTTTAAAACATTAGCTGTTGTAGAAACGTTTCGTTTCAGCAGGTCTCAGGTTTGTCAGGTTTAAGCCGTAGTCAGTCAAAATCGGACACGCGTTTGTGTTTGCCTTTACTTGCCGTTATTTCAGCTGGTTAAGGCTGCAGCGTAATGATACTGGATCGCAAACGACCAGAACGTTTCCGGGTCCATTAGTGAAACCGCTTGTCTGGTTGGACAGGATGTTTTGAAAGGGCTCTTTAGTTGGAGAGCTATGATGTCCCACAAAGTGATGTGGGTCCATTTAAAATGATGCTGCGCTGCCTGTTGCGAAGAAAGTATTTTTCTACATACGCACGGCGATGCGCTCACACACTCACTCTTTCTGTGTGTCTCTTTTTTACATGCATACGTGCATATGCATGTATGCATAAAAACCTTATATATCAAGCACAGTAATCACTTCAAATCTTGCACGATTCATTTATGTATGTATTATAATATGTATTATGTATAATATGTAGGCCTATATGTATTATGTATTATAATATATGTGTGTGTGTGTTTGTCTGTGTGTGTGTCTGTGTCTGTCTGTGTGTGTGTGTGTCTGCTTGTGTGTGTGTGTGTGTCTGCCTGTGTGTGTGTGTGTGTGTGTGCGTACGTGTGTGTGTCTGTGTCTGCCTGTGTGTGTGTGTGTGTGTCTGCCTGTGTGTGTGTGTGTGTGTGTGTGTGTCTGCCTGTGTGTGTGTTGTGTGTGTGTCTGTGTGTGGCGTGTGTGTGTGTGTGTGTCTGTGTGTGTTTGTCTGTGTGTGTGTGTGTGCGTGTGTCTGTGTGTGTGTGTGTGTGTTTTCTGTGTGTGAGTGTGTCTGTGTGTGTGTGTGTGTGTTTGTCTGGTGTGTGTGCGTGTGTGTGTGTGTGTGTGTGTGTGTGTGTGTGTGTGTGTGAGCGTGAGAAACACATGAATACTGTGGGCTTTATTGGTGGGCTCTCAGGTACAAACGCGCTCTGTTTGCTAAGCAGTGAAGGCTTCTGATGATGTCAGAGGTTAGGGATTTTGTGAACTGCGGCGGAGTGGAGAGGACAATGGCTCTGATTCTTTCTCTGCGTGCTGCTGCGGTCACAAGCGTCCCTTTGAGTTTCTGTGCCACTGGCTGCGCGAGTACATCGGGGGTCAGTGAACCAGGCCGCAGCCTGTGGACCCCACTGTCTGCCTGTTACCCGCTCAAACCGCCCAAACCTACCGCCCTACCACTGCTGGAGAGAGCGGGATGGGGCGGCGGGAACTTCAGAGTGAGCTTTATCCCTGACAGCTTGTGTATGGCAGTTATCCCTGACAGTGTGTGTATGGCAGTTATCCCTGACAGTGTGTGTATGGCAGTTATCCCTGACAGTGTGTATATGGCAGTTATCCCTGACAGTGTGTGAATAGTCGCCCAGTCAGCTGTTGTTCTCACTGAGATCGGGGGGGAGGTGGCCGCTCCAGCCTGTTCGGCCGCTGGCGTTCTTCCCGTCAGTAATGCGGGTGGCGCCCTCGCGTTACCACTATTCCCTGAGTCAGCAGAACCCCCCCCCCCCCCCCCAGGCTGGGGCTCGGAGCCGGAGACGCAGGAGCCTGGGAATGAAAAGCCGACTTTGCGTCTTGCGGCGGATTTTCATGCCGCTGGAGTGACGTCGCTCCTGCCAGTTCAGATCAACAGCCTCTGTGTCAGCGGAAGAGCCTGATAGTGCAGCTCTGTCAAACATGCAGCTTCAGGTGGCTCGTTTTGCTATATTTCCATATCAGTGTTATCAGGTGTGCAAGGCTGAATATTCAAACCATCTTTTAGAGCACTGCATGTCCTTTTTTTACCCTCCCCACCACACCAATAAGCCATTGATTACAGGCACAGCTTAGTGACAGAACAGAGTCGACTGTAACATTATAGATTTTCAGCTGCAGTGCAGTGCATCAGACTCAGTTACTGCACTCCTAAGTGAAATGAGATACTATGAACAGCAGAACACCCAAACTAAACATGATGCTCTTTGTACTTATCAACACCACACAAAGGACTTTGCACACAACTTTATACCTTCAGTATAACCGTAGATAAAACCAAAGCGTAAATTGCGTAGCCTAGTCGGACAAAGAAAGTTCTGGAGAATAACCGTGTGTAATCGAGCCCTGGCTCTATCTTCCGTGCGTAAGGAGCGATATTTTAAGCTGCTATGCATTTCCGAGCACTGGCATGAGGCTCACCTGGCCTGGATATAATGCATTGCTACCAAACGTGCGTCGTACGTAGGTCTGCGGACACTGGGAGTCGCACAGGTGCCTCTGTGTTAAAGGAAGCGTGTGATTTCCATCTCTGGCACACTGCGCGTTTCCTCCAAAGGTCTTTCGGTTCAGAGGGGGAGGAGCTGTGCCTGCTGGAGGGGGAGGAGCCGGGGCTCTGCTCAGGCACGGGAGAGCCGGTGGAAGCCCCGCCCCCCTCCCTCCCACAGCTGCCCTCCCCTAATGAGGCCGCGGGGAGGAAATTAAAGTCAGCAGCTAATTGTCTCCGCTTCCTGTCTGGGCCTGTTTGCCCGTTCTCAGCCCCCCTCCTCCCCCCCTTTCCCCCCTCCCCCTCCCCACGGAACAGCAGACTCAAAGGCTTGTATTGAGAGAGAGGTTATACCCCCACCCCCCCCACGCGCTGTCCCACACACATCGCTTCAGCAGCAGACCCAACAGGCCACTTCTTCTGTTGGAGAGCCAGCCAGGCTAACGTGGCCAGCAGGGCCGCTCCGTCCGCCGTTCCCGCCGGTCCAGGGTTCACGGCCCGTGCTAATCCGTAAGCCGTCCCTCGTGGTGTTTTCCTGCTAATGGGGCCGCCGGCAGTCAGACGCGCGCGCCGTGTTTACGGTCGCCGTGTCACGCGAGCGGTTAGCGCCGGGGCTAGCGTTTAGCGCAGCCTTCCGCTGCGATGGGCTCCGTTAAAGAGGCAGTGCTCGACTGGAGGTGCCGGGGAGCCTCAGGGTCTTCTTGCTTTCATTGCTGCTCAGGATTGAATTGAATTAAAGCACAATTTGAGCCGCGTAGCTTCTTAACTTCTTAACGAATTTGCGGCTAATTTAAAAGGTAAAGACAAACCAGCGAACCCTGAAGCTCTTCAGGAACAGGGTTGTGGAGCGCCGACCTGCAGCCCAGTTCTGTCGACTGACCGTCTCCCCTCCCCGCCTCTCTCCCCGCAGTCTCCACCTGTATAACCACCTGTAAGAAGGCGGCCCCGCCCCCCGTGCCCCCCCGCACCACCTCCAAGCCCTACATCTCGGTGACGGTGCAGAGCAGCACAGAGTCGGCGCAGGACACCTACCTGGACGGCCAGGACCGCAAGAGCGAGGCCAACAGCCAGTCGGGCCGCAGCAACTCGTCCGACAGCCTCGACAGCGCCAGCGCCCGCGGCCCGGCCAAGGGCCACCGGGCCCCGCCCCCCGCCGCCGCCGCCACCGCCGCCCCCCGCGACCCCCCGCCCGCCTCCACCCCAGCCAGCCCGCCCGCCGCAGACCCCCAGCATGACGCCCTGAGGAGCACCAGGGGCACCCTGACCGCCGAGGAGCCCAGAACAGACCCCGCGCCCAGGAGGAAGCTGTCGTCCATCGGCATACAGGTGAGCGCACCCGGAAACGCACTTTTTTTCCCCAACCTGGCAACCCGGCTAGGCCTCACACTGATGACACCATCGTAAACCCGGTTGCCTGTTAAGTCTTGCTGGGTTTTGAGTTATGTTTTATCTTTTTTTGTCATGATGGGAGAGTGTGGTTCCATAAGCATTTTAATGGGCGGAGCTATCATTTGCTTTGAGCGACTCACTGCTTTGAGCAAATCAAACTGCTTTGCTGTAGCTTGCAAAGTCTTTTAATTGGTTCAGACGAGTAAGTGACAGTGAAGCGTAATATGACCTATTGTACGGGTTGTGGCACCTCACCCTCTCACCACTTCCGTGTAGCGCTAGCTGGCTAGCAGCGCTCCAGATATCGAGGGGAAGAACAGTGATTCGTGCAGCGCAGCAGCCTGGCACCGTAGCGCACAGGCAGATGGTTTAATTAATGGAAATGACTGATTTCTTCAGTTTTCTGTTTTTCCCTTCTCTTCCGTCAGGTTTGATACTGAACGTGACGAATAGCCTCACCCCCCTGTGCCTCGTGACAAATGAGGGGGCCTAGTGCTTAGACTGCAAATCATGCAAACACAACTCTACAAACGACCGCTCACGCACATCTTGTTCCAAAGGCGGTGGAGTCGGTGTTGTGTGTCTGCAAACATGATCGTTTCTGAAAGTGGTAATGGGTGAACGAGGCGGTGCTGTAGTTCTGTTGTTCCATGGGAAATTGCTCGTGCAGAGCTTTTGCAGAAAAGGTTTAATGTAATCACGGAGTTTGAAACGGCTTGCGGTTTGAGGTTTGCCTTGGGCGAACCTGTGGCTTCTGTCCAATTTTTAATTTCACGGCGCATTCCGCTTTTCTGGCTTCCAGCATTTTCCGGCGTAGCAGTCGCCGTGGAAATGGTTTTTACCCGCGGGAAAAAAAATGGTGTTTCTGGCGTGTAAAGCGGCGTGCTCTCTCATCGGTCGACAGGTGGACTGCATTCAGCCGGCCCCCAGAGAGGAGACTCCGCCTCCGGCCCCGCCCCTGACCAGGTTCCAGTCCATCGGAGTGCAGGTGGAAGACGGCTGGCAGTGAGTAGTGCCCCCTCCTGGCCGTTCCCCGATCGGCTCCTTTCCCGCGAGGGGCTTATCTGAAATCAGACTGCTCTTGTGCAACGTTTGCCGTTCTGAAATGTAGCGCACGTAGCTGGAATCATTTCCCCACGCCTCATTTGGCCCGGCGAGTCTGTGCCTGTCCCGCGCAGAGCCCACAAAACCTTTAGCCTTTCAGCCCCGCTAACGCTAATCGTTTCAGTCTCACTCCAGCAGCCCTAACCCCGCTAACGCTAATCGCTTCAGTCTCACTCCAGCAGCCCTAACCCCGCTAACGCTAATCGTTTTAGTCTCACTCCAGCAGCCCTAACCCCGCTAACGCTAATCGTTTTAGTCTCACTCCAGCAGCCCTAACCCCGCTAACGCTAATCGTTTTAGTCTCACTCCAGCAGCCCTAACCCCGCTAACGCTAATCGCTTTAGTCTCACTCCAGCAGCCCTAACCCCGCTAACGCGAATCGCTTCAGTCTCACTCCAGCAGCCCTAACCCCGCTAACGCTAATCGCTTCAGTCTCACTCCAGCAGCCCTAACCCCGCTAACGCTAATCGCTTCAGTCTCACTCCAGCAGCCCTAACCCCGCTAACGCTAATCGCTTTAGTCTCTCTCCACCAGCCCTAACCCCGCACGCCCACGCCGCTGTCTGCAGCGTCATGTTCCATCCTGGACGCCCGTCTCTTCTGGGCTCACCTCCTCAGATTCCTTTTCCAAACATAACGCCATTTTCCGTCGTTCGCCGCTTCCCACGCGGGCCCTGTTCTGGCCTCCCAAACCGCCACGCTACAACGCACCGCCACGCCATGATCGATTTTTAAAAAATAAAATAAAACAAATTTTTAAAAACTGCATCTTGTGCAGACTTACGTGGGCAGCTGATAAGCGCTAAATGGAGCCTTTGATAAAGTTGCTCATGGAGTGCCAGAGATTGCTCTGGCAGGATCGTGTCCTCTTCTATTTGCCTAGTGGATTTGCATTTGCCCTGCAGAACCCTCTCACTGCTTCAGACCACTGAAACGGCTCCGTCTGTGTTCCCTGTAATATTCCACATTCAGCTGTCAGGAGTACAGTAGGTTGAGATATGGTTAGTAGCTGGTATGTGTGTGTGTGCATGCGCGTGTTTGCATGCGCGTGTGTGCATGCGCGTGTGTGCGTGTGCGTGAGCTGCTCTGTGACCCTCTCTTCCTGTGCCTTCAGGCTCAGCCGCTCCAGCAGCATGGCGTCCAAACAGGAGACGGACTCCGACACCCAGGACCTCACCAACTCCACGCCCATGCCCACGCCCACGCCCACGCCCAAGCCCTCTGAGAAGACCATGGTCAACAGCGCCTGCCAGTCCACGGACTCGCCCGGGCCGCATCGCCAGGGCAACGGGGAGGGCGGGGCCCCGCGCCAGCCGCCCGGCCGCACGGCCACGCGCAGCAGCTCCTCCTCCTTCTCGGAGAGCCTGGACCCCGCCCTGGACCCCTCGTCCCTGCCCCCGCCCGACCCCTGGCTGGAGAGCGGGAACGGCAGCGCCCCCTGCGGGACGGCCCAGCCCGGCGCTCCCGGCGCCCCCGCCTGCCGCCGCGACGGACACTGGTTCCTCAAGCTGCTGCAGGCCGAGACGGGCCGCATGGAGGGCTGGTGTCAGCAGATGGAGCAGGAGACCAAAGACAACCAGCTGACCGAGGAGGGTAAGGCCGCTCGGACTGACCCGGGGTCAGTTAGCGCCGACAGCTTCAGCTCTCCTCGCCACCGGTAAAACTGATCTGGGAACAGCTGCTCCCAGCCTAAACTCGGCACTGCCGCCGAAACTTATCTGAGAGCAGTTGAGGGTTCAGTGCCTACACTCCACCTCGCTTCAGTGCAGCTACTGAAACTGACCCGGGAACAGTTTCGTCAGGCCTCACTACATTGTGATACAGCAGAAAATCGCAGGGGCGTAACGGGAGAGAAAGGGAGTCGCCCAAGTGTTAACTCAAACACCTGCTGTTGACACCTGCACTGCTCACTTGCGTCATCAGCCTTTTTATTATGAGTCACTCTTGTTTTGGCCCCTATGCTTTTGAGCTGCGTGATGATTGGTCGATTTCCTGCTCTTTCTTCGTTTCTTCAGTCCAGCTCCGTTACACAAGACTCAGGCCCACCTGGTCCCGCCTGAAAGCTCATTGCTGTAGCTTCATAATGCAGTTATAGGATCTACTTTTTTTATTTGTTTATTTCTCATTGCAAAGAGGGTTTCGGCTGAATTTTGCCCTCCCAGTCCAGAGCTATAATGTATTGTCAAGAAGTGCCGTTTAAGGGATGAAAGCCTCTGCTTTTCTCTCTCATCTGTTTGTTTATGTGGTGTTAAGTGCCCGTGGCTTGCAGTGCCTTCAGAAGGCCAGTGTCTGCGCTGTAGTTCACAGGAGCCCATGTGCCTTGCTGGTTTGCTTAGAATTATAAATGAGAGCCTTTGCTTTGTTGTGCCCTCAGCAAATCCTTAAATTCCTCATGCTTTCCCACTTTGGGTCACGGAGGCCCCTTAAACGCAGCCGAAAGGACCGGGACCTTTGGCCGGGAGAATCCAGCCGATCCGTTTAGCCCCCCGATTCTGCCAAAGGTGCGGCCGCAAATCTGCGGCTAAGCGGCAAGCTAGCTTCCGCTGCCCCATCCAATTAGGCAAGGGCGCCCTGGCCTGGGATTAGCGGGAAGCCGCTAACGCCGGCTCTCGTACCTGCGGACGCCCTGCGGGGTCGCGTTGGATTATGGGGAACCCCGCGCCCCGGCGAATCTCAGCTGCCCGTCCTGCACCACGGCCCTGGTTGACGCTCGTTTTGGCGGGAACTGGAAAAACATTAGCACTGTCTCTTGGGCCCCCTTGGGTCTGTTAGGCCCCATTTGAGGCCCCGTCTTGGGCCTCAAAATGACTTTTTGTTGTTGGTGTTTAAAAAAGGCTGGGGCCGTTGTTTATGACAATGGAGCAGTGTGTTTTGGCATCTCCGGCTGTCTGTCTGACAGGCCAGTTTAACCGTTTTGGTTAAAGCAGGGCAGCCCGTCCGCTCTCTCTTAAAGAAATAAGCAAGAAATACAGGCTGCCAGACAGCAGGCAGATGGGAGTGCATGTATGTCAGTGTGTGCTTGTGTCTGTAACTGCGTGCGTACATGCGTGCGTGCATTCGCTCAGGTTTCTTCTCTGTTCCCACCTGGCGACATGCGACGTAGCAGTTCAGCTGAGCGGACTGAACACTGAGCAGACTGAACACTGAGCAGACTGAACACTGAGCAGACTGAACACTGAGCAGACTGAACACTGAGCAGGCTGAACACTGAGCAGGCTGAACACTGAGCAGGCTGAACACTGAGCAGGCTGAACACTGAGCAGGCTGAACACTGAGCAGGCTGAACACTGAGCGGACTGAACACTGAGCAGGAGACGGTCGGGCAGATGAGAGAGAGAGAGGGAGAAAGTGCATGTGTGTGCGAGTCGGGCGTGAGAGAGTTCCGGAGGGCAAATGTAGATCTTGTGTGTAAATGGCGGCTCAGAACAGACGACTGCCAGGCTGATCCTCTGTAACTGTCAGCAGCTTTGTCAAAGGTTCCATTTATCGCTTATCAGCTCTTTGTGTAGTTGGGGAGGGTTTGATCCGTGTGCCTTCGGTTTATCGTGCCTAGGGCCATATTCATACGCAGCATTTTGAATAGCATGCAGTTTTTTCAAGTTCATATAATCTCTTAGATTACTTTACAATAGTTTTACCACGGGCCCTTGGCCACAGCTTACTTCTTTCAAAATTCTAGAGCAGATATCCTCAACCGTCCTGATTGGCCCAACCTGACTGTGTGTCTCTTGGTTTCTTCCTGATTAGCAGAGCATGCTCTGTATGTCTCTCTGCGCTCCTGATTGGCTGAGCCTGCTGCGTATGTCTCTCTCATCCCTCCTGATTGGCTCAGCCTGCTGTGTGTGTGTCTCGGCTCTCCTGATTGACTGAATCTGCTGTGTATGTCTCTCTCGTCCCTCCTGATTGGCTCAGCCTGCTGTGTGTGTGTCCCGGCTCTCCTGATTGGCTGAGTCTGCTGTGTATGTCTCTCTCAGCCCTCCTGATTGGCTGAACCCGCTGTGTGTGTGTCTCTGCAGTGCTGGGGAAGGTCCGTAGCGCAGTGGGCTGTGCGCAGCTCCTCATGTCCCAGAAGTTCCAGCAGTTCAGAGGACTCTGCGAGCAGAACCTGGTGAGTAAACTCTCCCACCAAACCCCTGCAGGGTCACATGATCACCTCACAAGCCATCTGTCTGTATTTCCTCTTCCTGTCATAACCAGGGTTGTTTACATTGTATTTATCCAAAGACCCAGCCAATTATTGAATGGGACTGTGTTGCTATTTCTGCTCCATCCATATAAATAATTGTGTTCAGGAGCACCGTGGGATGGGACGTTCTTTATAGGATATGGCACTCTGCCATGTAAGCTGGTAAAACGGGCAACGTTTTCCCTCTTAAATCTGGCAGATGCTGTAAACTGCACTCTGCGGGGTCCTTACAAGTTGTTAACTAAGCGCTAATGTAGGTTTCGATCTATCTCAAAAGGCAGTTTTTATTCAATTACTTCAGCGGGAGCGGGTCCGTAATGAAAAATAGTTAAAGACGAACAAACGTTTTCACATCTGCTATAGCGGTTTTCAGGTGAGCGTCTGTGGTTTTTGCACCGATTCTCTTTCTGAGCGGGGTCCACTGCGGGTTTCAAACCCAATTTGGACCGGGCCATCCCGGCCGCAGGTGGGACCCTCTCTGTCCCACTGCCTTTTCAGTACGAGGGTTTGTGAGCGGTTCGGCTGAGGTCAGTGCTGGAGCAGGAAGTGCTAAGTCCCAGGTTTCCCCTCAGGCGCTTGAGAACCCGTGCGAGTGCTTTTACTTCTAACAGAAAGCTGAAGGTCGCATTTTCCTCTGAAGCCCTGTATTGTTGAGTCGGTTTATTTGTTTTGTTTTGTCCTTGTCCAGGGAAGCACAATTACAAAAAAATTATACTCCGCTCCTCGTTCAGGGATCTTGCAAACGTCCTTAAATGTTCATGGGGGAGAAACAGGACACTGTGTTTCAGTGGAAAGCTGTGGAGGGCGTTGTGTGGGCGCGGAGAGCTGTTTGGGACCCCTGCTCTCTGCGGGCGCTCTTAATCCACGCTCAGTGCGGGGGTTTTGGGGAGGGGGTGGCGCGCCGGTCGGCTGTGTGCAGATGGTCGTCAGATGGGAGGTACAGCAGTGAACTGCGCTCGGGGTCGGGGGGGGGGGGTTATCTGAAGGGAGGGAATGGATCGAGAGAAGGATTAGCAAAGCCACTCCCCTCCCCTACCCCCGCTTGTCCCAGCCTGTGTACTCCTCTAACCCTAACCACCACCACCCCCCCCCCCCAAACCCCCCCTCAGATTTTCTATGAGCCTCTCTAATGGTCCTAGGCTCTGTAATGAGCTGTATCGTTTACTCTGTTACTCAGTCAATTCCAGCGAAGCAGACTGAGCTCTCCATGTTCCTGTGGCCGCTCCTTGTTCTCCAGCCTATTTCATGTTTCCCATTTGATTACCTGTCACCCCCATTTTTTTTAACCACTCCCTTACCGGTAAATTTGGGTTTGCACTGGAGATATCTCATTTATATAAATCCCCCCCCTGTACACACACGCAAGCACTAAAACACACACACACACGCATACATGCACACAAACATGAACACGCACACATACAAGCACGCGCACACATACGCACACAAGCACGCATACACACACAGACACACCACACACACACACCACAAGCAGACAAGCACCCACACACACACCCACACACACACTCGCAAGCACGAGCACAAAAGGCCAAAAACCCCCTGGCTGTCTTCTGTGCTTCCCGGCAGCGCTTCCTTGTGGCAGCATTGTGAGCCAGTGAGTCATCACATTCTCCACATGCGCTGGAAGTTCCTGTGCTTTCAGACGCGCTCATTCATAAATGAGTAACGCTGAGTCCTCACTGACACGCCGGGCTAAGAATTCTCTCAGCGGCAGGAGCCAGACTGTGTTAGTGAGTCTCGCCACAGCAGGGCATTATGGGATGTTCGGTGTCCACGGTAATGGCTCTTAAATGTATGTGGTCTGTGGAGGCAGTTCACAGAGGGGACTCACAAGTTGAAGCCAATTTCAAATCAGATTCAAATCTGATTTATAACTTAGTTAATGGCTATAGGACCTACCATTTGTTAATAATACCTAGATTTAGATGAGGACGGCTGCATTTCTGTGGCCTGAAAGTGTTTTTTTTGTTTGTTTTTTTAACTGTTTTCTGGTTCTGCTGATGTTGATTTTCTGGTAGATTTTTTTTTCCTTCATGTATGAATCTTGCCTTGTTTCCATACCATTCCAGAGTCATGGTATGGTTTCATGAAATTTCTTAAGGTTTACTCCACCCGTTGAAATCCACTCCGTCACTCGCCCTTGTCCCAAGTTAAGTCGTGTCAGAGCTCCCTCTAGTGGTGAACAGAGTGCAGAACATGGGAGAACACAGAGTAGGTTCAGACCTCTTTAAACCTGAACCTATTCACATCGGTCTAAGCTGTTCTGCATTCCTGGTTTGTGTGCGCATACACCCGCCCCCCAGTCTAACCCTGCTTCCCACCATCCCCCCCCCCCCCCCCCGCAGAATGTCAACGCCAACCCGCGGCCCACCGCCCAGGACCTGGCGGGCTTCTGGGACCTGCTGCAGCTCTCCATCGAGGACATCAGCATGAAGTTCGACGAGCTGTACCACCTCAAGTCCAACGACTGGCAGCTGAGCGAGGCCCCGGACAGGAAGGTACTGCCACCCCCCGCTGCCCTGTGGGGGGGCTGGGGTAGGGAACCCTCCGTTTCTGACCCCCTCTGCCCCGGCTTCACAGGGCGTCCCCTCCCCCGTCCGCGCTGCCGTCAAAGGAGGGGCGGGGTGTGGGGGGGCGGAGCTCCCGTTACACATGCATGGCCCCTCCCCCAAAGAGCCCACCCACCGCCGGGCCTTTGAGCATGCATGGTGCTGTGGCTAGGGACCCATCTGCCTGGCTTTCACGCTGGAGTATCTGTGGTGGAGCTGTGTGTGCGCAAGTGTGTGAGTGTTAGAGAGGGAAAGCAAGTGTGCTTTCATTCAAGTATGTGTGTGTGTGTGTGTGTGTTCATGTTTATGCATTGCAAGCTCATATTTCATAAAGGACTTCTAAAATTGGTATTTTTCTGTACAAATGATATAACCAAGTAATTGTTTAAGCCTATATGGCCGCCATAGTCTGGTGCATTTTTCTTTTCCCTTAATTATTCAAAGCGTCAGTCCAACCTGTATTTTCTCCAGTGGAGCTGACTGTTCCTGTGACTGGCGAGTTGTCTGACTGTTCCTGTGACTGACTACTCGTCTGACTGTTCCTGATTGGCAACTCGCCTGACTGTCTCTGTGACTGGCGACTCGCCTGGCTGTTCTTGTGACTGGCGATTGTCTGGCTGTTTCTGTGACTGGCGATTGTCTGGCTGTTCCTGTGACTGATGACTTGTCTGACTGTTCCTGTGACTGGTGACTTGTCTGGCTGTTCCTGTGACTGGTGATTTGTCTGGCTGTTCCTGTGACTGATGACTTGTCTGGCTGTTTCTATGACCGCCGACTTGCCTGACTGTTCCTTTGACCGGCAACTTGTCTGACTGTTCCTGTGACTGACGACTTGTCTGACTGTTCCTGAGACTGACGACTTGTCTGACTGTTCCTGTGACTGATGACTTGTCTGGCTGTTCCTGTGACTGGTGACTTGTCTGGCTGTTCCTGTGACTTGCGGCTTGCCTTGTTGTTCCTGTGACTGGTGACCTGTCAATGACCAGTGATTTTTGAGTTTTAACCCTGATTACATTCTCCAAGGTTCCGATGCTTTTTAGAAATCTTTGAATGTGCACTAACTTAAGGTCTAAAAGCGATGTTGTATTTTTACCTTTTTTGAGAGAGAGAGAGAGAGAGAGAGAGAGAGATTTGACTCGTGGCTAATAGTTATCCCTTTAGAAACTGATCGCAGATCAAAATCTGCATTCTTCAAAAAATGTTTGTGATTTTTAAAGAGCTCATCTTGGAACAGCGTTCATTTTCTCTTGGGACACCGATTCTGTTTTTGTTTCGCTGTACTGTAATAATAATTTTTGTTTTGACTGAAGCGAGTGTGGGTCTCTCATTTTGACAGAATGTTTTCCTTGCGTCCTCCCCTTCCCTCCCCTTGTGTTTCAACCCCAGGAGGACAAGAAGCCGGCCCCCCCAGTGCCAAAGAAGCCCTCTAAGGCCAAGCCGGCGGGGGGCCGAGAGAAGTCCGCCGGCGACTCGGACAAGCAGCGGCAGGAGGCGCGCAAGCGGCTGATGGCGGCCAAGCGGGCGGCTTCGGTGCGGCAGAACTCGGCCACGGAGAGCGCGGACAGCATTGAGATCTACGTCCCCGAGGCCCAGACCCGCCTCTGAGAGAGAGAGAAAGAGGGAGCGGCCGCGGAGGGTGGGGGCGGGGTTTGGGGTTTTCACCCCCCCGCTCCCCTCCCCATTTTTTTTAAAGGTGAAGGAACCCAGGTGCACACCGGTCCTTGAGGCAGCACACAGGAAGAATCCAAAACGACTTTGGGACGGGGGAGACACAAATAAAGCACTCCTTTTACATTGGGGGGAAAAAAAAAACCTCAACCACAGACTTTATTGCTATTATTGTTATTAATAATAATATTATTATTATCTCCGTAACTATATCAGACTGTCTTAAACTTTTATTATATCTTGGATAAGAGATCTTCTGCCGATGCGGACTGAAGCAATGACACACTTTGACACTCCTTCCCCCCCTTTCCCCCCTCCAATCGCGCCCACTTCCTGTTGGTCTCCTGGCTCCGCCCCCAGCCCCGCCCACTCCTGCCAGCTCTTCCTCCCTTGGGTTTGCAGACAGACACAGGAGGACGCCTGTGTGCTTTTACCCATCATCCTCTGTCTTCCTTTTTACATTTTATTTTTGTTTTTCCGTGACACCCAGCCTTCTAAGACCAGGTCGTTTCCTTATCGTCTTCAGGAGAGGGTGGGGGTTGTGTGGGCGGGGTTCAGGACTCATCCAAAAAATGAAACCGTAAGCTGATCAGGGGCGAGGGAGCTGTGGCATGTGGGGTCCACTTTATATGGAGAGGTCGGGGGCAGCCACAGACTATCCAATTCATCGCTCCTCTTTTTCCAAGGCCTATCCACCCTTGAGAAAGCATTTCCATATATATTTCAGTTTGTGTTCCATTCCAGTCCCGTCCTCTAAACCATATAGCTTTTTCTCGTCGAGGGACTAGTGTTCGCAGAAAGGATGTGAGGTACTGTAGTGAAAACTGACACACGAACGCTCTCAAGTTCCGGTCATCCCCCGCGCGCTAGTTCAAAGCCCATTCCAGTGTTGTGTTTGAATGTAGCCATCATTATTTCCAAATTATTTGGGTGCTCCAGGGCCTTAAAGCTAGAGCATCCTCCATCAGACCCAGCTGTCTCTTTAAACGGACAGTCCCAGGGCGGTACCATGTCTCTGTTTTATCTCCTGTTCTTGACTGCTTTAAAAGGCCGTTTGGTGCATTTTGTTAATCCACGCTTTCGGAATGACTTTGGTTCTTATCAGATCGTCAGTATTGTCTTGAGCAGCCACTGCACCCGCAGGCCCTGAGAATCGCGGCTGACACACAGGGCGTGCGGCGTCGTAGCAGCGGTACAGTGTGATGTTAGTGATGTCACTAACCGCCCATGACCACAACAGCGGCGTGACAGCACGGCGCGGGTCAGACAGCCAGTCGCAAAGGGTGGGGGGGGGGGGGGGTTGGGGGTGGTCTGCATGGATGCATCTTCTCTCAACCATGAAAATCGTACTGTCTCCATCGTGTTACTTGACCATGCTGCTTGCTAAGAGATCACTTCTAATTATCCGGAGAAAGAGTACACAGTCCAGCGAGGACCAGTTCGTGGACCACCAATGTTGATTTTTTTTTAAATTTTGTTTGCTTTTGTTCTTACCAAAAGTAATTCCTGTTCTAGAATTTTCCGTCATCCGCTCCATGTGCTGTGTTGCTCAGGGTGGGGAGCGTCTGCGTGTGACTGTCGTACGTCGGAGCGAAAACGTTCTCCCTCGGTTTGCGCCCAGAAGCTGCCGTCGTCACGCAGCGTCGGAGGCTCCCTCGGTCTCTAACGAAACGTTTTTTTGATTTGATTTGACATTCCACCGAACCGATAAAAATAAGCCAAGGAATGCAGTGTGTGAAGCCTCGTAAAAATTTCTCCCCCAGTTTTAGGCGTTAGCGGACCCCGTTTCTACTCCTCTGGGCCTTGTGGCGGTTCAGCGGTTCGGTGCAGCGAGAAGCTGTTCCCGGTCGCGGGATTCGCGGGGTTGTCCATGTCTGGCTGGTGCGCCACGGAAGCCTGGGGCCAGACCGGCTTCTTCCGGAATCTTCTCTATGCCGAGTCCAGATTGCAGCCGGGTCCCGCGAACTACCAAATCGGTACAAAGCACAGTGCGGGGACGTGGCATTACGGTGTAGAGAAAAATCAGGACCGACTCATTAGAAACTGCAAACCTTAATTTTATTCTTTTTTTAATTTTTAACCCATCTGATGGGTTTGTGCGACCTGGTTTAACAGGCAGCTATAGCTTTTTGAACAGAGTATAGCTCTGTGTGGTGCATTCTCAGTTCTGTTTTGTTTTTGGATCCGAGTTCTCTAGGTGTGTGGATACATCACACGACTGAAGCCAGCGCTCTCGAAGGCAAGGCATTGAAGGCAACTGAAGTCAAAGTACACAACTTGTGTAACATGCAGCAGTTTATCCTAAAAGACAGGAAATCATGATCAGCCATGTTTATTTAACATGAGGAAAAGTTTAAAGGAGGCACATATTCCTGCGTATGTATATCTATGCCACTTCCAAAGTATTTAGCGTTAATCCATTGCCAGCCACCAATAGCCCTGTCCCATGATGTATACCTGAATTCACATTTGTGGGAGGTAGCCACGTATTCATTGCCATGCTGTTGTTGATACGTACTTAATGTTGTGAATGGTTATTCTGACCACTGGGCTGGATGTAGGCGCCCCCTGCTGGCCAGTCTCCACATCACACCTCCATTGTCTCTTAAGACTCAGTTGGCAGGACCTATTGAGCGATATTGTGTACTATGTGGTGGAGCAACAAAGATCATGTTTGAAATTTGTGGGTTGGGGGGGGGGAGGGGGGGTGGCTGTCTGTAGTGCCAGTCTGTCATGTAGCTAATAAATTTTTTTTGCCCCCTAGTTGTACATCAGACTATCACCATTCTACTACCTTTCATTGTTTGACGACGTCATTAAACCGTTATCCTACATGCTTTTTTTGTCATCGTTATTATTATTATTTTAAATTCTAATTGTTTGTCATTCTCCATAGAGTATGTGTTGCTAAAGATGCACACTTTATCTGAACATGTTAGAACAGTTTGTGGTGCCATAGCGCTGTTACTAAATGGTTAACACTGTTAAAGTGAAAGTTTAAAACCGCTCTGCTCAGCCTTTTCAGATCGGGTACTTTTTCCTGATGCCAAAGCCTTCTGTTTTGGGGCACGCAGTAGTAATATTGTGGAGGGGAAAGCAGTCAGGTTTAGGTACAAAGACATTCACTCGTGTCCCAGGAATGGCACTGTGGAATGCTGGATTAAGTACTGGGTTTGAGTGGCCTCAGTGGTTCTCAGTGGTGGGAGAGTGTCTGGGGCTCTTTGGGGGGGGGGGGGGGTCCATAATGGGTGTCCCACTCATCTTAAAACTTCAGTTCTCAGTCACATGACTGCGTTAGGTTTTGGAGGAATAGGTCTGGGTTTTGTACACAGGGTATTAAAAGTTTAAAAAATTGTGATTTCAAAGTTGCGGCTAATTCTGTTTTTAAATCGCTATCTACTGCCCCAGGCCATATGGCCTGGGAATTTGCACATTGAAATACTGCCTTGGGGACTTTACATCCAAAGGACGTACATTAAACTGGCACAGCAAGGCCATAGAACTATGACAGACTGATCGATGAACATGAGTAAAAGCTATGGAAGTCTGGGAAATGGCCCACGTACACTTTCGCTCTAATTGATTTTTTATAGATCGGGAGTGTTTGCGAAATCTCACTGAAAACAGAAAACATCTACCCACGCTAAAGATGCCATGTTATTCATATTAAAAGACATACATTTGCATGTAAGTGATGGCGCTTCGTACGAGCTACAGAATTGGCCATTCGTGGATTTAGGACATTTATCGATGTCCTGTAGACCTATATTAGCTAATGTATACGAAGGAAGTGGACATGTTTCAGATTTGTGTAAAATCCACGAAAAAACAAGTTGGATAATTTAAGCTGTAGGTTCTGTTGATCGAATGCAACGGAGGCAGCACAGTCTTCAGCACCATATATGTTATGCTAAGTCTCAGGAGAGGCTACTACGATGTATTTACGATACTTCTGTATACAAACGTCAGGGAGATTTAAAGCAGTTTAAATACACGGGCTCAGCAGGTTTAAAACATCAAACAGTATTTGCGTAACCAGCTTTAAAATGGCGAAGAACACAGCATGTGAAAATCCCAGCTCCTCAAATGTATTTCTCAAACCTATTTTGGCTGCCTTTTCAGAATTGGAATATATAATTTAACATGTAGTTTATTTTCTCTTAATATTATGTATATGTAAAGGAAAAACCAAACCCTACATAGATAAAATAAGAATATTGTATCGTCACATTTTCAGTTTAGAAATGTGTATTCTTAAAATACATATTTGTATTGTTAAAATATGAGCGATTTTGCTTTATTAAAAAATTAAATATTTCAAGTTGAAGACATAGTTATGGTTTTATACACCTTTTTATATTGGTCACTTCTAAAATTACTGTGTGCATGTTAATGTAGAATTTTTTATGCTAAACGGTAAAAATTTACAATACAAGCTACAAATTATATCAAAACCGATTATGTGTGATAATTTCAGTAAGGCTTAGAATATACTTTCATTACTACGTTATTGCTAAAAAAAATGTGTGCCAGCAGGAAGAGTTACAAAAGTACTTTGACATGATAGGTAGTAATTTAGAGCACTGAATTTTAGGAAACTGTTAAATGCTGAATATCTATTACAACTCGGCACTGTCAAACCCATGCTCATGTTGTAAAGGCATGCCGAAGTCTGAGTGCAGAGCGCATTGGGCAATGGTGACCCTCAAAAGAAATGTAACCACTAGAGGGCACCCAAGTATTTGTATTACATAAGGATGTGACAAATGTAACCGCATGGTGCTATTTCTGAAAAGGAAAAATAAGGCGATGGATGTTCCACGATGCTGCACTGCGCTCTATTGTCAGCATTAAACATAGTTCTGTGGCATCAAGACGGTGCATGTGTTGGCATAATTTCATAGACCGTAGCTTTGAAATGAGCAGGGTGTCTATGCCAGAAAGACGCGTGTGAAATGTCAAACCGAAAAGGCACAGAGTCTATACTGGAACGGAGTTGCGTTTTATTCTCCTAATCAAGGAATTACCATTTATAGAACTGAGCAGCAGCCGACTGTGTTGGCAGTCATTTTCCCTCTGGATTAGAACTGGGTTGAAAAGCGGTCCTGTGTATGTAGACGCATTTGATTAGCACGTGCCGGTTTCAGACATAAACCGTGGCCTTTTCACTTTCTACGTAGCCTACAAGTCCATTACCCCAGCAAACAACCCCATCCTTCCTGCATTTTATTGTTTTACGGTTCCTCGTCTTATCAGGATTCACACCCCTGTCTGTCCTTTTGTGAACGCCCATTGCTTCATTCATTTCCTGCCGAAACCCGACGGCTGATATGCGCTGAAGAGATGCATCCGTTTGCTTTGGCACCGTCTCCGCCGTCCTCCGAACAAGACCCCCGCGTGGGCGTTTGCCGCGGCCTGTCGGGCGCGAGGAGATTAATCTGCCGATTGGTCGGCAGGCTCATAAATCATGAGCTCTCCTCTCCTGCTCAATCCTCCGATCTTCTTCGTCCTCAAGGTCTGCTAATAATAGCCCCCTCATATCGATTGAGTATTGAGCAGATGTGAGTGCCGTTCAGTCGCTCGTGCTTCTTTTCCTTCCTCCTTTTCTACCCTTTGGCAGGATGGCGGAGTGAAGAAGCCTCGCATTTGGCCACTGGTCTTGCCTCCCCGCAGACTGTAGGTCTGTAGGCCTACATTCGGGAACAAATGCGCCACCAATGCTGCACTTCACCACTGAGACATCAGGTTTTGCTCAATGACTGCTTATCGATTACATTACACTTCTCAGGTGTGGGTTGTCATTTCCTGCCCTCATCTTAGCTGGTCAATCAAAATGTATTGGGTTAGCTCAACTAATATTAATAGCTTTAAATCTCAGGTGGAGCACTGCACAGTATTTCTTCAGCAGCCCCTATTGTAGAATTCGGTGGATTATTCATTTTAAACTACAAATTGACCTCTGACCTTTGAGTGCTGTTATTGTTGCTCTGTGAAAACAAAAGGGGCCATATTAGGGAATGCCAGAGGTATAAAAATGACAGAGTGAGGTTTGTTCCCCTCATAACTTACCCCCAGAGATTGTAGTTGAGTAAATTATTGTAAAGCTGTCCATGGTTGGTCATGAAAATGCTAAGCCACTGAATATCATTATGTGACACACGATTCTGTTGTAATTTATTTATATACTGAGAATAATTCTCTTTTCAGGGAGAAGGGAACAGATGGCCCCATTAATACTCAATATCACAAGTAAAGTGCAGAGAAAGCAGCATATTAAATCAAGTTTTGACTGAAATGAAGGGGTTTTACTTATGTAGCCTTTGAATGAGTGATTTTGGTTAAATGTCATCTTGAAATAGATTCAGACAGATGGATGTGTCAACACTGCCAACTGTACATGCACGTGACTGGAATTGGAATCATTTAATATGCTCTGAGGGAGAGCAAGGGAGAAGGGTTATTTTGTCCTTGGAACGCAAATCAAAGGATGATAGACACACGTTCTCGTATCCGTGTGAGGTGGAGAATATCCAAATATGATTATTAGGAGTGGAGGATGGCCTCACCTTGTACAGACAAAGAAAGATCAGTTGAAATTACTGAAGCACAATCGCCCAAAGACATTTCTCTGATTTGGAGACAGGGTCGGAGGTTTGCCTCTCCTTTGTGATGCCTATGAACTCTTTTTACCATCCATAGTTGTCCCTCACCCAGAGTTTTTATCATGTAAGCAGATATTTATTGTCTCCGACTTCTAATTTGGTCCAGAGCCACCCTGAAAGGTCTGCAGGACATTAGCCTTTTGTACAGCATAATAAAATGGGGCCCCAACAATAAATCCTGAGTTGCCCAGGAGAAGCTAAGATGGGCAAATGAGGCTCTGTGATACCAAAAATATTGGGCAGAGCTACCATGCACTATCGATGACTCACTGATTTGAACCAATGACTGCAGGTTTTTTTTTTTTTTTTAAGCTTTGAAAAAGCTAGCAAAATCATTTGATTAGTTTGAGGACTCGATGACTGACAGCTAATCGTAGCTCCACCCATTACGGGGTTCATGAAACCTCAGGCACCCTTCACAACAGGGCATAAGGAGACTTGAGGTTTCTGGCATTTCCTTCCATGAGTATCATGTGGTTGCAATACAAGGGCCAAGTTCTCTTTCATTTTTTTATGTGTTTGGTAGAGAAAAAGAGGTGCTGTAGAACTGTACAGCACCAGGACTAGACTGATTTTTTAAATATTGTGTCAAACTTTATGTACCGTCAATCATTCACAGCCGTTACATGTCTGTGTAGACTCAAGGAAAAGTTTTCACTTTTTTTAAATCACTTTTTTTTGTACCATTGTGTAAAAAAGTCCATACTTTAGGACTGACTAATTTGAGTGTGATTTGCTTTTGAGATTTAGTCTGTGTTCATAGAATGACCACAAATGACCAAATAAATTTGTAAGCATAAAGTATTTACTTTTTGTTGTTATTGTTTTTGAACTGAAGACCCCAGATATTATCACAATTTAAGAATGCGACTGTTTGAAATGTATAGATGTGGAAAGTGCTTCCTAAGGAATTAGGGCAGATATTATTTTATCAGGTCTGATGGTCTGATGCTTCAGCTTGAATTGAGGCTTTCCTTTTTTGAGGGGTGGGGGAGGGGGGGGGGCGTGATAGTTCATGTTCAGGCCTTGCCTGTAACTTTGGGGGTGACGTTGTAATGCATAAATGCAGGCTCGTCACCTCCCTCAGACCTTCACTCCTCAGTCAAACACAAGTGATGGCTACAGGACTACAAATATCCCCACAGAAATACCCCCCCCCCCCCCAACTCCATTACCAATGAATTTGTGGTTTGATCTGCCATGTCTGAGAGCTTTCAACCTTACCTTTGACTTACCTTCAGTACAAAAGGGCTATAGTTTGGGTGGAAGCCTGAAAGAGGCTGAATGGAACACATAACCAGCTCTTCCTTTTTTTTCTTCTGTTTTTCTGAGGTGTTGAGGACAGTTTTTGAAAATGTACCACAAGAACTTCTCTGTCTCACGGATGGCTTTTGACATCTTTCTCATTCAAGAGTACAGGACACAAAGAGGGAATCCCTGGCTCAAGTTAATCTCTTCAGGGCTGATATTGGCAACAGGCCACATCACTGGATTATAAAGAACCTTTTTTTAGACCTGACGCTCATTTGACTGACAAACATTTTGCTGACCAAGGATACGGTCACCGTGTTATTTCTGACACAAGAGAAACATTTTCTTAATTCCCTTTCCAGAGCAATCTGTTGCAATGGAAGGATATACTGTATGCCCCCCTACAGTCTTGGTCTAATGGACGCTGAACAAGAGAAAATTATCCCATGATTCTCTCTGTTTCTGCCATTGCTGTCCTTCGCTGTAGGGTTTTTCTTTTTTTTTGGGGGGGGGGGGGGGGGGGTCAGTGAGGCACATTGAAGAAGCAAACGTCTTACCACAAGAATTAGTAGCAAAATTATTAATATTATCAATAATAAATATTTTATGAAACAAGCACATATTTTACTGACTAAAATTTGTCCTATATCAATAATGCTATACTATTTAGATTGTGTATGTTTGGGTTTTGCTGTTTAGTATGAAAATAAAAAAATCTGAGTAAGAAATACGAGTGGATGTTTTCTGACAAGTAATGGTGATGATATTAATGTTAAATGATGATCATTCAATATTGTATCAGTTTTTTATTCTAATAATTTTTCAGCTTTTTTTCTGTGACTCTGTGAGGCACTTTGTGGACATATCACAGCAAAAAGCACAAATAAAATAATAATGAAGCTTCGTAATATTAATATTAATATGACAGTATCAATAATGATATGACAGACAAAATTCAAGTGCAAAATTATATAATTAAATAAAATCTGTCCAAATAGCAATTTGTTTTGCCTTAACCATGTTCATGTAGCTTCTTATGCATGATTTGGATCAATAATAATGCATTATCATGAATATCCTTTTACAAATAAATCTTAGCAAGGATATACAAACTTTATGCCTAAAATTGGTATACATGTAGATCTGTTTTACTCTTGTTCTAAAACAAAATTAATGTTTTTTTTTTTTTTAATAGTTCATGTCACTTCACAGAGGTGACAGTGTTTTCTCAGTATGGGCTTTTCCAGTACCAAATAAGTGAGCCCACAGAACCAACCATTAAGGTGCAGCGTAAAAAATATGCAATATTCGTCTGTACTGTGGCCAAAGAGATTATCACACTAAGACAATTGAATTGTGCCTTCCAAGTGGTACGTGGCAGAAGGGGCTACCCCAGAAGAGCCCTCCCTCTCTCTCTGGTGGATGGAGGCCAAAGGTAGAAGTAGAATTAGGCTATGTGAGCATAGAAGGCTGTAGATACTCAGCCATCTGACTTTTTAAAATATAAAGTGCAGGCATTTCTTAAAATATTTCTGCCATTATAAGAACATTTTTTCAGATGAGATACTTTTGGTTTCATTGTTCTGAATGGATCAGCCAACAAAATCACCACACTGAAATACCTGACTTGTGAGAGTCTGTTCCTTAACAGCAAAATTAGAATAAAAGCCCTTTAATAAATAATAATGATGATGATGATGATAATAATAAGAATAATATTAATAATAATAACTTCCAAATAGAGAATTTAATTGCTTTGTCTCCAGTAACAGAAGACATTAATTACTTGATAATGAGCTATACCAGGCGACCTTAGCATAGTGGCCATTCAGAAACTGGCTTTAAACCTTCACTGCCAGAAAGCTCAATAGGATGAACTTTGAAAAAAACTGCTGTAAATTACCTTTTTTTTTTGTTGTTTTATTTTTTTTTTCACTTATATGGCAATTCCAACACATAGTTGTAGATGACCCATTACAATGAAACAACATGAACGCAGGCACTCAGTTGGGCTTTAATGGATGTTGAGGTATGGGGGGTTGTGAGGTGAGATGACAGACTGGAGAGAGGGGTTTCAGTGCGACGTTTAGATTGGCACCAGTAGCTCTGGTTCTGCTTGCATGAAAGGTCATACAGTGGGTGCGTAACAAGATAAGGGTGAACGGAGGCTGGTGGAGGGGAACGGACAGGCGATGAAATTCATAGAACGCGAAAGAGGTCTAGCTGGGTGTAGGGTCTGATGAGTTGACGTAGATAGGGAGGGGCTGACCCCCTGGCTGCTTTGAAGGCAAGCACTAATGTTTTAAATTGAATAAAGCCCTTAATAAAACATGGAGTGATGATGAGGATAATAAGATAATTTAGGTATAAACCAAAGAGAGAATTTAATTGCTTTGTCTCCAGTAACAGAAGACAATTGAATGACTATCAATGAGCTGAGATACCATGCTGGACCCTTGCATTAGTGAGCCACTTGCAGTGTATGAATGTTTTCATTTTACAATTTACCTTACTACTGCCATGTGTAAACCATGTTATTTTACTTACTCGATCGGACATCTGTTTGAAATATCTATTTAACTGCATTGATAAATTATTATTATTATTATTGGTTGTAGTAGCACTAGTTGGAGTAGTACTTTGTGTTTTTTCACTTCGATATGGCAATTCATAATTCATATTTTAGATAGACTCCATTACAAATCGCAAACAATTCAGCAACGCAGGAACACTTTTCAGACGATTGGGCCTTTTGACTTTTGAATGAGGTGCTCTCTGTCAGTCACTCTGCGGATATCACGGGCTTGTCTGAAACAATTCTGCCGCTGTGATTGGACAGCACAGGCAGGAGAGGAGGGATTTTCCCAGCTGCGACTGTCAGATTGGCAACCCGTAGAACTAACTGGTTCTGCTGCATGCAGGTATACAGGGCTGCGTTACACAATTGATAAAACGGGAATATTGTTTTAGGAGGTTGAGGTGAGGGAAAACGGAAAGGCGTTTATGAAAACTACATAAGAAACGCGAACAGGAGTAATAAAAGCGGAAGGCAGACGCCGTGAAAACGCATGCCATACCTTGTACGCTTGGAAATTCCCGTTTGTCACTAGCTTGTTAGGAGCACGTATTTTGTGAAGAACTTCGAAGATCGCAGCCGGCCAGCAAAGAAACCCTCGACCTTTTTAAAAAGAATGAAAACCTTCAAGAGAGGTACGGTGAATCAGTGAATGTTTGTAGATATTTTGTTTTCGTTCGGGTTTTCTGGCTGCGGTTTTGTGAGAACTGCGAAGCGTGGTCGACTGTTGATTTTAAAAGGAATGCGGCTTTTTGTTGCGAGCAAATGCAGCGTGTGTTTGTGTTTGAATTTGGAGGGACAGTTATCTTGGGGAGCAAGCATGGTGTCCATCTGGCGGAGCGAGGGAGAACAGTCCGGTTTGGGGAGGGCGTATGGTAGAATGGGGTTTCTTTGTATTAGCTAACTAGCTAAACACGGTGCGGGCAAGCAGCTGTAGCCAACTTATGAATCGGAGCGTTTGCGTCTGTTTTTTCTTTTAGCATCACGGTTTCATTTCCCCTTTACAGCCTCAACTACAGTTACTGTTAGCTCGCCAGCTTATCCTAGACGGCAGGAGACCCATGCTCCGTGCTAGCTAGCTAAGTTGCCTATCCTATCCGTAACGCTCCAACAAACTGAGTAGCCTACAAATGGCTCCTTTAAACTTTTTTCATTGTGATTTTCGATAGGCTGTGTTAGCTAGCTTAATTGCCACAGTTCGCATCGTCAGTTTTGAGGCTGTTGGCGAAATAGTACTATCAATCAAGCGAGTGCACTGTTTGCTAGATAGAAGAATTCAGTGAATTGCCCTGGACATAAAAGAATTGATTCGCCTCGTGCATAAGTGTTTGCTGAGTTAGCTTGCTAGCTAGCATTAAGTGCTTTTTTTCAACCTTTCTGCATTGAGTTCATCCAGCACATAATCAACTGAAATGGCGTATGAGATAAATTGCTTGCTAACATATGTTTTTATTTAAATAAAAAAAGGGTTCTAAGCCCTTGTGTTTTGTTAAACTTTTTCCCTTTTTTTGTTGACAGAACATCATCTCGCGAGCCCCCTCCCCTTTCAAATCGGACCATCTGTCACTTTTGGTAGTTTCTGAATAACTAGTTGTAGGCCTTTTCGTTTTACTTAAAACACATCAGTCAATGGCAAAAATCGACGCGCAACATATTTGAATACATAGCTTTAACCAATTTTAATCGTAACATTAGTTGATCGGTTGGGTGAATGTTTTTTTCTGCATTGCAGGACACTTTATTGGTTTCAATATTGTTTGCTTCTTGCGTGGAAATTGCAAACTTTCCTTTTTTATTCCAAGGAACATTGGCTAGCATGTGCTATATAGCCAACAGTTGCACCAATTCAGTTTTACCTGCCTCAGGCAAGGAGAATTGGAACTTGCATAGTCGTGCGAGACGTGCACGGTTCCCTCGCCAGTAGAAGTGGTGATGGGCATTGTCCTCTTTGTCAAGAGAGGACGAAGGAATTCCCACAATCTAGCTGCTGCCGGAGATCAGATTTCACGGCGGGGGAGGACTAGGCGTTATGTGGACTAGGATTCGCGAAAGTAGGCTACTTTACCAAGTGTTTGGTGTGTATGGTTTACATGCTTTGGCGTTAATTTGATTCCATTGCGTAACACTTTGCAGCATTGTCAAAATAATGACAGTTAATACACGAAACGTGTGCGTATGCGCTTTTGTAACTTAAGTTGCTCTGGATAACCGTGTCTGCTAATGTCTAAATGTGCGTGCACAACGTATCCCATAGATGCAGCTCAGATTTGGAGCCTGCAAATGTCAGGTCAAACGTCACAAGAATTTTATTGCACTCTTTCCTTCCAAGACGCCACCCAGCAGTGTCTGATATAGGCCTGGATCCTTCTAGCGCCTACCTAAAAAACACATTTGGAATGCTTTCAATGATAGTTCGGCGTGGGAAATTAATGACGGCCATCCATATATCTTGTATCCCATTACATTTTTTATGTGCGTCTTCCTGAATTAAAAACATCCCCTAGTTTACTTTTCTTTGAATAGAAAGACTGCTGTTACGCGGGGTTTTCACAAATGAATGACGATGGTGGCGGAGGACGATAGAAGACTTAATGGGTTTTTTTATTCGTCGTCTGTTCTGTTTCTGCCAGCCTTGGAGGGGGAGCCAGAGTTCTCGACCATGTCGGACAGCGACGCTTGCGAGGATGACGGGGGCGGTTCTCCCCTGGACCTGTCCGGAGGCTCCGGGAAGCGCAAGCGCCGCGGAAATCTACCAAAGGAAGCCGTGCAGGTTCTACGCAGCTGGCTATACGAGCACCGCTTCAATGCATACCCGTCCGAACAGGAGAAGCTGAGTCTCTCCGGTCAAACCAGCCTTTCAGTGCTGCAGGTGAGCAATATTAATGAGGTAGATGACAAGATCACCCCGGTGACTTAACCCAAATACAAGAGCGACCAGAGCAAAGTAGGCCGTAACCGTAAGATATTTAATGCATTGCCGATCGGACTGAACCACTATGCAAGAAATGAAACGAATTAACGAGTTGAGGGCTGGTGTCTACTATGTGTTCCCACAGGGCTATACAGTGTCGGTCTACATTCTGGTGCAACTCCTCAATTAGAAATCAGACCTAATAGTTAATGCTGCACGTGCTCAAAGCTTTCCGAGGGCTGACGTGCAAATACTTGTCCCCCGTAACGTTGCGTGCACCTTTATATTGTTAAATAATCCCTGCCCTGGGGGCATGCATTTCCCCAGCCCTTTTCAGTAGAGGAACTGTCCCCTGCCTGTCATGCAAATGGTAAGGCATTGCCAGACCACAAACTAATTCCTGCCCCCCCAACCCTCCCCCCAAACTTTGTTTGTGTCTGTCATGAAATAACTCTAGGCCTATGGCATGATCTGTGAGAACGGAGTGAGGTTCCTTGGTTGCCTTGTGTCCTGGAGTACACATTGCATTTAACTCTGTTTTAGTCACAGTTGTAGCTGAGGCTTTGGTACTTAATGGGGGAATGCAATTTTTTAAAATGATTTGAAAAGATGATTTTAAGTCAATTTATAGGATGAGGAATCCTGGTCAGACTGGAGAGAAAGGTAGGAGTGTGCTTATGGGTTACTACTGTTAAGTGTAGGGCCAGATATCAGGGAATTGGTTTGTCTTTTTACAAGCAAGTGAATGTTAAATGCATATTTTGCAGGATTTTTTACTTTGAAATATTGTAAAATAACTATGCTAAGACATATCTATGATGCACTTTCACCAAATTCATGCACCTTTTGCATTTATTTGTTATTCTAAAATGTGTTCGGGATGTTTCTGGGCATGGCGCTCTTTTCTGTGTGGGTAGGGGTGGGTGTGGCTGCAGGGCCTGTGATTTAGGATCAGATTCCAGCAAAGTGTTTGTTGCTAGTTAGCTGCTGCAATGGCAGATGCTAAAAAACATAGATACAGCGAAGCAAAAAGACAAGCCAACAGGGCTTGAATTGCTTTTGCGACACAGAGTTGGCCTGTTTTTTGTTGGACCTGTAAGTAATATCACTTTTAGTTTGATACGTTAAACAGCTAGATGTGCAAGGTTGAGTAGCTTTTGTATCAAATTCTGTTCTCTCATCAAGATGTCCTCCCTTCCCTTTGGGAACTGCTGTTACTGTTCATAGTTGCAACTTATTTCAATCAAGGAAATTGAATTTGATACAGCATGCATGCTATCTAGTTACATGTAGCCAACTTCACTAACAGAGCTAACAAAGTTGCTAACAAAGATTCCCGTCCTCATCAGGGTTCACTGATAATAAAACATAGCATAACTGCCTAGGCATGCACCTGCATTTATTACAGTCAGAGGAACTGAATTTTGTACAGCATGCAGCTACGTGTAGCCAACTTCACTAACAAAGCTAATAGTTAACAGAGTTTCAAATCAATGGCTTAGTAAACATTCTATTCATAAGTTGTAGTACTTCCTTTGAGTTATTGAAAATGACGCTAAATTAATATTTGCTAAACCTTCAGCACGTTATTTCTATCTCTATACCTCAGAAATATAACAATGTAATATTATATTATACTACATTTTATTTGGCAGATGCTTTTATTCAAAGCGACACACAATAACTGCATACTGAAGGTCATTGGAACAACTACAGAACACAGGTTACATAAGGTACAATTCACTTAAAATACCAGTTATCCATCGCCATGAACATATTATATTTTATGTTGCATTTGAGAAAATAAAGAAGCTAATATTTGGATAGGCGATGGATAACTTTATCATAAAGTCATTCACTTTGCAGGTGTATTAGCTAGCTATGGTCTATAGTCCTAATGTTATTTACCTATGACCTGCTAAAGTTATTTATTGCACACAAGATTCCGTGTTTACATCCCAATTCTAACCAAATGTCCAGAATAGCTATATATCAATGGATAAAAAACACAGAATAACTGCAACAGCAGTACAGAGTAGCTACAGTGCAATTTTCTCACACACTAAGGGGTGCACTTGTTTTTAAAATGCTATTTTCAATATCTCTGACCATCCTCACCTCTTCTTGACATTTTGCTTGTCATGCTCGGGGGTGTGTCCTCGGCGGAGGTGTGGGTTGATTACAAACAGAGTCTAGAAGGCCCGCAAAATCCTGCATAGTATACCTATAAGAGCAGAGAGCAGTGTTTTGGAACTACCAAAGAAAATAAACAAGCATGATTTAATCACTGAATTACGCCCGTTAATTTGATGCACTGTATGCCGTCTTCATTAATGTGTGAGGTTAAAATGAATCTGATGGTAAGTTCAATTTCCACACCATTTCAGCTTTACATCATCCTGCTGCATCCCGATTAAGGTTAATTGATCCGATCTCTGATTTGATGCATTAAAACCAATATGTAAGCCAGTAAAGTTGTTTTTTTCCCACCAAAGTGGGAAATTGCCATTTGCTGCATCGCATCTTTCTCCTGCTTTGGGTGTAATGGAATGTCAGTCAGGCTGTTCAGTATTTCTGGCTGAGGACTTAATTAATGGCAGCTGTTTGGGGGCCTTTCTGAAAAGCCCTGTCTAATGTCACCACGAGAGGGAGCTCTGTCGTGTTGCTTCAGTGAGACCTCGGATTGCTAGAGAAGAATGTTACTGATTTTTGACCTCATGTAACACTTCAATGTGTCCTGCAGTACTAAGGAAATGAACATTGTGTGTGACGTGTGAAGCATTGACTGGTGGTAGGGGAGATGATTGAATAGGCTACTTGTAATAAATACTCGTAGAGAGTAGCAGACAAGTAGTCAATCCAGTCTGCACGTGCTCTCTCTCTTCACGTCTGGAGAACTGGTGTGTTTCGATCGCCAAACTTTGCATTGTTAGCAGCCCAGGAGAAGAGCATACTAAATGCCAGTAAAGTAAAAGTACCGCATCTCGTCCTGAGAGAAATATCTGATTTGGAAAAGCACTTTATATTTTGAACTGGAAATATGAAAACTCATTTTTGCACTCTTCTACTATGCCAAGTTACTTGAAGGGTGTCTTTGTGTGCTTATAACATAATTAATGAGCTGCTGTCTTTGATATTTGAAATCTGTTGACTTATTTAGGGAGTAGGGGACTGAAATGGAGGTTAGGGAGGTGTTTTGGCTCAAATTTGCTTGCTGTTTTTTAGTCTAATGGGATGTTAACATTGCTGTGTTCAGGAATACATTAAAAGAAAATATCCATACAATTGAACATTTATTAACGTTTTTAAACAAAACAGTTGAGGTGCAGTTGTAAAAAAATATATAATATAAATCTCCTCGCTGCAAGGCATTGCAAGGCTGCAGAAATGTATAGAAACTGAGGTCTTAAGCCACGCCCCCTTCAAAGTTGTTTTTATTTATTTTTTAAGCAGAAGTGTTTCCCTGTTAAAGCTAGCCAAGTAATGTTGCGGAAGCTAGTGAGAAGCTAGAAGCTAGTTCATAGAGGTGTAGCCACCTAGCTACATTTATAGCAATTCCACAGGAGCTTAGTGAAATTGTGAGCTATTGTGTTTGTGCAGGCTGTCAAAAAATATTTAAATAGAAAAATGTGTTATGTGTTTATTTTTTTTGGCTAAAACAACTTATCCAAGATTCTGGACCACTTTGGGGTTGGTGTATTTTCAAAGATGCATTGATGATGATCATTGGTTATGCTATCGGTACTGACTGGACGGGTACAACAAAGATGAGATGATGCCCAATTCCATGTAAGCTTGCTACATGCAGATACAGTGAAATGAAAACGGATGCAATGCAGAGTTCTCACATCTCACTATTGTGTTGATTCCTGTTCATTCTCCTCTTGCTCACCTGTTCCTTTGGTCTCCTGGACATCTAGCAGGCTCAAAATGAATGGCCGTGGTCTGTTCTGTTCATTATTATTCGGAGTTTCGACCTTGTCCATTTCTACAGTGGATTTGTCTTTCTGGTTGTACACTGTGCTATACTGTTATATCACTGTAGGGCAGTTGTAACCAACCCTGTTTCTAGAGATCTACCATTCTGTAGGTTTTCACGCTAACCCTAACAAAGCACACCTCATTCAACAGCTAGAGCTGTCATTAGTAGAGTCAGGTGTACCAAATTGGGGTTAAAATGAAAACCTACAGGATGGCAGATCTCTAGGAACAAGGTTGGTTACCACTGCTGTAAGGTATGGTGTACCACTTCCGGTTTTTCCTCTCCCACTTTTTGAGTTGGGCCAAGGTTAGTGACAATTCAGTCCAACTGTAATTTTCAGAAATATGCATGAAATCCCATTGCTACATAATTTCCCACACATTAATTAACTGGGGATGCAAACCATAAAAATTGCTAATTCATTTAGGAAAAAGGAATCTGTCAATTTAGTACTACATATGAAAATTCTGGGTCTGTATTATAAAGTCCAGTATTTTCAAATGTTATTAATGTTTCTCTTTGTTATTTGGGTATTCAATTAAAGTAATAATAAAGAATCACATCCCTCATCACTACTGCTGTTGTGTTTGCCTGTCAGAATTGTTGGTCACTGCTGTTTTGTGTGTGTGTGTGTGTGTGAGAGTGAATTTCACAGCTTTTGAATTGACTGAGTTAATTACGTCTGCCCCCCCCCGTCCCCCCAGATCTGTAACTGGTTCATCAACGCTCGGAGGAGGCTGCTCCCAGACTTACTGCGGAAGGACGGCAAAGACCCCAATCAGTTTACCATCTCCCGTCGGGCAGGGAAGGGAGACCTGCGATTGTCCGGAGGTGGAGGAGGAGGAGGAGGAAGAGCCAGCTCCCCCGAGAGCGCGCCGTCCCCCCTCCCCGTCAGACGGCCCTCGGTCATCCGGCCCGCCCCCACGCTGGACCTCAGCCTGCTGGGCAGCACGGCCGCCGCCATCCTCACCTCGGGCCTCCTGGGCCAGGAGGCGGGCGCGGCCCTGGGCCAGACCGACACCCACAGCCTGCTGAAGAGGGCGGGCAAGGGCGAGGCCCCGCCCGGCTGCCCCGCCGCCTTCACCCGGGTGGGCACGGCCAGCCCCACGGGGGTGCTCTTCAACACCCCGCCCCCCACACCCCCGGAGCTGTGCCCGCAGGACTTCAGCGACCTGCGGCTGCTGGTGGACGCCGCACTGCAGCGAGCGGCCGAGCTGGAGCTCCAGCAGAGCGCGGAGACGGCGGGCGGAGCCGGAGCCGGACACGCCCCTGTCCCCGCCCCCGCCCAAATCCCCGCCCTCACCCCGCCTTCCCCCAGGGAGAGGAACGTGGCTGAGGACTGTCCGGCAAGCGGGTCGGGCCGGGAGGATAAGAACGAGGCCTTGCCGCTAGACTCCCACCTCGCCGCTGCACAGACTGCCACGGCAACCGGCCCAGGTCCCAGCGTGCACCGGGCCGAAGCCGCCAGCGTGTCCCCGAGCCGCGTGTCCCCAAGCCGCAGGGCCTACGAGCCCGCAGTGTGGAGCGTGGTTCAGAACGAGGCCAGGAAGCCCACTGCGACCCCCAGCTCCATTCCCTGTGTGTGGGGGCCCCAGCACTCCTTGTGCTCTCTCTCTGAAGCTGTTAACTAGGGGCAGCAGGATCAGAAGCCCTAAACATGTACTCACACACACACATACAAACACACACACTGACACATGACATACTCATGGACTCCTGAGAAACACGAGCGATGAGATCAATAGACTACACGAGATTGCATTCCCAGCCCCCTTCCTCATCTGGGTTACCTACCTTTTTAACATCAGCCTCTGCTCCTGATTGGGGCCCATCACCCCCATGCGGCTTGTACTGTGACACGCAGAGGCTGCTGGGACAGCGTGTTTACAGGGGGCTCTGGAACTTTCTTACTAGGATCATTTTTTTTTTTTTTTTTTTTTTAGAGTGGTTTTTATTCACTGAGGTCAGGGGTGGACCTCTGGGGGTGGGGTTGTTCCATTACTATCTGTACGCCCACATTCCAAAGGTGTTTTTATCAGATTCTTACTTTTAAAATACGCCACGTTACAAATCTGAGCAGGAACTTCAGAGTACACGTAACATGGCTTGGGGATTCCCCCCTTTTTTACGTTGGGAGTAGCTACAGAACAAGGAGGATATTGTCCGTTCAGTATTCTCCTTAATGGCAGAATTTTACACAACTACAAACAGCATTTCCCCTTGCGCGTCAGTCGAGCCCCAGCGATGGGCGCTATTTGGCACGGTTGCAACCATCCGGTGTCCTGCTTTGTGTTCTGGAACTTTCCTTATGGCAACAAGAGCAGGCAGTTTGTTTTGTGTGCCATTTCACATGCACTTTACAGAGCTGGTAGGGAAGAAGAAGAAAAAAAAAAAAAAAGATTTAGATTTTAGCGTCAGATCTGAGCATTCCACAGCTGGACCTCAGTCCAGCTTTCTGGAACATCTCGGAAGAGAAGGGAAGGGAAATTGATGGATCTGTGCGCATAACTCCTTGATTCCGATGGCTATCTCGCTGCCGCGGACGCTCCTCTCCCGCACGCCATTTCCCGATGGTTGCGCTGTTGCTTTAAATACGAGACCAAGACATTTGTTTTGCGGGAGCAAGTCGACTGGATGTGTCACCTTGTTCTCTTTTGTTCAGTGTTACTATGTTTCCAAAGCATCACTGCATAGATTATCTTTGTTTTATTTTTGATTAAAAGGACTGTTAATTAGCAGGGACTTTCTACAGTCTCATGTCTTGCATATTCAACTATATTTGTACATCTTCTGCAACCTCCCAAAAATTCTGCAATATGATGCAATAAGGATGCCTGAGGGTCTAGAATCACTTTCTGCATGGTCGTTTAAGCCAGTAAAGATTTTAAAAGTTTTATTTTATTGTTTGCCAGTAAAACCGGGAGGGTAAACACGAGTGCCTAACTTCAGTGTAATTTCCTGTCATTTAACCGAGTAGCAAAAGTAATGATGTCATGTACAAATTGAGGAATGAAAATAAGATGTCTGGCCAAAAACCCCCAGCGTTCTCTTAAAGGAACTGTGCATCAAAACTGGAATGGACACTGGCTTAAATCGGTGTACCCAAATTATCCTGAGACCTTGACCATTACTGGTGCCTTCTAATCTGTTACTTGTCAAATCATCTCAAACACTGAAAGGCACCTTGTGTTGTCAACTGAAGAAATGCAGACTTGTTTCATCTTTGTTAATTGCAAAGCACAGCCTACAAATGTGTACTTTTCATGTCTGTATCTTGCCAAATACTTTCACTGGGTGAAATTTTCAAATGTCATTTTTTTTTTTTTTAATCTTAAAAAAAACAATTTTTATTCTTCCCGCGGAAAACTTTTCATTTCATATTCAGCTGTGAAACGGTAGTAAGGTCAGGTACTCATACTTGGAGGCTAACCCCGGGTGTTTTTACCCCCTTCCCCTCCCAATATACTCTTATATTGGTTCTGCTTCCGATACATGTTCTGAACAAAGGTGTAGTTTCCATGAAACTGACAAATTTTTGTCTGACAGATGATGCTGCTGCTTCTCAATCCTCTTCGCTCCTCCCTGTCTGTTGTTTTGGTTTTGTCGATGGGCGATTATGAGATGTTTTACGTGAAGGTGAGATGACGCAGGCATTTCGTAGTTCTGTGTTACACTTCTAGAGTCATGCCGGGGGGAGATCCACTTTTGTGAAACGGCATGATGCGATTATGTAATGTTGCTCATCAGAAGCGTTTCCTCACTCCAGCCCAGTGGGAAGTGAGATGTGATGTCATTTCGTCACTTGCATGCTAGTGAGAGGATTACTGGATAAAACGGGCATGAAACGGATCACCGATGGGGAATTTTTCCCGAGTTGTATACTTTGCAGAGAGAAAAGACCTGACGGCAAAGAGTTTCCGATTTCTCATCGTGACTATCGTCTCGCAGGTAGAGACGTGCAAGGATATAGCTTTCGGCTTTGTCTGTCCCTTGTTGGATCGGGGTGGGGTCGAAGGGTCAGGAACATTTACTGTATGAAGTGAAATTCTGAGAAGGAGCAGTCAGATGGTTTTAACATGCATGTCCATTGCTTCTCATGAGATTGTATTTTCCTACCATCCAGCCCTATCTGTTGAACTTGCCGTGATGCTGGAACCCCCCCATGAATAAAAACTGTATTTCATATGTAGCTGCTGAATGAATGTTGGGCCATAGATGCCAATGTGAAACGCATGTGTATTTTTGTTAAGTTTTCTTTTTGTTTACTGTTTTTTGGCATGTACTGTGGCACAAATGAACCTAGCCTAGCTATTCTATTTGACCAAATGCATTATAAAGACCTTTTAACGTTTCACTTTAGCATGGGTGAACACCGACCATGAACTGGCCATCTTGCCTTACGTGAGATCAGGAAGGGGCATAGTTACCCTGTCTTCATGTAAACCTTTGGATAGTCTGTGCAATATATGGGGATAAACCTTTCAAATCTTTCATTTTGTAGCCTTAATGTGTTTTGTACAAGCATTTCAGAGAATAAAGGTTCAGTTTTTCTTATCCTTTGTAATGTTTTTTTTTTTTGTCAGCCTGTTCCAGTTTGTTGGTTTTCTGGCTTGGTGTAGTTTTCCCTTTCCACACAAATGATGTCAACATTTTGATAAAGCTATCAAAAGTTTGCTATGCCAAAGTAAGAAACTCCCAATGTCAGAGAAAGGATCTCCATCATGCCCTTCACTTTCGGTTCCAGTAAGAATGTAATCATGTGATCTGGCTTATATTCACTTAAGTTTTAAAGGCTTGCTCATTGATTGGCTACAGAAATTAATTTCCACTTGACAAGCAGTGGAATTCAGTATACAAAATGTTAGTGACCCTTCATGGTTCCAAGAGGTATGCTTTTGTTGGGAGTGTTGATCTACACTGTCAGCAGTTAACACCATGCTGTAATCCCAATTTGATATGAGCTTGCTCAGAAGCCAACTGTAACCGGTATGTTTTCAGTAGTAGTTAATGTTTTATTATTTTTTAATGAAAAAGAGCCAAAATGCAGGAAAAAATGCACTGCATTCCTTAAAGTATGATATTCCAAGGGTTTTTTTAAAGATTACAACAGGTGATGACGCAGACATGAACCACAACAAAATAATTTCAAGTTTCTTACAGTCTCATCTTTTGGTGTCTTAGTGTTTCATATTGATCATAATATTTACATAGCCATTGGTTTTGAGATTTGAAGAGAAAGTGTTTAATTTGAATGAAAAGTCAAAGGTGAAACTGAATGTAAACAACATGCTTTAGTTCAACATGAGTTCACTTAAACAGAAATCACTCCTAGGGTTTTTTAAATATGAGCCTGTGTGGCACATTCATTTTGATCAGAACACTTATTTCATCCTACTAATCCCATCATTTAATCATGCATATTATGTCAGAACGCAAGCGAATCATTAAAATGCAGATTTGGAATTGTCCTCCGTTCCAAAGACGCAACATTCGTGGACTAGCGCGACCACTGGTTCTAGATTGTCTTATCTTTGGGGGAGAGGGAAAGCAAAAAGGTAATGACCCAATCATCTAATCTGCATGATGTCAAACATGGACAAGAATCGTTTGTATATGGGAACATTTTATTCTTCCAATACAGAATATAAAAGTTAAGACATCTGCATGATATTGCTGCGGTAAAATTATTCCTTCATAATGAATGAGGCATTTAAACACTTTTTTTTTTTTCCTAAAAGAAAAAACTGGTCCTTCCATGGTCCGGAAACATGCAAATTCAATAGGGGGTCCGCATGAATTTTTGTGCCACTTTCTCAGTGTTGTGATATTGAATTGGAATAATCATGTTAAATGCAGCTTGTTTTTGCTGGCGTACGCGCTCTTGAAACATTGAGTAGGAGTAATAATGAAGCTGCTGATTTATTTTTTAAATCTCTCCACCATAATGTCATAAAGGCCCCAACCTCTAGGAAGCATACTAATTAGCAGCTCAATGAGATCTGTAGCTGTTGAATGAGGTGTGCTTTCTTGGGGTTGATGTGAAAACCTACAGGAACAGGGTTGGGCAGCCCTGAACTAGGGTATGCCTGTCAGTGTGTAGTCAGTGTGTGGGAGGAGTGGGGTGTTACAGATGCCAGCTAAGCCCTTTTTAATTCCTGTTTTTGTTATCACTGGATGCAAATCAATGTGAGGAAATCTGAACAATCAGTAGGGCATTCAGACTTGTTGGGGGAGGGAGGACAGTAGTAGATTTTTGGAGTCGCCAATTTCCAACGATTTCTGCAACAGGTGAATGGGAGAGGAGAGGCGCGAACGGGTGAGGATACGTTTTTGTGCACCAGAGGACGGATTGGGCCGAGATCTTGAGAAGAAGAGGGGTGCGGCCTAAATGTCATCCTTGTCTTTGGCCCCGTGCTTGAGAATACGGGTGAACTCGGCGTAATTGAAGTTGCCCTTCTTGTCAATGGGTGCCTCACGGAACAGTTCATCCACCTCCTCATCGGTGAAGCGGTCGCCCATTGTGGTGAGGAGCTCCCGAAGATGGTCCTCATGGATGACCCCTGTACAGAAACACATTACTCACACGTTATTTGGTTGGGAAGCAGACCAAATCCACAAGGATAAAACCCTGAACGCATGCTACATAGCCCTCGTGAGTTTTTTTTCTTTGCAGCAGAACATACGCAAAGGAGTATGGGAACGGTCAGAGGGTAAGATGTGACCACGGCGTGGATCGTACCGGACCCCTCCTCGTCGAAGCAGGCGAAGGCGTTGCGGATGACGTCCTCAGGGTCGGTGCCGTTGAGTCGCTCGCCGAACATGGTGAGGAACATGGTGAAGTTTATGGGCCCCGGTGCCTCGCTCATCATCCCCTCCAGGTACTCATCCGACGGGTTCTTGCCTGCAAATCAAGTCAGACATCCTCAGCAGCCAGAAAATGATTGGACGATATCACCTGTGTGTGGCATGTTCTGTGTTTGACAAGATTATCTGTTTGTATAGGGCTGTTGATAAGACACTGATATTGTGGAAAAGGAAATATGAAAAACCTATGAATTTAAAAAAGTATTTTAACTATCTGCAGGATATAATGTAAAAGCCGGGGCTGCTGGGTAGCTCTCTTTGTGAAAGTGTCGCTTGTGGCATGGGCGAGCACCACAGCCTCGGATCAACTCCCCTGCTTTTGCGGCGCACATTTGGCTTAGCATTGCCCAGGGGATATATGGGAGGGATTCAGTCAGCAGAGACTGCAGCGTTCATTGCTCGAGCGACCCCTGTTGGCCATTCAGGCACCTGTGGTGTTCTCTCTGTGCACACGTGATCGGGTCTCCTCCGCCCCTTCTCTGCACGTGCTCGGCTTGTGGCCGCGGTGTGAAAAGAAGCAGCTGGGTGACTGTTGACTACTTGTCTATTATATGCTGAGAGTATGTAAGTATCTAGCCCTTGATCAATAGTTGAATACGTATAAATGCTTAATAATACAGCTGAGCACTGATGACAGCACTCCTCCCTCACCTAGAGAGGCCAGCATGTCGTGCAAGTCCTCCTTGTCAATGAAGCCGTCGCGATTCTGGTCGATCATGTTGAAGGCCTCCTTGAACTCCTGGATCTGGGACTGGTCGAACATGGCAAAGACGTTGGAGGTGGCCCGCTGGGGGCGCTTCTTGGTGGTCTTCCCCTTGGCGCGTTTGCTCGACATGGTGGCGGCGACGTCGTGTCCGGCTGGACCTGAGCGGTAGTGGCGAAATGCGGGACTGACGGTTAGGAAGGACGCGGAGGGTTGCTGTCATTAGGCCAACTGAGTCAGAACTGAGGCACCAGGTAGGGATACAGAAAGCACGGTGAAAATAGAGCGTCCGATTGCATTACAATTCCGACTATATACTCAGTGGAGTGCAGTGTGCTGCCACAAAAGAAAATGCGAGGAAGTCTTGCATGTCATGGCCGCTTCCAGTTCCCTGCAGGTTTTTTTCTCTCCATAGATATAATTTTCTCCACGCTGATGTGCTTCTATTGCGTATTTGTTTAACGGACACATTTATCCAAAGAAACTTTTCTGGCTAACTGTTTTTTTTCCTTCAAATACAGTATCCGTATATACAGCTGGGTATTTCACTGGAGTAATTCAAGTCCAGTTCCTCAGCCACCAAGAAAGCACAATGCTACCCCACCTACCCCTTTGTACCTGCAGTCTCCAAACTACAAGGTCAGTTCCCTAAACATTATACTACAGTACCCACACTGCATCATGTAATGCACACAAAGCCCGCTGAATATAAATGCATGCTAATGCAGAGTGTAGTTCACGCTTCACCTGCGCCGTTTAGTCCCAAATGCTACGCTGCTCCGGGACTTCGTGACAGGTGTGTACGGCGTCGAGAACAAAGCCCGCACGGTGTTCCGCGTCAGTCAGACTGAGCCGCAGGAGGCCGCAGCCGAACGTCACTAAGGAAGTGCGGATGTGTCCTGATACAGCTGGGTGGTGCCTGAAATAGAGCTCTCTTAATTGCTCTCGCGGGAGGGAACGTGCCATTTTAGCTTTTCAGCATTGACATTTGATGCTAAGAGACTGAACAATGTAATTACCAATGCAAGGGAATTACATTTTTTTCCAGTACAGTCTTTTTTTTTTTTTACCTCTGGTGTGCAATGCCCGTAGCAAGCATATGAAAATGAATATGATGCAATGCATAATTAAAATGCCATGTCTTGCATAATAACATTTTAAAATGAACTCCCTAGGCTTTATTTTTTTTAAACAAAACTCATTCCGAGGGTTCTGTGGGAGGGAAATCTAGTGCAGAGGATACGTGTCCATGTTAAGGGACTAGTCCTCAGACTGCTCTGAGTCTGAGAATTTCTAGAAGACGCCACAGAGCAAAAAAAAAAAAAAAAGAACAGCTGCCGAATAAAGGACTCCCAGGAGTTATGAAATGAAAGGCCGTGAGCCGCCCCTCTAGCCTGTTGGAAACACTCGTTCTCCCCCTGGGAGAGGGGCAGTGGATAGAGCAACAGATGGGGATCAGTACTTCGGGCTTTTGAACTCGCCCTGCCCCTTGTGGCCACAGAACACAAAACTGTCAACAGGAGATAGTCAGCAGGAGGCTGGTATTCCTAAACGGTTGCTAGGCATTTCCGATGAAGGACACACGGTTCTGCCCCCCCCCATCCCCCCATCCCTCCATAAACACCAATGTCCCTTGACAACCGTTTCAACAGGGTTCCTTAGGTGCGGGCTGATAAAGGCTAAGCTAATAAAGGTTATCTTCACCTGCCTTCATGCCCTTATCAAGAATACAGTGCTGCACTGTCTCCCGGTATCTGAAGTCCACTGTAAAACACACTGGCTCGAGTGTGGGGGATATAATTCTGACCACATCACTGCCCAGCATTGATCTCAGATGCAAATACTTCAATGTTCAGTGCAAGCTCTTTGGACCCGTCTCGTCCCGTCCCGTTTCTCCACTGTTTAACCATGTCAGCACAACTCAAATGCATCCGACACCTCAGTTCCGCTATCTAGATCAACATCACAGAGACCGTTTCATTCCCTCTTTGATCACAATGAAACCAATACTGCTGTCTCACAAAGTGTTTCTTTCTATATTATCCACCATAGGGATGTTTGGCATCTCGGCAGAGGGTGAATGCAGCGGGCATTGACACTGCTCCCTTGCTACTTTTAAGCAGATATTAACTGCTATTTACTTGTACCATTTCCTTTATTCTTTTTTTGGTGTCGGCGTTCATTTTGGCTCATGGGCGCAGCAGGATCTAAAGAACGGTTCTGGCTGCCTTCCCACGCATTCTCTCCGAAAGCGGGCTGACGCTGTAATTGAGGAAGCCGAAAACAAAACAGAGGCCAGGTCCTTTCGGGGAGATAAGGAATTCTGGGCCGGTTGCAGTTCTAGCCCAGGGCCTCGGGCGTTGCGGGCACTCCTTTAAATAAGAATCCCCTTCTATGGTGCCGAACGCCATCAGAGCGGCACGGCCGCGTTCTCAGGGGGTGTTTCTCTCCCCCCCGCAGAAACCCTGCATCTCCCAGCGCCAACACTTTAGGCACTACGACGTTCTTCTCATTCCGGTTCCAGTACCAATACGGGGGGTAAAATGACTGGCTCCTTTGTCTGGTAAGGACAGCTGGTCGCTAACTCAAAGCAATTAACGTTTCGTTGTGCGTTAGGACTGTGACCTGGACCACTCTCGCCAGCAGGACAAGTCTCTCCTTTCATCGTTGCCCTAGACTAAGACACAGACGCAACTGAAAGTCCCAAAACTTTGTATGATTTTAAATATGTGTAGAAGTAAATGCATGAAAGGAATGACACTGCACAAATTGTTCTCTTTGCCATACAGACGAACAGCCGCGAAAACCTAGAACTCTCGCCCTGAATGCTTTGCTTATGATGTATTTTACGTGCACAATATTCATATTCTACATCCCATTTCTGATACATGCTTATCCCTTTTTTCCTAAAACTGCAACCATGATGCTCTCGAGTTTGAGGAGACCACTGTCCAACGCAGCCACTGCTTGGAGGGCCTGAGAGAGCAGGGATGGGACAGCAGTACTCCATCTTTGACCTGTCTCTTATCAGCCTTCTAGTCCTTTCTGCTAACCGCACATATCCACAGGTAACACGAAGAACAATGGCCGCCCATTAAAACACCGCTACTTGAATGTGTCCCCATTCCCACCCCCTATAAAGGCATTGAAAAGATAACAAATTATGACCCATGTAATTGTGCTACAGCTTTTGAATTGCACAGAGCTAAATAGGTCACAGGCCTGAGAATTCCTCAGCCTAATCCAGTGAGATCAGTAGTAAGCCTCAGTTTTGAAAGATTGTAGCCCCACATCAACACACAATTGCCTGTTTCTCTTGTCTCTTTTTCAGCTCCAGTTCACATCTTCCCCTCAGTCCAGCATGCAAGCGTTACTCACGCAATTCGGGCTCCCTGCTCCTCCCTCAATGCTGTCAGTTTTACAGTGAAATAAAACTTTCCTCAATTCATATGCACAATGAGCTATTCTCCCTTGTAGACGACACAGATAGGAACAGACAGATATCTCACCTTGGTGGTTTTTTTCTCAGGTAGTGATTATTTTTAAAAACCCTTGTGCCTTTGTCTGCTCTCACTTCCAAGGAAGGCAGTCAGTTTCACTAACGAAAAAGTTTGTTTAAAGCATCAGCCCCGTAGCACACGCCCCTCTTCTCCGTCCCAGCCAATCGGCAGCCGGGGCTCCTCAAAACAGAGCCGGCCCACCTCTGGGATTTACCCATACAAGGGAAAAGAATGCGCAGGCTGTGGCCTGCCACCACCACAGTGGATTTTGGGATATTTGGGAGTTGCGCAGAAATTGCAGGAACTCAGATAAGGCTGCCTTATTTAGGGAAAAGAGGCAGTGTGTCTTTTGGCGGTTTACATCTGGCAGAGGGTGACACAGGGGTTGTGTCCACTGCATTTTTTTCACCAGAGACGAAGCAGATGGAATTGTTTGTTCGGCTGCAGGACTCCTTAATAAGGCAGTCGCTTCAACCATGTTTGAAGCTACGAGGAACCTTGCTGTATTCCTCTTGTAGTGACTATGTAGTTAATTCTCATGAAAAACATTTGTAGTCCAAAAGTTTTTTTTTTTTTTCGTGATTCATTTTAGAGGATGGGTAAACAGGCCTAAACCACAATTAAATTTCACTCTCATTTAAATACATTTTTATCAGTTAATTAGGGGCCAGACATTACTTAAAGAAGCTTACATCCATAGTTGTGCTTACAATATTACACTTCAATAGTGTAAAAATGATCACATTCTTTGCATCTTTTTGTGAGATTCTTTACATACAATTTATGATTTTCCATCTGTGTTTTTAGATGCGATCAGTCTGTATCCAGGATTTGTATATTGGTTGTTCTTGGCTGTCATAGTTGACTTGCTTTAGTGATATATACTGATCTGGGAGTGGTGTTAGCCAGGTTTAATACTATTGTTCATATTCATTTGGTGAATGCGTTTATTGACTTTAACATTGAATGCTAAATAAGAGATTATGGTAAACAAATGCAATGTAACGTTTGCTTATCTATATGATACATCTTTGAGATATGGAAGAATGAACTCTCAGTATTATTCAGATGCAGGATACATTTTCTTCTCTGAGTTTCTATGTTTTAAATGTGGAATACATCTTATTTTTAAAATAACTGCAAGTCATGACTGTCCTCATCGATATAAATATCTCACCTGGCGCACAATCTCCCAAATAAATATATTTTTATGTCTCACTGTCAAGTTGCCATTGTGCTGTCCTTGGCAATTCTTTATACCTCTCAAAGGTAGACAGCAGAGTGTACATATTTAAGTAAAATGCAGAAAGCGTGTCTACATGTTCAGTCACCTCGCACATTTCAAAGGGAATTACTACTCAGGGAACCTGACTGTGACTGCAGCATAGAAAATGGCTTGGAAGAAAAAAAGATGAGCTTACCTTTGTGGTCTGCCAGGCAAATAGGAAACATCCAAATATGGTCACAGAAGAGGATACGCTTGTAGCACTTCGCTGGAAGACAAGATAAATTATGTATTGGGTGAAGCCTCGAGTATATGTACGTTTTTGACTCCTGGCCAAATGTAGTCATTGTGTAATACAAGCTTTCCTACCCAACTAACATATGCAGTGTCATTTAAAATGCACAGAAAAAAATACATACATGGTATTGATACACAGTTCTTAATACTGTGTACATAGCTTTAATGTGTTTCCATAGAAACATTGCTGCAATAAGCCCAGAATAACATTCACTATAAAGATGTACACTGACATGAAACTGTCAGACAACACTTGAAACAAGTTATGCTTATAGAGTGTGGGTGTCCCCTAGTGGTAATATCTGGTGTGGAACAGCTCACATGGCATAGTGGAATATAAAGCTGCAACTCTTTTTCTTATGGTCATCATTCATACAGTACATTGGACTTGTCTCTTCCATTGATTAAGTAGAATGACATTTTTTATGTTATTTTTGCCATAATCAGTAGAGGAAATTATGTTCTTGGTTAACGGAGATTGAAGGTTCTTCCTCTTCCCACACTGGTCACTAATTTGAAACAAATAAAATAAAATAATAATTTCATTGCTTCTATAATGCATGCTTTGATTCTGAGTTGCAAGACTGTAATATTAACCAATGAGAAATCTAACAGAAAAGATACATTTAATAAAGAATATTAAACAAAACTGAAAAATAAACACCTGTTTTTATTTGGGAAAGCTGATAATACTCTTTATGTATCTGTCAATTCATTAATGATTTTGTTTCATAAATTTTTATAATAGTGCTTATGCCGAGCTTTGTAATACTGTAACTCAAATAGGATTGGCTGTAATTTAAAAAATAATAATAATAAAAAAGATTAATCAGGATTTAATTCAAATCTATTTTGAAAGTATAAAACCAAACGGCAGCACCAGCTGTATTTATTTGAATACCACTGGCAGACCTATATATTATTAATTTAATGCTGAATGTATTTTCTCTTTTTCTTCATGTACTGTTCTTATCTTCTCAGTGACCATAGATTAAAACTGGCCTCAATCACATGTACAAGTATCCACATAGAAAATGTAACTGTATCTGTAAAAAATAAAATAATAAAAATGACATCCAATCAGTTATTCCAATGACTGTTTATATCGGTCGATATGATCTGATAAACAAGTGTTTTACATAATCATCTTCTTTCATTTTTAAATACCTAGATTTTACAGAACTGCGCGTTAGGGTGTAAGGTTAGATATTCAAAGTAAACAAGGAAACGGGACGTTTCATCACTGTTTGAAATCAGTCACTGGGTGATCACAGCGATTGGCGTGTAGTCAAACATATTGTACAAGTACTCTTAAAGAGAGGGACTTCTTTTATTTTAATTTGAATGTTCTCTTATTGAAGCCGTGGTTGAATTACCGGGACTCTTTATATGTAAATTTTCATAATAACCGGAACTTCGTAATATAAATAGGAAAATTCCCAGACTGTGTTGTCTTGCTAGAGCTAATTCATCCGAGTGGAGTGTTTCAACGAAAGCCAGTTTGCACATGCGTCGGAAGTGGATGCATCATTGAGGCTTCCCAATAATGCTCCCGGGACAGAGAAAGCAGGCACAAATGTAAGTTTATCGCAAAGTAAAAAAAAAGGACATTTTAGATGGTAGGCCCAGTATGTTGCTATCTTTATTGCTATATTAATTGCTGGTACGTTTGCTCACATTGTTCTGTGAACGCTGAGACCATAATAAAAATAAGGGTGTGTACGAGTTAGCCCTCTTTATTGACTGCACAGCTTCCTTGCTAGCATGATGTCTCGATGTTTGCACCTAGTCATTTTCTCCATAGTTAGCTATTTGACGAGATAACTAGTACTACATTGACTGTTTTGTAGCAAACGTTAGCTAACGTATGTGGTTCGTTGCCAACTAGTTTTTTTCTCGCTAGACAACCAGCTAGCCACATAGCTAGCTGGGTTGTCCTGTCATTGTTCCGCTAGTTCAGTTAACTTCGCTATATCAATATTTTTCAGCTCTGAAGTGTAACAATGGTCGGTACACGTCTAGCGCGCGTGATGTAGAAAACCGTGACCTCTTTTTTTTATTTGTGTCGTAGTTCACTTCGTTACCCCGCACAAAACTTTAGTTTGTGGTTTTTGTCCAGTTCCTAAAGATGCCACGTTGGTTGTTGCCAGTTTACTTCTCTAGCTAACGTTATCATTCTGCTGTTTAGCAGCTAGCTTGTTGTCGTGTGACGTTAATCAAAATAGAGAACATAATGTTGACTTGAGAGCAAGTCCGTGCTCGCCGGCTAACATTAGTTAGCTAAGCGAAAAATTGTTCGCCGGATAATTGTCCGTTTGTACCTAGCTAACAATGGTAACATTAGCGAGTTAATGCTCATGTTAAAGTTGTGTGCTTTTTATCCTGTTAGATTAAACGTAAGTTAATGAGAAAGGAAACAAGCGGACATTTTGAAAAATGTAAACAATAATACATTCTGGGGTAAGCCCAATGTTTTACGCTTGAAACAGACTTTTTTCCCCCAATCCATTTTGCCAGTCATACTAGAATTAGGCTGCGCATTATGTGCGTTTACATTAGGTCAGCCAGACCAGTGGATCTCCAGTTGGCTTATATCGACTACCGCAACAGTTGATGATCCATGTTACAGGCTGGACAAGTCTGTTCATGTCCTGGTGTTTATGACATTATGGATATCGGAGTCATGATCATAAGATCAATGTAGGAGCTACACGTCCCAGTACACTCTGGAAAAGATACATTGCTGTCTTTCGGAAAATAAATGGAATGCGGTGTGGCCACCTCCCTAATGCAAATAGTGCACATCATTGGTGGAAAACAAACACACCATAATTGTGTGTGAAGGTGTTCAGTTTCCACCAAGTCATCAGGGTCACTGTTGGTGACTTGTGTCAGGTCACATTTTTTCCACAGAAATGTCATTAAGCAAGACAGCCATGAGAAATGCAGAGTGTTTTTGTGCCCATGAAAACATAGACTTTTCTTAGTACATGCATGAAACCAAACAGTGCAAGTGAAATCTGAAATCCCCCAAACACAACCCTTGCAATAAATTTTAAATCTTGAAGAAATAAAATTTTAAGAATGAAGGTATAGCTAAGACCAGATGCCAAGAGAAGTATACAGAATTACTTCCATCCAAAGAAGCCAACTTTTTCAGCGTTTGAGACGATTTTTCCTCTTGGTGGAAGCTTTTTCAGGGTCGCTCACTCTTCCAGAACGTTCCTGGGTTCCACAACCTGGTCTTCCTGTTCGCTGTCCTCTCTCTTACTGTCTGTGCATTGTCTCTCATGACCTTTCTGGTTGACTGTGGCTTTGTCACCGGTCTCCAGAAAACTGCTGCCATCCGCAGATGCTTTTACCAAATCATGTATCTGGAAGAAAAAAAATATATCCCACAAACAAAAACACCCGACTAAACAAAAAGCAAACAATTGCCACCGCCCAAACCCAGGACCTTTCCAGAGGCCTTTTAGCAGCCTAATAGTCAGGCAGTGGCTCATCTCTCCTCTGTTCGGCTGACAGAAGGACATTAGCATTACTGCTAACATGTCCTCTCGAGACCACTGAGCTTCTCATTCTTGGTCAAGGCCCTGCCCAGTATCTTTTTGGTTTTCCTAGTGCTGACAGGTTCCAGAGGTTCACAGCGGAAGGAAAGCACTCGAGTCTCACCCCCCCCCTCCCCCCCCTGACCCCTGTGGCACTAGAGCAGCCGTGTTTGGTCGCACAGTCCATTTGAGGTCTTTGCATGTGAAAAGAGCCGCCTGTCAATTCAGAAACTGCTGGCTTGCAACCGCGACAGGACTGTCATGTGCAGTGTGTGAGGAAGCGAGAGAGAGTATGTGTGTTTGTGTGAGAGTGAGGGTGAGTGAATGAAATCGAAAGCGAGCGGGTGGCTGAATATACTGGGACTCTCTCACACACAGCAGCTGGGGTACTGCTGAACAGGGGCAGACCTGTGGGGCCTTAAAGCAGGGTTGTGTGTACACCTCATGTGAGACAGGCCTGGTTTGAGGGGTCCCCGGAAGGCAGTGGTACCAGACAGGCGCTGGTACACTGACCCGTCTGGGAGGGCAGGACCAGTGCACTGAAACGCGGGACAGCGGTGCCGGGAGGACCAGGGACGACCCGGGAGGGGCAGGGGGAGAGGCCAGAGGACAGCCCCGGGGGGACAGCTGATTTGGGGGATGCTGGGAGTTTTGATGTCTGATGGCGGCCGGGGGGTCCAGGGGACAGAACTTCGCAGGGAGGGGTCATCTCCACCCTTCGCTTTGGGTAAGCGTAGCAGCGACCGGAATGCTGGCTCCACAGAGACTTCAGTTGGTTATTGTGGGTGGTACGGGCGATGTGTGTATTCGTTTCCAGCACTAAATTGGTTTTCTTATTTTGGCTTTGTGTTTATTAGTTGCCAGGGTCATATGGGAGCTTACTTTAAATGCAGCAGCTGGGGTTTTATTTGTAGGCATCAGCTGTTCAGTGCCAATAAATTATTATTTTCTTCGGCTTACCTTCTGTGGCAATCGTGGCTAGAAAGAATGTTAACTGCAGACTTTGGGAACAGGTTATGTGGTCTGCTCATAATGAAAGAAACGGCGCTCAGTCATCATACATTGCATAGTTTTTTATTCATGCAACAGTAGACGTGCAAGGAGAAGTAACCGGATCTGATATCCGAACAGGGATTTATTGACCTTTTTGCGTCCGGTGTATGGCTAGGCTTTCCCTGAAACATGGCGGTCTCGTATATCCTTGTGGACTCTGTGAACCCAAACTCTCCTGACAGCATGCACGCTGGCGGTGTAAGTACAAGAACGGTTAGACATCTCAAGTTCATTTTACTTGAGTTACAATTGTGTCATAATAGGAAGGGTTGGGCCTAGTCAACTACAGTTCCTCAAGTTGCTGCTACGTCGCTTCTTCCATTGGACACCCCAGTCACCCACAAGCTGGTAGTTCTTGTCAGACATACGCGTCTCCTCTGAGATCAACGCTCTTTCTCTCCTCTCATACAGTGTGGCAAGCCTCTCGCTGATGTCTTAAGACCTCTGTGGTAAGGTCACAAAAATAATAACCGAGCCTGAGTACGTTCAGGATCTGCCAGTTGGCGCACATATTTGTGGAGAGCTCTCTATTCACCGGTCTTGTGTTTGACTGACGGCTGCACCTGAGTTGCATGTTCAGACCCGCCGAATGCCTCAATTGTGCTGAAGCGCTTGTGAGTGACTTCCTCTGATGTGTGTTCCTATTCCTGTGCATAGTCATGTCCAGTTTGCATGTGTGTGCAGATTGGAGGTGGTTCACTGCCTCCAATCACTGCGTGTGATGGCCCATTTTTTTCTTTTTTGCCCCCCCCCCCCCCTTCATGATTTGCCTCTTGCCTGCCACTGGTGCAGACTCTAGAAAGTGCACATTTGCATGCGTTTCGCATTTGCATGAGTCCATTATTTGCCTCTTAATTAAAAAAAAAAGTATTTTCTATTATTTTTGGCTGGACCCGCAACAGCGGGGCCAGCCCTACAAACGCGAATGTCTGTGACTGAGTGAGTGATCAAGGCACACCATTGGTCGGCCTAGTTATGACGTCACACCATTGGTCGGCCGGTCCAGCCATATACTAGGTTTTAACCTGGTCTTGTTTTATTTGGAATTCCCTGTCCCCCCTTGAATTTGGAATGTCCAGTTTGCGGACCGTGTGCAAGCGTGGTCGTGTACGGCTCCTGCTGCCGACTCGGGAAAGCGAAGACAACTTGCGGTTCTCCGACCAAACGTGGTGTCAGCCAGCTGCTTCTTTTCATACCGAAGCCACAAATCGAGCACGTGCAGAGTGGGGGCAGAGGAAACCCAATCCTGTGCAGACACCAAGCCAGGGGTTCCCGGACAGCCAACAGAGGACACTCATGCAGTGAGTACTGCGGTCCCTGCCGGCTGAATACCTCTCATATATATCCGTTGGGAGAGACAAAGCCAGTTGCTTGCCACCCATTTTCGGCTGTCTGCTGCATTTGGCAGAGGCATAGGTTAGGGCTGTCAAAAAATATTTGAAGTTCGAAAACTATTCGAAAATCTTTTCTTTTTTTAAGTTCAAACCTAAATTTGAGCATTTTAATATTAGTTTTGGATTCTGCGTTTTGTAATTAACATGAAGAATATACAGGCTTTAATTTCATGCGGCGAATCATGTTCATGCACGCAAAGTTCATTTCCTGTGCGTTACTTCCTCTGTCAACAAAAAACGTTCTGCCCTGGACCCAGAGCAAGTGGATCGTCTGGTTTTCCTTGCCAATAACCTCCGATGATACTTTCAGCTCCATGGACACGTTACTGGTCAGCTAGCCTCGCGAGCCAGTCTCTTTTTTCACTTCGTTCAACAGATCTGGTCAGATAACAATTTAGGCTGAATAAAGTTCCCATGGCAGGCTATGTTTCCTTTCTGTTCTGAAGTTTTTGATAAAATTGGATGATAAAAGAAGTTAAATTACATACTCTGTTTTAGTTTGTTTATGTTGTTTTAGGCTACAGGTATTAGCCATTTGAATAGGTTTTGTGTTAAGAAATAAACAGGGATTTCCTATAAACAATCATTTCCCTATTATTGTGATTAATAAATGCAGAGTTGTGGCAAATTACATCCATGAGAAAGTGCTTTATTCATTTGTGCATTAGGCTATAGAAACTGCAGGGGGCTCATTCATAAAATTAACTTGCGTGCGTCCGTCAAGTGAAGACCTGACGTAGAGCCACAGCTGTTTCCACGGTCAAATAAAGTCATGTTGAGATTTTATAAATCACTACTTTGACGTGATTTTCTACGCACGCGCCACACCATTGATCTAAAATACGTTTTGTAAATGAGGCCCCAGATGTAGTAACCTAGTATTAAAGTTCACCGATGTCCTCTATTCTACTGCCCGCTTTTGGAAAATAACGCGCAGGCCAGTTTAGAGGGAGCGTCACGTGCATCATGCGCCCGGCAATAAGCAGCTTATTTTTTTTAAATTATAGGCAAATGATATTCAAATATATTCAAACTCGAACTGATTACGAAAGCTAATATTCGAACTCAATTTCATGGCACTTTTGACAGCCTTAGCATGGGTTGGGTTAGAACAAAAAGTGAGCCACCCAGCAGTCCCAGAGTGGTTTAAGTCTCTTTGAACGTTTCAGAATCGCGTTGCCGCAGGTCAGGCCGCCTGGTGAATCTCACTCGTTTGCCCTGTTCCGTTGGCGCCGACCTTTGTGCCGATTGGCGATGCCTGAGTTGATGTTGAGCGTCAGGCTGTTGCGGTTCTGCAGCGAGGCACGTGCGGCATTGCAGAGCCGCGGCTCCTCATGAGCCAAGACCCATAAATACCCAAACATCCGCCCTTTCAGATTCACTGCTCCACAGAGCCACGCGTGTGGTCTTCCGGGCGCTTGGAATGCATTTACACCCGCTCTCGTTTTTGAGGGCCCCAAAACTCCAGGGGCAGCTTTTTATGTTTTTATATTTTTCATATCTTTATTTTGGACGTCCTTTCAGTAATAATACGAACGGCAACATTAGCCCTATATACAGTGCGCTACCTTATTGAAACGAAAGCATTTAGTAAATTCACAGGAAAATTCACTTTTCCCTTCTATTTAGCCAAATTACTCGCTTTCTCGGTTGTTGCTCGAACTGAGTCGATTGGTAATAACGGCATACAGGTCAGGCAGACGGTCAGCTGTCTCTCCCCATTGGTCCGCTTTTAACTCTGTTGTCCCGTTGCCCCGGTCACGGTTGGCTAATCCTGCGTGGCGCCGCTGGACTTTTTCCTCAGGCATTGATTACGCGCCGCGCCGAAGCGGCTCGTTCGTTCCCGAGCGCGCGCGTGCGTGCTAACTCCCGCCCGCCGCGGATCGCGGCGTCGCCTCGCGGGGCCGTCGGACGCGTCACCGGACCCTGAGGGATGTGACATCACGGGCCCTCCCGTGACTCAGCGGTAAACAGCAGATAAGCGTCAGACCTTCACCTCTGGCCTGGTGCCCGCCGGCTTGTTACCGTGCGCGACTCTGAAGGCGCGCGGCGCTCCTCCAGTCAGCCCGCTCCGTAGCTACAGCCCGGGTGCACACGAGGACATCCTCCAGAGAAGGGCGTATGTATGTATGTCTCACTGCTCCCTTGACTTTACATTGTTCCTTTTTATATTGCGCTTTATAGTTTCCCGCTCTTCAGAGTGGTCGTGTTCTTGCCCGTTTGGTTTAGTTGTGCATTTCGTAATGTCGTCCGCTTGAGGTCGATGACCCGTACAGCAGCGGTGGGAGTAAACTTCGCGTCCGGAGAAAGACGGAGACGAGCGTTGGCGCTGAACCTCGTTTGGACGGCTTAATGTTTACCGTCGAAATGTCGCGGAACGGTTTTTGGCTCGCCGCCTTGTGCGTTCGTTCTTTCGCGTTACGGTGACCGTGGGTCACAGCCGCGGTGCACTTCACCGTGGGAGAGCAGACCTGTGTCATAGCCGCGGTGCACTTCACCGTGGGAGAGCAGACCTGTGTCATAGCCGCGGTGCACTTTACCGTAGGAGAGCAGACCTGTGTCATAGCCGCGGTGCACTTTACCGTAGGAGAGCAGACCTGTGTCATAGCAGGGTGGGAACTGGGTGCTTTGAGCTGAACTTTATAGCGTTTTTCACAGCAACGTCGCCGTTTGTGTCACACTTTATTTTTGGCAAGTGGCTGTGACTTGGCCTTTAGTCCAGTGTAAATATGTTTGCCTTTGGCTTCGCATATTCATTATTACAGAGTTAATAATCAACCTTCCTTTGAAACAGAATGCAGACAGTCTGGACAAAGGGATCTCAAACACCCAGTCATGTTCTCTGTCACTCCCCGGGTAGTTTTCTTGTGAATGGTTAGTAATCCTACATGTAGGAGCTCAGTGATGTCACATCCTTTTAAATTGGAGCGTTTTGGGCGTAACACAGACCCAATTAAGGCCACAAACGTCCAGATGTTGCTGATTACAGTCTTTGTAAAATAATTGGCCTATTGCGGCCAATACATACTGATGAAATGGCAAAAAAACAGGCTAATTGATAAAATCAATGCGAGAAATGCTGATAAATCCTCGGTGAACAAGGTTCAATGTTTCTTATTTTTTTAACCTTGTTCACCGAGGATTTATCAGCATTTCTCGCATTGATTTTATCAATTAGCCTGTTTTTTTGCCATTTCATCAGTATGTAGGTTGGTGGCCATGTTGAATTCTTGCAGAATACTTTTTTGTTCGCCATACGCATCTAAGAGAATAACTGCTGCTTTGCGATTAAAGACCGTCTAAAATATATGGCCTGTAGCCTGTTACGTATTGTAACCTTGATATGTCACCATAGTAACTATCTGAGAGGCTTTAACCAACTCACCCAAAGGTCTCCCTCACCTTAGGGAAAGAGTTGCCATGAGAGACGTACTTAAGTTTGAAACGTTAAGTTGTTTTGTGCAACCGGGCACAAAAGTTTCTTAATATTTTTGTAACCTATATTGCAATGTGTCAAAAGCATAGCTGTCTTTGAAATTATACCGTTATTGTCGTGAATGATATAGTATCGCACACCCCTGCTCTTGTTAGTATTTCAGTAGATTAGTCATATGGTTGTTTTTTTTTAGTCATATGGTTGTTGTTGTCGTAGAAAAAGGGGAAATGAGACGTTGTTTTACTGTGTCAGTTGGGAGGGCTGTGCTGTCAGTTGTATGGTGGGGTGAACACTGGCTGTCCTGCTGTGAGTTTGCATCTTGCCACATCTCTGTTGGGTAAGCAAGTCTCCAGTCTCTGTACTGAGCGCTTCACCCTGGCTGTTTTGGCTTGTTGTTCATCACCTTTCTCCTTTTTCTTTCCTCCCCCGCTCCTCCCCTCCTCTATGCCTTTCCCTTTCTCTCCCTCTCTTCTGTCCCTCTTCATTCCCTCTCCCTCTCCCCTCTATACCTTTCTCTTTCTCTCCCTCTCTCTTCCTGGCCTGTCACTTTTTCGCCCTCTCTTGTCTCTATCTTCATTCTCTCTCCCTCTCCCCCCGCCCTTTTCCTTTCTCTCCCTCTCGTCTTCTCCTCCTCACCCCCCCCCCCTTCCCCTCTCTCCTCCATGCCTGTCCCGGTCTCTCTCTGCTCGTTCCCTCTCTCGCCCCGGTGCAGTCCCAGACCATGAACTACGTGGGCCAGCTGGCGGAGACGGTGTTCGTGACGGTGAAGGAGCTGTACCGGGGGCTGAACCCGGCCACGCTCACCGGCGGCATCGACGTGATCGTGGTGCGCCAGCCCGACGGCTCCCTGCAGTGCTCGCCCTTCCACGTGCGCTTCGGCAAGCTGGGCGTGCTGCGCTCCAAGGAGAAAGTGGTGAGCGCCTGAGTCCGAGTCTGAGTCTGAGCCTGAGCCCGAGCCTGAACCTGAGCCCATCTGCCAGCCCACTGCTGCCTTCTTACACACAAAGGCGTGTGGAGTTACCCACGGACTGACTGTTATGGGTGGAGTGACTGGCTGTTTGTTACTGGTCGACTGACTGGCTGTTTGTTACTGGTGGACTGACTGTGTGTTACAGGCAGACTGACTGGCTGTGTGTTAAGGTGGACTGACTGGCTGTGTGTTACAGGCAGACTGACTGGCTGTGTGTTAAGGTGGACTGACTGGCTGTGTGTTACAGGCAGACTGACTGGCTGTGTGTTAAGGTGGACTGACTGGCTGTTTGTTAAGGTGGACTGACTGGCTGTGTGTTACAGGCAGACTGACTGGCTGTGTGTTAAGGTGGACTGACTGGCTGTTTGTTAAGGTGGACTGACTGGCTGTTTGTTAAGGTGGACTGACTGGCTGTTTGTTAAGGTGGACTGACTGGCTGTGTGTTACAGGCAGACTGACTGGCTGTTTGTTAAGGTGGACTGACTGGCTATGTGTTACAGGCATACTGACTGGCTGTGTGTTACAGGTGGACATTGAGATCAATGGGGAGCCCGTAGAGCTGCACATGAAGCTGGGGGACAATGGAGAGGCCTTCTTCGTGGAGGAGAACGAGCACCTGGAGGTGAGCGGGCTCGCGTTAGCGCGTTGGTTCCGCGGTCGCCGCGGTCCCTGGCCGGGCGTAAGCAGCTCTCCGCTTCCTCTTTCGGCAGGAGAGGGTCCCGGCGCACCTCTGCACCTCCCCCATCCCCACGGAGGGCCCGGAGAGCCCCGAGTCGCCCCCGAGCGCCCTGTGCCGCCGCAAGAAGCGCCGCCGCAAGCGCGTCCGCTCCGACTCCCACCTGCGCGAGGACGGCGGCTCCTCCTCCGACGACCGCGACGCCACCGAAGCCGAAGCGCTCCGGGAGGAGCCGCTCGCCCCCATTTTAGCCAGGTCTGAGCCCCCCAAAATGCATACGGTTCAAGGAGCATCAAACTGTGTCCCACGTATGGAGGAGCGCTGATAGTGGACTACAAGGTCTCCAGCATAGCATTATTTGCTGACCCGTCAGTTAAAAACAAATGGAAACCTGTAGTGCATCACAAACGTTGCTTTATGACAGCATGCCTGCATTATAAATTATTAGTATGGGATTCCTCGTCTTTTTCATGCCTAGTCTGTTTCGTATTTCAATGAGGCCGTGAGATTTATGTGAAAATTTGCCATAGAACTGTTTTATGTAGCGAAGCCCACGTCTTCACCCTGAATGGGTGTATGGTACCCATCAGGAGGCTGGGCTTGGGCGGGGATGCCTTGTTGCTGAAGGGGTAATGGCTAATTCGGCCCGCTCTTTCCTGTCCCCGCAGCAAGTCCGTGTACTACTCCATCTGCGAGGAGCCGTTTGAGGGGGTGGCGGGCGCCCCGGCCCGGGACGTTCACCCGCACTCTGACGGGGAGTGGTCCCCCTCCGAGAGGTGAGCTGCAGAGTCACCCTTCTTCCGTCCTGCCCCGACGGGTCGCTCTGTTTTTAACATTTCAATCTTTCTTTTTTTTAATTCAGTCTTTTAAAATGGATGATTCGCTTACTTTTGAGACTTCGGCTACTAGTTTGTAGAGGCACAAGTCTGCTTTTGCACAATAATGTAGAAGCAGATTTTGATACTATCTTTATATAATTGTGTTTTCTAGCGTAGAAATGATTTTTAACTGATTGCATTGGGCACTGATCACTGTAAATCTGACACTGATCATTGTAAAAAAATAAAAAAACATTAGTGTGGGATTTTTTTCCCCTTTCATGCTCTCAAAGATTGTTCTGAGCAGTCATTATGGACATCAGGGTGATGCCGAATAGTTCTGAAATACCACCCCAAAGACTTCAGGGGCAGTTTCTGTTCAGTAAAATGTCAACTTCACTCAAACTGTTTCATCCAGAGTTCACCTCGTAAAGTGTGAGTTCACACAGTAAAATTCAAAACCTGCGGAAACGTAAAAGCAGGCAATATGTAGGTAGCGCTGCGGAACTGAGAGAGCCCTTGCCGTTATAGACAGCTTACCCTCGTTACCCTGACGACGGGGCTTCCTGTGTGTCTGCTCCTCAGTCTGTACTGCGACCGGCCTCCTTCCCCCAAGAGCGACTCGGAGCTGCTGGTCAAGCCCCAGGAGACGGCCGGGCCGCAGATGCAGTGGCACTGGGGCGGCTTCCCCAAGGTGAGGAGGGCCCACGCCCAGGGGGGCTCCACCACCCTGCAGGTCTTCACACTTAGAAATAGAAATCACGGGTGCGAGAATCTCCTCAGCATAACATTTTTAACTGGGGTACCTGGGGCTGGGCAGAATTGCTTTTATTTGAGTTTTTTTCACGTGCCGTCTGAAGTTTAGGCGTTTACTACTGGACCAGGTATAATTAAAGAGGAAAAGACAAAAAAGGGAGGCAGTGCACCCATGATGGCAGTGATCTTTATTGCAGTGAATAATTGTTGTTGCAGTATGTCGCCCTGCCATAAAATAAACGTAAATGACTATGTTTCAGTTGTGGTTGTTTTGGGACTCTTGAAAAAGCTTTAGGTTCTCAAAATGCTGCCGTCAGAAACCGATCATGGGTAAGAATTCACATTCTGCCCAGGAGGGTTGGAGTTGGGTTGGAGTTGAACAGTGTTACGGTTTCACTATTGAAATAGCCTGTTATAGTTGTTTTTTGGTCCTTGAATTTGAGGAAATGGGACGTTGAAAGAACCTAGTCCTTGAATTGGTGCCGTGCTTAACTGTGAACCCTGTTGAAAGCTCATGATGAAATACAATAAGATTTATTTTGGTTTCATCGGGAGGGTTTTCTTTTAAGGGGTAAAAACAGTACACAGAGTTCTTATGTAATCTTGAACCTGTTTGTTTAAGAATGCATAGTAGACACTATAAGATTCTCTGCTATGCAGTATTTATGCAGATTGGTGTTATGCTTCTTTTACAAGGCTGTTTCGGTGTCTGTCAGACGTACATTTGGCATCCTTTGCAATAGAAACAGGCATTTCACGTATTACAGAGTATATTAGTGCTTAGGAAGTAAAGAATAGCTGATTCTTGCTGTGGTCCCTTCAGAAACCTTTGTTGCACTCCACATCACCCTGTCCTTTAAGATTTCTCAGTCACCGGGTGGGGAAGTGAAAAGTGAAAATTTTGTGCTGGATTGTGGGCACAGAATGGCACTTTAATTTCTCCTGTCCTGATGGTGTGTGAGATGTGATGTGTTTGTCTGCCTCCGCCCCTCACAGGTGTGTGACAGGAGCGAGAGGAGCGAGTGGAGCCCGGTGGAGGTGCAGCGCTCTTCCCCCCTGCCCGTCCCCCTGCCCTGCTCCCAGAGCACGCACTTCCGGACCATCCAGCGCCAGGACTCCTTCGACATGGACCCGGAGCCCGGGCCGGACGGCGGGAGCCCGGGGGGAGGCGTGACCGTGATCCGGCCCGAGCCCCGCCCCGGCACCGCCCACTGGGAAGCCCCGCCCACCGAGGAGCTGCCGGGACCCTCCCACTCCACCCCAAACCAGCCCCCGCCCCTCCCATCCCAGGACCCCTTGGAGCCCGAGCTGGAGGGCTCCCTCCTCCTGGAAGCGCAGCCCCCTTCCTTGGAGGGGGGTGCCGAATGCGCTGTGGACGGGGCGGCCCCCCCGGGACCGGCTGGCTGGGAGGCGGAGAGCGCGGGGCAGGGGGACCGGGATGCCGGGGGGGTTGTGCTCTGCATGGGGGCTGGGGAGGAGGAGGAGGAGGAAGAGCAGGGCTCGACGGAGGATGCGGCTCAGGCCCCCTTAAGCGTAAGCGACCAAGCCGAGGTCGTCAAGGTGACGGACTCCGCCCAGGCCGGGGAGAACGAGGTGCAGCCGGAGAACCAGGCCGGCTCGGCGGAGGCGGCAGCCAAAACGGACTCACAGGAAAAAAAGAAAGGTAAGCAGGGACACAGGAGAACAGGCAGTCCACACCGGTCAGCCCTAAATACGGAGCCAGTGGGAACAATCCCAGAGCTCATTCAGAGTTCTCTGCCATTGTAGCTGACGCATACAAAATGTGTACATTTCATCAAACAGAGATATGACCAAGGGCAACTCTGTGGCTACAGTCCATGGCAACCAGAGATTCCTGTAGTTAGAGAGAGCAGAAGAAAACATAGAGATGGACCATTTTCTATTGAATGGCTGACTAACGTGAATGATAAATTAATTAAGTTGAAATGTACTTAATTCAAATTTAAAGCCGAACCTCACTGATCGCGATTTGAACCTTATTAGCTTGGTTCTGGACTACCGGTGGTAAAATTATTCTCTTGTTTTATAAATACAGGTATTTGATCAAAGCACCAAGTCCATTTGCCTAAAATGTGTTTGAGAGGTTGTTGAGTTGCTCTTTGGCACAGGTAAAAGAAGCCAGCACCTGGGCCCCTCTGACATATACCTGGATGACCTGTCTAACCTCAACCCGGAAGTGGCAGCCCTCTATTTCCCTAAAAGGTACGCGGCTCGTTTCCTCTTCCTGTTACCCTACCCCGCAGCGAGAGAGAGCCGTTTAGCTGGAGTGAACACAGCCCTGGTGATAACACCCGTGAGGGCCGGTTCTGCATTGAGACTAAACGCGCTCGCGCTGAAGGCCTGCGCGCTAACGAACCCGCCCGCTTCCCGTTTCCCGTACGCAGCGAGGCGGAGGCGGGGTCTCGGGCGGGGGCGGAGCCCGGCTCCCACTCAGGAAACCAGTCCCCGCAGTCGGTGGGCAGCGGGGCGATGGACAGCGGCACGGAGTACCTGTCGGACTCCACGGGCGACCTGCTGGACGTCACCATGTCCCTCTGCGGCAGGGCAGTGGACACCAGCCACATCAACAAAGGTAGCGGCGCTCTGCTTCGTGGTTTAAAAAACAAAATGGCGGCCGCTTTGCTCTCAGATTCAGATGCGTATTCAGTTTATTGGAAAAGCCATGGCTGTACATTGTAACTTACATTGCTTAAGACTGTGAAAATGGCAACAACACCAAATTAACAAATAGTTTCATGTACTGTAACCATATTGTTGTGATAATGGCAGTAATGGTAATGGCAATCATGGTAACTGTTCTATTACTGTTGTTTATAATACTGATGAATTAACAGATTTCTCTCTCACTCTCTCTCTCTCTTTAGAGAAATTCATGGAGCACATCGTCAGTTTTCAGGATTTCGCCAAGAACCCTGGGATTATTGAGGACCCCAATCTGGTCATCTGCATTAACTCAAAGCAAGTATTTTGCGTGCGTACGTGCAAATTTGGGAAAGACTATACATGGCTGAAGAGAAACCACAATTATGAAAGATCAGTGTCTGTTAGTCTGTTGATCAGCATGATTATTTAGTTGGTTTAAATTCTCTTCAGGTTGTGTTGTCGAATTGACCCTACAATAAGAAATTGGAAAATGTGGTAGGAGCAGAAGGCATAATGACAAGAAACCAGCCCTTCAGACCATCTCGGCTTGCCTTCTACTGCTAAATATTTTCACCTTTGCCTCATTCTTCACCCCCTGGATAATAATGAAATTATTGAATAAAATATCTTGGGAAAAGGTGTGCATATCCAGTGGATTCTCACACACCCCCTCATTTACTGTAATATTGAATCTTTCTGTTGTTCAGCTATTATAACTGGGCTGTGGCTGCTCCAATGATCTTGTCAATGCAAGCCTTTCAGAAGAACCTGCCAAAGGTACTGATATTTTTATTACTACTTTTGCAGTGCTTTAGAAAAGATTTCAGTATGCTTTTTTAAAAGACATGGCCTGTTTAATTAACTTACATTTCAGTTTGAATTGTCTTGTGTGTAATTATAAACTGTGTGTATTTGGTTTAGTTGAAATGCATTCTTGTGACTTCAGTTGTTATGGTTAAATTTCCTGGCTCTTGAATCTGAATGATCTCTAGAAAGTTCCGTGGTGTCGTTTGGCTAACCCCGGTTCTGCCTCTGCAGAGCAGCATAGAGCAGCTGGTGAAAGACAGGATGCCCAAGAAGTCTGGGCGCTGGTGGTTCTCCTGGCGACGGAGAGACATGGACACTAAACAGGTACGCGGCGGGGGCTTCCTTTCAGCGAGAATCACAACCCTTCATTTTATAGCTGGTTAAGCTGGTTCTCTTCTCAGTTTTGCATTTAAATCCTGAACGCAGGGAAGTGCTGTTTTGCGTTTCTTGCGGGAAATGTTTTGACCTTGCTGTAGAAGAAAACGTGTAGCTTAGGAGTGCTGCGCTCAGAAAAATACTGAAGATAATAAGCTGTACGATCATCCGTTGTATTTCGTGAATTCACTTTTTTAGAATATTTTTTTTTATGAGGCTGATTCTGCTGTTGGGATTTTTCAGCTCCAGTTACAGCAGACCAGTTCTAAGCTCGGCCAGCAGGGGGAGCAGTTGGGTGCTCTGGCCTCAGACCAGGGTCCCTCTACCTTAAAGTAAGCAGCACCTTAAAGCTCTTTCTCAATTCACATTCGCACTCCTTCCACAGCTGCGACAAGTCTAGCAGGTTCTGTGGCAATCCCACCTCCGCTGCTACGCTCCTTCCAACAAAAGCTTGTGTTTGAAAGTCACATTCTGAATTGATAACATTGTCATCTCTGGATTGTACAAGCCTGCCTCTGCTAGGTGACGTAAAACATCAGGCTCTGTTAAATCCTTAGTAACCGCTTGCCAACGCCTTGTGATGGAGCTGTGTTGTCGGAAACCTTTCTTTGTTCTCGTGGCGTGTCTGTGTGCGTACAACAGTGATTCATCCCACGAGAAAAAAATCTCCAACTTGGCGTCACATTGGGCAACAGTTTTTTTTTAAGAATGCATTGGCCCGTCAGCTGTTTGAAAAGCCCACACCCGGCTTTTAGAACTGACAGCTGTGCTGTTAGGCGCAAGGCGCGCGTGCGTCGCTGCCAGAGGCGTGCCACGCCCGCCGACCGCTGCTTCGCCAAAACGGCAGGCGCGGTACGACGTGTCGTCATCCGAGATACGGCGAAGCTCCCTTTGCCTTTTTGGCGTGAGGTCGTCCTGGTGTCGTCGATGTTCCGCTCGGCGCGCTGGCGGCTGGCTTTGCGCTCCTGTGCGTCGTGTGAGCCGAGGCGTGGAGCTGAAGCGCTGACGGCGAGCCGCGTGTGCCTTCCTCAGGGGGAAAGCGGCTCAGACGTCCAGCGAAGACGACGGGGACTCCGGGAGAGCGAGGGAGGGCAGCTCGCCGGAGGCTCTGTCCACCGCGCAGTGCATCAGCCAGATGTACCGCAAGTCCCTGCGCCTCACCTCCGAGCAGATAGTACGCCACTCCCCACTGCTTATGTACTGCTCATCAGCGGTCTGTAGTACACCATCACTTACTGCTTATGTACTGCTCATCAGCGGTCTGTAGTACACCATCACTTACTGCTTATGTACTGCTCATCAGCGGTCTGTAGTACACCATTACTTACTGCTTATGTACTGCTCATCAGCGGTCTGTAGTACACCATTACTCACTGCTTATGTACTGCTCATCAGCTGTCTGTAGTACACCATTACTTACTGCTAATGTACTCAACAGCGGTCTGTAGTACACCATTACTTACTGCTTATGTACTGCTCATCAGCGGTCTGTAGTAATCCACTCTTAGTTACTGTCCAGCCGTCTCTTACACCATTACTTACTGCTTATGTACTGCTCATCAGCGGTCTCTAGTACACCACTCCTCACTGTTTATGTACTGCTCATCAGCGGTCTGTAGTACACCATTACTTACTGTACGCCAGCCGTCTCTATTACACCATTACTTACTGCTTATGTACTGCTCATCAGCGGTCTGTAGTACACCATTACTTACTGCTTATGTACTGCTCATCAGCGGTCTGTAGTACACCATTACTTACTGTACGCCAGCCGTCTCTATTACACCATTACTTACTGCTTATGTACTGCTCATCAGCGGTCTGTAGTACACCATTACTTACTGCTTTTTGTACTCCTACTGTCACCGGGTCTGTAGTACACCATCACTTACTGTACACCAGCGTCTCTATTACACCACTCACTGTTATGTACTGCCCTCAGGGTCTCTATTACACCATTACTTACTGTCAGTGTACTCTCATCAGCGGTCTTAGTACACCATTACTTACTACCCGGTCTATTACACATCTATGTACATGTCTAGTCACTCACTTACGTACACCATGTCCTATACACTATTACTGTCACCAGTGTTCTTATTACACCATACTACTGTACACCAGGTTCTTATTACACCATCACTTACTGTCCAGTGTTCCTTGTACCATCACTTACTGTACACCAGGTCTGTAGTACACCATCACTTACTGTACACCAGGTTCTCTATTACACCATTCCTTACTGCATACACCATCAGTCGTCTGCTATACACCATTACTTACTGTACACCAGGTCTGTAGTACACCATTACTTACTGTACACCAGCTGGTCTGTAGTACACCATACTTACTGTACACCAGGTCTCATTACACCATCACTTACTGTAACCAGTGTTCGCTATACCCATACTTACGTGTTCCAGGTCCTATTACCATCTTACGTACACAGTGGTTTCATTACCATCACGTACGCACCAGTGTTCTGCTATCGACCATCTACTTACTGGGACACCAGTGTCATCTCCATTACACCATCACTAATGTACCCGTGCTGTCGTCACCTCACTACGTACCCGTCCTACCCATCACTACTGTACCCGGCTATAACCATCATTACTGACACCAGGTTCTGCTAACACCTGCCACTCTAGTGCCTCAGGTTCATTACAAAATGCCAGGCATATTACAATATTTGCCACATCAGTGGGGTAAAATATGTACACCAGTGTTCTCTATTACACCATCACTTACTGTACACCAGTGTTCTCTATTACACCATTACTTACTGTACACCAGTGTTCTCTATTACACCATCACTTACTGTACACCAGTGGTCTGTAGTACACCATCACTTACTGTACACCAGTGTTCTCTATTACACCATCACTTACTGTACACCAGTGTTCTCTATTACACCATCACTTACTGTACACCAGTGTTCTCTATTACACCATCACTTACTGTACACCAGTGTTCTCTATTACACCATCACTTACTGTACACCAGTGGTCTGTAGTACACCATCACTTACTGTACACCAGTGTTCTCTATTACACCATTACTTACTGTACACCAGTGTTCTCTATTACACCATTACTTACTGTACACCAGTGGTCTGTAGTACACCATCATTACTGTACACCAGTGTTCTCTATGACACCATTACTTACTGTTCACATACTGTACTTCAGTGGTTTCTAGTACAGCATTAGGCAAGTTGGGGCGTCAGTGGGGGGCGACCCGCACCTCAGCCTGCATTTTTGTCGTGTTCAGGAGCGGCTGAACCTGCGGGAGGGGGCCAACACGGTGGTGTTCAGCGTGACCACTCAGTACCAGGGCACCTGTCGCTGCGAGGCGGCCATCTACCTGTGGAACTGGGACGACCAGGTCGTCATCTCCGACATTGACGGCACCATCACCAAGTGAGCGCCGCCGCGCGGTCGCCCTCCGGCCCCGCCCCCGCCCCCGCCCCCGCCCCGGCGGGAAAGCGCATCGAAGTAGCGCAGCGGTCTGGCAAGCGGACCTGCCACTCATAGGCCTCAGGTTCAATTACAAAATGGCGGAGAGATATTACAAGTAATTTGCCATATCAGTGGGGTAAAGATGTAAGCTTTTGTAAGATGCTAGGATTTTCCTAGCAAATGAATGATGTGAATGTTGTGAAAGAGAATTTTCTGGAGCGTTGATTGTACTGGAACTCAGAGCATTGGTTCATTGACTAATGCATAGTTTTAATGCGACACTGTAACTGCGCTTGCCTGTGCATGCGTGTTCAGGTGCTGTTGTTAACACTGCCATTGCTCAACACAGGTCGGACGCCCTCGGGCACATTCTCCCTCAGCTGGGCAAAGATTGGACCCACCACGGCATCGCCAGACTCTACCACAAAATTCACCAGTACGTCGCAGCCCTGCGCCAACATAAACTGGCTAAATTTATCCGTAAAAGATTGTTGAAAAACACTTTTTTTTTGGATGGTCCAACAGCGTAGGTCTGCACACCAGCCTGATTCGTATCTTGGGAAAACGGTTGTGTGCTGGTTGGGGGAGGAGGGTTTAGCGTTGAATTGTGTAACTGTAATCGGCCTTATGCTGACCCGCGCCTCCTGTAGGAACGGCTACAAGTTCCTGTACTGCTCCGCGCGGGCCATCGGCATGGCGGACATCACCAAGGGCTACCTACAGTGGGTGAACGACAGAGGAATCGTCCTGCCCAAAGGCCCCGTCCTGCTGGCCCCCAGCAGCCTCTTCTCTGCCCTGCACAGGTCAGCCCCCCCCCCCCCAACATGACCTCCTGCTCGCCGCCCGTTCACGCACACGCTGGGTTAGTCTGGAGTAGGGCTGGGCCCATGGGGGACGCATCGGCCTGTCTGCCACGCGCGACTGCCATCGGCCATGGTTTGAGAGATCGACATGCGAGGTGGTCGGTGTGTGTCACATGCCATACATGGTTTTTTTGTGGTTTAAGTGCTTCGTGTGCGGTCGAACCTCTTTAGTATTCTTTGCATGTGCGGCACACTGAAGAGGGCTGTTGCTGAAAAGCCTGCGCTTAGCGTGCTTCATACCTTTATGTAATACATTTTCAGTTTGAGTTTTCTGTCGGTGTATTTCTCTAGATTGTGATGCAAGCCGTGGGCCTGCCTGGACATAACAGAACATTGTTCTTAGCCTGCATTGATACCAACTAGTTTTCATTGTAGGTCTAATTATATCACATTACTCAGTTCTGCCCCATAGCCCACTTCTCTTTATCTGCATTTGAGAAATGAGTAACAGACTTTTTTTGTACAGAGTGGCTTGCCAGAGCTGGAATTAGTTATGCATCTGGCAGAAGTTGATGCCTGATGATAAGCTCTTAACCAACCAGACGGGACACATTACTTCTGCCGGGCCTAAATTTCTTTTAGTATCATAATTATTTTTATTAGCTAATGATTTACCTCATATGAAATTCTTCTGGAGTCTGTGTCTTTCAGCAATAAATGAACAGAAGTCTTTAAGTAAACCGTCATCTGAGGTGTGTTCGTATCGGGCAAACTGTAAGACACTTCTGGCAGTTGTTTTCCGCACGCGCTGTTTCAGATCGTTTGCTTAATTTTGCGATTCTCCACGAACAAAAACCTGGCAGAAAAAGTCTTTAGCTTTTGCTTAACCAATTTGAACACATTTCTGAATGGTATAATGAACATTCTGTCTCAGTGATTGCCGGAGATGAATACACAGATCAGACCTGATTTAAATAATCACAAACTTCCCTCAGTAACTGCCAAAAAAATATATATATATTTCAAGGTGGAATTTACCGTTGGGTTACTGGGGGAGGGGTGTTTTCCTCTAGTTTTCTTGCGTTGCATGCTGGGGCTGTGGAGAATCGTTTCTAAACGCGGGCTTGTTTTGCCGCAGGGAGGTGATCGAGAAGAAGCCTGAGGTGTTCAAGGTGGCCTGCCTCACGGACATTCGGGACCTCTTCAATCCTCACAGACAGCCCTTCTACGCAGCCTTCGGAAACAGGACCAACGTAACTGCCCTCTGCGGACAAACCAAGCAGTCTAATTTATGCCGCGATTACTGGAACATTTTCCCTCAATAGGCTGTGGTCAGAGTTAGCCTTCACAGTAGATTGGGCTTTATAACTTAAACTTTCCCCCCTTTAGTGTAGGCTAATTTTGACTATGCAGTCTAATGAACTTCAGCAGTTAGAAAAAGTTAAAATTACTTGATTGACAAGGTATAGAAGGGTGCTGTTTATACCATTTTTGTATTTTGTAGCGTTTGTATTTCTTTAAACAGTGTAATGTCTAATGAGGTTAAATGAGGCATTCTTTTATTGTTTTAAACAGTAATTCTTCCCTATCCTTTCTCTTGAAATTTTTTATTTATGTCAAAATCAAATAATGTATAGTATTTATAGCCCTTTATAGGTAGGGTGGTCATTTTAGAGGGCTTTGAGAGGGAAACGTTTGTGAACTCCCACATTCAAAAATGTACGTATACGTTTAAAAGCATTTGTTGTCTCTATCTTTGTGCTGTGAGAAGCGTTCTCAGTGCAGCTGCGGGTGTGCCTCTCTCCTGTAGGACGCCTACGCCTATAAGCAGGTGGGCGTGATCGAGGCGAGGATCTTCACCGTCAATCCCAGGGGGGAGCTCATCCAGGAGAAGACCAAAGGAAACAAATCCACGTGAGTGATCCGGATTTCCTCTCCCCTTGAGTATCCCCAAAAGTTCTCACATTCAGAAATCAAGAACTTGGAAGTATTTGAAAATAACGAGAAAAGTACTTTTTTCTTTTTTCCGTTTTCTGATGCTTTTGAGCATTTTGAAAAGGGTCGTTTGACATGGTTAAATGCAAAAGTAATGGGGCAGTAACACATTTTTTGTTGTTTTGGTTTGTTTTGCTGAACTCCAGGTCATTGGATTTGAAATAAAATAATTTATATTGAATTACATTAAAAACATTTTTAGCAGATGCTCTTATCCAAAGTGACGTACACAACAGTGGTACATAGTATCCATTTATACAGCTGGATATGTACTGAAGCAATTCAGGTTAAGTGCCTTGCTCAGGGGTACAAGGGCAGTGTCTTACCTGGGAACTGAACCTGCACCCTTTGGGTTAAAACCTTTGGGTTGCAAGCCTAGCTCCCTAACCATTATACAACACTGCTGCCCAGGGACTTTGAATCACTTCTCATCGTGTTGAACTCAAAGTCCAATGCGCCACAGACTGTCAGATCTAATAAATTGAGGGAATTAATTGCAGTAGTTGACCAGTTACGTTTGGTCCCCCATAATGGGGGGAATATGTATAAAAAGAGCTGCGATTCCTACACGGTTTGCCAGATACGGATATAAATACCTGCAAATGAAATCTGAGTGTCTGCACTTTAACCTCATATTCGCCATTTCATTTCAAATCAAAACAACAAAAATCGTGTCACTGTCAAAATACTTATGGACTGCGTAGTGTTTCTGAAGGCGTGTCTCCTGTCTGCGTCCGTGACAGGTACTCCCGCCTGAGCGAGCTGGTGGACCACGTCTTCCCCCTGATCGTGAGGGGCAGGACCTCCTCCTTCGACTACCCCGAATTCAGCCACTTCTCCTTCTGGAGAGAGCCCCTTCCCCCTGTCGACCTGTCTGCCCTGCTCTAGTCTCAGTGTCTGCCCCCGTTTCTCTTTCTCTCCGTCTCCTTCATCTCTGTGCTCTTTTCTCTTTCTCCCTCTGCTCCTTTCTAATCTTTTTACACATCTCTCTCTCCCTGTTTCTCTTCCACCCCTCTCTCTCTTGCTCTCACTTTTTCTCTCTTCTGCAGTCTCTCTCCCCTCCCTCCCTCCCTCCCTCCCTACCTCTCCCTCTCCTTCACGGACGGCGCTATAAATAGAGAGGGTTCCACAGAACTCTTGCGAGAGGGGTACTCTGCAAACCCCCGGCCTGTAGCCGTTTCTAAACGAATAGGCGACTGACCAAAGAAGAAACGGACGAGCCAAGCGACGAAGCAGACAAACCTCCAAAATGCCGTCTCCCTGAAACCCTTATGGACTTTGGGACCTGTGACCAAAGCCAGAGGCGGGGCGGGTAAAACGCTGGTCCTGCAGTAGTATGCTGCCCAGGCGCCGCAAGCGACGTCAGGTTTCTGAAGCCTCGTACCGTGTGACCTCATTCTGTTACCCGCGGCCTTGCCCCTCGCACCGCGCGAGGAGGACGCCTGTTTGCACTAAATACTGACATTTTAGTGATGTCTCAAAGTAAGGGCTTTTTTTTTTAAGTGCGTGTTTTAAGGGAACTGGAACCATATCGGGGACCCCCACACTGTAACGACCGAACGGAGAAGCTGGCACGTAATAAATAGCTTTCTTTTTTCTTTATTTTTTTTATTTCAATGTGCTTTTGGGCTTTATATTTAAAAAAAACAAAAAACAATTAGGGTTATGTAGCCTGTATAGTTAAGTACTATGTTGGTTTGTATTGTGAAGCTTATAATAAATTGTGTATTTATTTGCAAGGTTTTGAAATGGCCAAATATTTCCACTGGAGTCCTCACAGAAAACAACTGAAATGTGATTTTAGCCTTTATTCTGAAAGGTGTTCGAGCTGCGTTTAAAGATCCAAGCGGTTTGGGTGCCGTCATGGGAGGGAACTGTCATTAGTCAGCAGTCAGTTTTAGGAGCATGGCTGGTCCCGACGGTCATCTGACTGAATGTCTTGTTTTAGACTTTATTTCAGCGATTGAAAGTTCCACTTGTAGTGATGCAAACTGCTGACTAAAGGAAATGGAAATGAAAGTTGAATTCATTATTTCAGCAGTGCTCAGATGAAACTTTTCTGTGTAAGTGTATACCATTCCCAGTAAATAAATACTGTGTGTATTATTCTAACAAATATTATTTTATACTTTTTTTCCCCCCCCTATTAAAAAAAATAAGAAAAAAATAAATCAATGCCTTGTCCTACCTAAACCGTTCAGAAGTGAATGTGAGATCAGGGCCGTGGTGGGCCTGCAGTGACACAGGGAACACTGCAGGGGGCGCCATCAGTCCTTGTGACCGACTCAAATATTTGAATACTCATAATTTAGTCACATTGAAAATTCACAATCCAATGTTATGAGCGCCAAGCAGAATTGCATTTATTTTCTCCAGCTTTATAGCAATAACAAAGTTGCATAAAAGAAGTTATACATGGTATAAACAGTAATATTCATATTTTAATATAATTAATACTTTATATAATTATGAATGTATTTTTGTAAATGCATCATTTTCAGAATGACAGCTCTAACCAAAATGACAAGTGTAAAGTCTATAGAATTGTAGTACTGCGATTGCTAAGGCAGCTATTTGATGGACATACACCATATGACCAAAAGGCTGTTTTTCATGGTTTGGGCTACACCCCTTAGTTCCAATGAAGGCAAATCTTAATACAATGGTATTCTAGATGATTCTGTACTTCCAACTTTGTGGCAACAGTTTGGAGAAGGCCCTTTCAGCATGACAATGCCCCCGGGCACACTTTGTGGTCCATATACAAATTGTTTTGTTGGGAACGGTGTGGATGAACTTGACTGGCCTGCACAGAGCCCTGACCTCAACCTCATCGAACACCTTGGGGATCAGTTGGAAAGCCAGCTTCGAGCCAGGCCTAATCACCCAATCAGTGCCCAACCTCACTAATGCTCTTCTGGCTGAATGGAAGAAAATCCCTGCAGCAATTCTCCCAACATCTTGTATAAAGCCTTCCCAGAAGAGTGGATATTGTTATAGTAGCAAAGGGTGGACCAACTCTATATTAATGCCTGTAATTCTGTATGAGATGTGTCCACATACTTTTGGCCATGTAGTTTGTTTTGATCTTGTAAATATTGTAAGCAGGTGCATTATTGTTTTGTATTTTAGTAATAGTCAGAAACCAGACAATATTATTTATTTAAAAAAAACACATTTAATGTTTTGATTTTACATGTTAAAACACCCCATATCCTTCATGACAAAGGCACTGTTGAATGTGAGCCACTTTTGTCAAACAGCATAGCCCTTCAGCATTTTATGTAAAAAACGTCATACCCATTTATGCATTAAAGTAGACTCTTTGTAGGTTGATCTACTCTTTCCAGTGGCTTCAGGCACTTCACACAGAATCATTTGAAATGAAATTAGTGATCAATGAGTTTGTCTTGTATTAAATTACAAAACATTCCTCAATCATTTTAATGAAAAGAAAACTGTAAATGCTAAAAATGTAAATCTTTTTAAGATGTTCATCTTTTTTGACATTGTTTATAAAAAGTATTTCCCAAAAGAGTAGTTGCACCATTTATGTTGCACATTTACAGTCATACAAAATGAACAGATTTAAAATAATTTACATAGAAATGGTCTAAGCACCATTTATTTTTTATTTTATATTTAAAGCAAATATATACTTGTAATAAATTAATTATGAAGTACAGGACAAGCCAATTACTTGGGTCCATCGGGAAATGCAGAACGTGCACAACCTAGAAACAGCTATTGTCACTATATAGACTAAAACATAACTGATCTAATAGGGGGAAAAGCCAACGAAAGGACAGTTTGGTGAACAGGAAAGAAAAAACAGCTGACTCACTACTAAAGAAGAATAGTTCTCTTCTTAAAACCCCAATTTATTTATCAAACTTAATGTACACTAATAATGGCATTAAACCTAGGTTTACCGGAGTCTTAGACTCACCAATGTCGTTTATGTTCTCTGGTTCTGCATATTGTGGAAACATAAATATAGATAGCAGTGAGCCATACAAATGTCACAACCTTATGCCCATATGGAAGTAATTTCATTTGCTGTGTAGCATCACTGTTTTGTCTTCTATTGAATCTTATTTGAGCAAAATGTATGCGTACATTTCCGCTGTAATAATGCACCAGTAAATTAGCTTACAATAAGCTTTTTAAAAAAATAATTTAAGAATAAGGATAAAGCAGGCTGATAATGCAGAGAATATTTTTATATAATCTTGAATTGAACACAGTCATAGTTTGTACTAGAATATATACATTATTCCCTACGTATTATGTCAAATGACCCTGAGTAAAGTACAAAGGGAAAAAATTGCTAGGGGAGGGTTACACAATATCCTCACTATGGGGATATATTTTAAGAATCTGTCTAAACTAATATGTGACCTGTAGCTCCTCTTTTAGCCTGCTCACCTATCAGTTTTGTTTTTTTTGTTTTTTTTCAAATAAAAGAAATAGCTACTTACTGAAAAAGAAATCTGCTATTTTACCATAAACTAGTGATGGCAGAATAAGCCTTTCAGAAACCAACAATGGGTGGAGCCAGCTGGACAGTGTGTTGCCGGTAACTTGTTCGATCTGATCACGCTCTCTGTAGACCATTACGATTGGCTCAAATCTGTGAGTCACACGAGAGTATGTGTCAGCTCCGCCCACTTTGCAGATCACGAAGACTCACTCTCCTCTTTACTGGAAACGCTTAAGCATTTTGTCTGTGTCGCTGCCATTTTTACCCTTCAGACTGTACAATGAGCTTGCTATAAATTATTTACATAGCTGTGTGCCAGAGGAGATTGATAGGCCCTGAGTTAAATGGCCTCTTGTTTGGTTATGGTGGGTTGGGGGATGGAGGTGGGTTGTTTGGGCACCATGGCTATGACCCCTTGGGCCAGCTTGTAGTGTTCTGAGCCGGAGGCCGTCGGTGGGGAGGGGAGCGGAGTTTCGGGAGTGGCTGCGGAAAAGCAGAAAATGCCAACAGATTACCGCTTACTCAACCGCTCAAAATATATAATAATTTTCATTATTACAGAACATAGCAGACCTGGGTCAAATACGTATTAGTTTTGGATTCAAATACTTTTCTACATTTCACTGATCTTGTCTGGTGTATTGGAACCAATGAAATGCTCTCAGAAAGTGCAAACCCCACCTTCTGGACATATTGGCAGGCTCAGTTACACCAGGCAAGATCAATAAAGCACAGAAAAGTATTTGAATCCAAAACAAATATGTATTTGACCCAGGTCTGGTCCATAGATACTTGCAGAATAAAAATGAGCATTGTTAAAGTGAAATGGCTGACCTAGTCTTTAGTTACATGGCTGGGGGCATGGGACAGGTACTCACAGATCTGGCCGTTGTGGATGGGGGTGGGCATGTTGTTGCCGCCCACGATGATGTTGGTGCTCAGGTGCTCCTGCACCAGGTGAGGATGTAGGGTGTGAGGGGCGTGGTGCGTCTCGTTTGCAGAACCTGAAATGAGACGTCATGAAGTAGCTGGAGAAAAATATACAACTTCTCTTATAAGCTAAATATTTAACACTATTCAGAAGACTGTACATCTATAACGTGGAGTTATGAATCCATAATGCCTGGAATTCGTGGTTATATACTTAAATTCAGTTTTACCAGTGAAAATATGTTATTATTAAATTAGGGAATTATGTGGTGATTTTATGACTCAGATTATACTCTTATATTCCAAGGGAGAAGTTTAGGGGCTCTTTATCTTATGGACCTATGTGGAATTGAAAACCTCATAATGGGTTTAATTGAGAGTGAAAAATAACGATCTGACAAAAGATTAGCATGAGCATGTGGCTAGTTGCTAATCTAGCGAGGCACCAGTCTGGATGAGTCTGGATGAAACGTTTCTGTTTTGACTCGGGGTGAAAAGCTGGCCGAGGGTCTTTACCTCCCAGGAGCATCTCCTGGAGCAGGTTGTCGATCTTCACCATCCCGAAGAGCTTGACGAGCTGGATCTGCTCGATCATCTGCCAGGTGATGCTCTGCAGCGTGGGCAGCAGGAGCAGCAGCTCGCCGAAGCGCCCGCGCGAGTCGTACTGCCGGTCGTTGATGTAGTCCTCCAGGCTCACCTGCACCTGGTAGCGCATGCGCTTGATCTTTCCAGGGTCGCTGAGGCCTTTGGCGTCTGGCGAAGGACACGGAGGACAGGCCGGATTTCAATTACGAGTCCTCGATAAAGGTGATTTGCGTTTACGACCTTGCGTCTGCGATCTCCCAAAATCAGAGGCGGGGTTCACAACATGAATGCAGCTACGGTTGCAGTTGCCTTAAAAATGCTGATATTCCTCATTCCCTTTCATGGGGAGCCGTCGTAGCACAAACATGCACAGTGCTGGCATAGTCTGATGCTCTAAAGTTTAGGTTGGCTGGGGGTGTGGTTTTCTGTCTTGTTAAATATGCATGTCTATGGTGTGTAATTATAATTAATTGTGTGGACAATCTCAATGCGCTAAGTACTATAGTATGTAGCCTGGGTGCCTGCCTCAGGCTGATTCACCACGCCAGGTATGCCAGGTATTCTTGCATATACATGGTATGTAGTGGTCTGTATGTTATGTGTGTGTGTGCGTGGGTGCGTGTATGTGTGTGTGTGTGTGTGTGTGTGTGCCCGGCTGGCGGTCAGTTCTGTACCTGGGTCAAAGAAGACGATGGCTTTCAGACAGGCGTATTCGTTGTCGTCTATCTGAAGCTCCTGGAAGGGCAGCACCAGCTCATCCAAAATTCGCACTGCCACTCGACTCACTTCCAGCTCCGGGCAGTTACGAGGAATAATGTGGTCGTTTCCTGAATTAAAGCAGGAAAACAAACAGGTGCAGTACTGTAGGTAAATATGATTGTAAGAATATCGCTTTCTACTAGTTACAGTTACATTAGGATATCAGTTTATATTGATCTTAAATGTAAATGTGTATTTAAATGTGTCTTTAATTTGATAGACAAATTCTATCAAATTAAAAAAAGGTTTGGTGAGTTGAGAAATAACCAAAATGAACTTGTTTGAAGTTAGGATTCCGCTATCTTACCTAAGAGCAGCAGGTCCTTGAACAGCATGGACCGCTTAGCCACTCCTAGAAGAAGATGCTCCCCCGCGTGGGCCCTCAGTAATGCCACCTGGAGAAAAACAGGACTCATTCAACTCTGCGACAGTGGCACGCCATTCCACAGTGTCCCTTAAATCGTCTCTCGTTGACTGTGTGAGGGACCCTTTACATTTCTGCATTTAAACATGTTAAATCTATCCGTCTGTCCATCCATCCATCATCCTCAGGTTTCTTCAAGGGATCCGACTGCCTTCTCCCCAATTAACCCGGGATCCACAAATCAGTTACCAAGCCCTGTTTATCAAAGCGTTAATGATTCCGAACACTTCCTGGAGGGATTTAACTTTCAAACCAGCTCGTTTTTTCCCAACAGCAGACACTGAAATACATTAACCACGCAGCCTAGGAGCCTTGGAAGCCGGAGGACCCAGCTTTCCCATGAACAGTGCTGGACCTGGCTCTGCTAGAAGGGTAGGCCTCCCAGTTTGGAAAGAGCGACAGAAAGCTGGCTTATTTATATCTCTGTCTATTAGAGCTCATAATCAACGAAAGTTTTCAAAAACACGCTGCAGAAGTCGCGCTTCAACCGCAGCTCAGAACGAGGGGCCAGTCCAGCAGCTAGTTTCTGTGGGATCTTGGTCATAGATCAATTATTTTAAAATAAACTATTGCAAATTATGCCTTTGGAAGAAACAGAGTTTTTATTTGCCCCTTTGCTGTACTCAAATTCCCATAATCCTTCCTGCTTGATCAGGCTGGGAAATGTATCTTGGCTATTGCTGGTACTACACTGCCTTAGAAATTGTTTGCTGATATCATTCTAAATAGAAGAACACTATCATAGTGCATACTTGTGGGTGTAGTATTTATCTCTGTATGTGTCATCATGTCATCTTGCACACTAACCCAGATGAGAATTGGAATCCTTTCTCTCGAAGGTACTTGTGCATGGGAATCATCTTTCCACCTGGCTATCTATGTCTCTCACCTGGTCGTCCAGAGGGAGCTCGCAGAAGGCGGGGATGTATTTGGCCCACTCCACCAGGACCAGCAGCTGCTGTTTCATGGACTCGCACACGTCCGTGATGGCGGCCATCTTCTTCGCTCTCATGTCGCCGTTCAGAATGGACACAGGTGAGGATATCTGCAGGCGTGACGGAGGAATGGTAACATCACATTTAAAGAGTGGAGCAATTCAAAATCGTATTCCAATTCTTAAAAAATATATAAATGAAAACCTTCAATGATCTGGAAAATAAAGTTGGACTTGGAGCACACTGATTATAAATAGGACTTCTAGGCAGAAATTTCTTTTTGTAAATTTTATTTCTGAGGTTGGCTGACATTTTAGCATGGATTATGCCTTTCTCAGGGCAACCTTTTGCTTAAATATGACTGGTTTCAATCATGCGATCAATATCATTCATTCAAGCAATTAGCCAATTAGATACAGTTCCATAAAACAACACTTTTTACCATATTCATAAATTCATAAATATTCTTCAATTGCTATTTATAATATAATATTAAATAACAGATCAGTTGTTCGCAAGAATGAGACCAAAGAAAAATCACCATTAAGGCCTTTTGGCACCTTAGTGTCCAACGTATACATCTAATAGGCTTCTCTCATCTTGAACTTAGCTATAATGTTGCCCCTCGGGGGGAGAGCTTGACATGTTAAATAGCTATAAAGTGCATTGTGGCTGGTGAGCAATCATTGACTTTTAGGTAATTACGAGCCATTTCATATTCTTGATTTTTATTTCGTATTGCTGAATTCTACTCTGCTATTCGTTGATCTAGTGCTCTAATAGTTTGTCAGCTGGCCGTACCTGCCGCGACATGACCTCCGCCTGTATGAGCGCGTTGATGGACGGGAGGCTGCTGTCCTCGTAACTGGACCTCCTGGTGCTTATTCTGTCTCTTTCATTCTGCACAGCTGGAGAGAACGCAAAGGAGAAGTCCGTTAAATTTAAATAAATGACATCGACATATTCATTTTGCAGTAACGGTCCCAGCCATGTAGGAGCATTAAATGTTGTAGGCTACTTGTGCTACAGATTGGGTGTCCCAAATGGCTCGCTAGTAAGGCGCTCGCCAGGAGGGCAGGCCAAGCCCCGTCACCTGAAGTTTGGTCAGCTGTGTTGGCTGCGTCATCAGCCGACTGTAGCCTGGACTCTGTTTGGCAAATTGGCCTTGTTCCATAAGGGGTTTGTGCGCTGTTAAGTTGACCAAGTTTCCTCATGTTCAAGCTACATTAGTTCTTCCTGCTGACACACCACAGGCACCGGCAGGATGTAAAATAGTCACTTTTTTGTGGGGGGACGGTTTTCTTAACTGTAACTCGAAAGGCACATCAGGCGAAGTAGATGAGGACTCAAACGATCATTTGCGTTCGACGTCATTCTCTCCAAACAAATATTTTCCCGAGTTGTTCATCATAGAAAAAAGGGACAGTTTGCGTTGATTGTCAAGGTTGTGGTGTTTTCGCCAATTAGTGTTTAATCCGGTTGCGATGCTTCAGAAATATTTGCTCAGCAGAAGCCGGTCACGGACCTTAACGTGTTCTCTATTGAACATTAACTGAGCGCTACACGCAGGGCTCGTGCAAGGGACCGGCCTCTCGCACAGTCACGGCTCTGCTCACTTAATAATGTTTTGGTGATTAACAACAATTAATACCTTGAGCTGTCACACCTCACATTTTTGCTGTTTGCTGAGTCTCGGGCCTGTACCTATACTGATATAATGGTGATAAATTGAACTGAATCTGAAAATTTTACACGAAGAAGAATAGATAAGTAAGTAAAGGACAGATCATGACAAAAAAGTTGATACGTGGATATAAGGAAAGGTGCCGACCTTCTTTTTTCATTCCCGCTCGAAAGCATTTCTTCAGCCTGCAGTATCTGCATTGATTCCGCTTGTCTTTGTCCACAATGCACTGTCTGTTGAATCTGGAATAGAACAGCAATCATGTCAAAGGAATTCATTCTGTAAAGCCACATGCCAGTGCAGTTGCTGGGGAGAATTACTGTGAGCTCTGTCCTCAAAGCCATCAAAATCATTGGCTGTTACGGCAGTATATTTTTAATTTACAAGCCTTGTTCATTACAACACTGGAGCTCAGGATTTTGAGATCAGTAGAATTATATAGATAGTATACTGGGTGTTGTAATAGTTCAGATCATTGTTGGATGCTTCATATTAAGATACAGAGGATATTCAATCCTTCTGATTTGGGAATAAGGTCTGTCATTATTACAGTAAATTGGCAAACTCATAATATTACATGAGCAGCAAAAAACACACAGCACTATCCATGTTAAAGACAGTCTCAAAAGCACATATCTAATGGCCCCCATTGTTAAATTGCAAATGGACTTTGTTTTACCATATGGCATGGACAAAAATATTTCACCAAAAAGTTAAAAAAAAAAAAAAAGAAGATTTTTATTAAAGATTTTTTTATTATTTCATATAGAACTGCCTCAATTGATGATCAAAGCTGATCTGAGGTCAGTGAATGAGGCGGGTACGTGCTGTAATGCTGGTCTCAGCTCAGTGAATGAGGCGGGTTTTGGGTACATGCTGTAATGCTGGTCTCAGCTCAGTGAATGAAGTGGGCTTTGGGCACACGCTGTAAAGCTGATCTGAGGTCAGTGAATGAGGCGGGTACACGCTGTAAAGCTGATCTGAAGTCAGTGAATGAGGCGGGTACACGCTGTAAAGCTGGTTATAGGTCAGTGAATGAGGCGGGTACACGCTGTAAAGCTGATCTGAGGTCAGTGAATGAGGTGGGTACAAGCTGTAAAGCTGGTTATAGGTCAGTGAATGAGGCGGGTACACGCTGTAAAGCTGGTTATAGGTCAGTGAATGAGGCGGGTACACGCTGTAAAGCTGATCTGAGGTCAGTGAATGAGGCGGGTACACGCTGTAAAGCTGATCTGAGGTCAGTGAATGAGGCGGGTACAAGCTGTAAAGCTGGTCTGAGGTCAGTGAATGAGGCGGGTACACGCTGTAAAGCTGATCTGAGGTCAGTGAATGAGGCGGGTACACGCTGTAAAGCTGATCTGAGGTCAGTGAATGAGGTGGGTACAAGCTGTAAAGCTGGTTATAGGTCAGTGAATGAGGCAGGTACACGCTGTAAAGCTGGTCTGAGGTCAGTGAATGAGGCAGGTTTTGGGTACACGCTGTAAAGCTGATCTGAGGTCAGTGAATGTGGCGGGTTCTGGGCCCTCACCTGCAGGAGTACACGTGGTTCTTGCGGACGCTGCGGCGGAAGAAGCCCTTGCAGCCGTCGCAGCTGGACGCGCCGTAGTGCTTCCCCGTGGCACGGTCGCCGCAGATGGCACACAGGGTGCCCACGCCCAGGTGACCACCGCTGTTCATGTTGGTGCCTTCGGTGGGCGGGGAATCTGAAACGACAGCCAACGTAAGCTCAGCTTCAGATCACATGTGCACTTTTTTGTTTTTTCTTCAGAAATAATTCTAATACAAGCTCGCCCTGGTCACTGCAGCACTCTCCCTCAGACTGCTGGGAAAACAGGGCGTTCCCTGCGTTCTAACGTAGTCTGTCAATGGCCCCTGACTTAAAACCAGAACAGAAAGTAAAGGGAATTTTTATTTAATTATTTTGATTGAAGTGAAACGGTGTGTTAATGATTAACACTCTTTTTTCATGAGGGAGCGAGTCTCTTGCTCTCATCAAATAGGCAGGGGGTGGGTACAGGAGAGAGGCCAAATTGAACAAGGTTAACAACACTTTACATTATTTGCATTGACCAAATAATCCCCACTCATAACATTGTAATCGGTACCTTTTTTTTTAAACCAGGTCTGATTGTTGCACTCTTTGTTCTGAACTCTTTTTTTTTAGGATAGAGAGCTTGGGGTGATATCATTATTCTTTCTGCAACAAGCTCCAGCAGCTTGTGTGGCTATTCTAAAGAGGCCTGCCCCAAATTAGGGTATTTAAGATAAGTCTTGTCTCCTTTAAGCTTTGATAATACTGAAACAGCCTGTTCTTTCCTTGGCACAGTTTAAGAAAATGGCTGATTCTCCTGTGCCATAAAGTGGAACGGTATACTTTACAATGACATCATTTAAGAAATACCCAAGGGTAGTGTCAGAAACTGAGTACAATTTCTATGTGGTTTTCTTTCTCTTTCAACTCAGTTTGTGAAACATCACAGGTTACTTGTTTGTGCTTCAAAGCTTTTAGTAGTCACTAAAATACGAGAATAAAAAGACCAAATGAATTTATTTTGAGATTCTCTTTTTCCTTTGGCTGAATCCCTGATCGAATTTTAAGGAGTGAATTGGTGTACCGGAAACAATGGAAACAGTGATTGCATTAATCTTTCACCTGATTGAATCCAGGTTGATCAAAGGCAAGAACAAAACTAAATATTTAAGATCCGATCTGTTTACGCTAATGCTACAGGATTACAAAGCAAACTGAGCTTTTGACAGGATTTTAACAGTCTTTTGTGCTTCAGCACATAGGAAATAAGTGCAGTCAGATATTTGGTTGGTAAATTAAGCACATACCCTGTAAGGCAATCAGTGAAGTCAGTCTCCTTTTTCAGCCTCTTTCTCATTGTTTATTTAAGCACATAACAAAATATTTCAAAATATTCCATTTAGTATCCTAATTTTATTTATTTGTTTTTAGTTTTTTGCCTCAGCTAATGTTCCATGCCTCTTAAGTCAAGACAGAGCTTATTCTAAGAAAAGTTAATAGGATAGATTCTGTACACATATTGCATATTTAGTGGTCTAAGATGATCTAGCATAACATTAACTGAATATTTGCACACTACAAATCAGAAATCCCCAGGAAAGGTTGAATTCACTCACATAATTTGATATAATTGAACACTTTGGAAAGTACACAAGGAAAATGATCAAGAAGGATGAGTGCCTAAACTTACGTCATTGCAAAAAATGGTCACACAAAATTATTTTTGTTCCCAGTTGGTAAATCTCTCAGTCAAACAGCCGAAGGGACTGATAAGGCTATAAGCATATGTCATCAGCATCAAAATATGTCAGGCATATTGAATAAACGTGCAGGCTGCTCATGTTAAAACTAACATTATGTCAAAGATGAAGAATGGCAAATAATGAGAAAACAAACAGTTTTCTCTGCAAGACATCGGAGGCGACTAAAGGTAAAGGTTAAAGTCAATGAATTTTCCACATTTGAAAAAGAAAAAAAAAACACAACCAAAGGTGAGTCACGGCAATCAATCAGTGACATCGGGTCTGGCGAAGCCCGTTTCCGCATGGCTGTGCCGCGGCGCCTGGGACGGGCTCGCGTCGTCACGCTTCCCCGGCAGGCGAGCGAGCAAGCGAGCGAGGGAGGGAGGGACTCACCCGTGCCCAAGGCGAGCACCTGCATGTTCTCAAACTCCAGGGTGGTGTAGGCCGGGTCCAAGGCCTCGCTGTAGTCCGCCATGTCCATGTCAGCCAGGGCTTTTGACAAACGCATTCTCAGAGCCCCGCTCGCCGGGCCGAAGGACTTGTCTGGCGGGGACGCGTGCGACACCCCCTCCCCCTCCTCCCGGTCCCTCCCTCCCACAGGTGAACACCTCCCTCTACGCCCCCCCCCCACCCCCACGCCCCCCAACCCATCCCAGTGATGTGGGTCTTCCCCCGGTGTGGGGAGGTGTAAAGACCCGGTCGTGACTGGAGAAACAAGCCTCCTCCTCCTGTTCCCTCCTGCTCCCTCAGCTCCGGAGGCAGGGAGGCCCGCGGGTTAATGGTTAGCCCGGTCAGAGCCACGAGAGATAGCAGGACTGAGATTTCTGTCTCTCTTTTCTCCATCTTACCTCTCTCTGTCTCTCTCTCTCTCTTTCTCTCTCTCTCGCTCTCTCAATTCTTTTCAGTTCAATTTGAATCAGCTTTATTGGCATGACGATTGTATTGCGATAGCGTACGAATTATGATAATGGCACCATCAATAAAAATGTATAACAATAATTAGGGAGAAATGGTATTCATTAAGAAAATAATAGAGAAGCAATAATTACAGCAATAATAACCATAAAAACAACTGCAATATGAAATGACCTATCCTAAGGACAGTGATGCTGTAGTTGCCCACTCAGTGTGCTATTTACCACACAGCCAGTGGTGCTATAGGGGTCTCTTCCACTAAGCCAGTTTGTTTTTATGAATCCATAGGTTAGCAAAAACATATTGATTAATATTTATCAATTTGAATTTTTAAAATTTTGTTTTTACTTTGAACCTCACCAGTCTCAGTGAGCGCGCGGTTTTTCTTCCTTCGGTAACCGCCACTTGGTTTTGGGCCTATCTCAATGGCCAGGCTGTGGTCACTGAGCCTGTGCTTGGTCATTATCTATGTCAGGTTTGTATTTGTGAAGAGGCCCTCGGCCAGTGTGTAGCAATGTTTTACGGCATTAGCTTACTTTGCGTTTACGTTCGATCGTACCAATGTTTCAAACATGAGTATTCGGTTTAGTATTTTAGCCACAGAATTTGGTTTATTATTAAATGATCTCTCTCTCTCTCACCATTGCTCTCTCTATCTCTTTCTGTCTCTCTCTCTCTGTCTGTTGCTGTCTCTCTCTCTCTCTAAGAACCTCTTCCTTGGGCAACATTCTAAATTTCGCAAAAAATCTAACCGCTACATGGCACAAGTAAAAGCGTGACATGGCAAATGTTTGGCGAGCGTTCCCTCTCTTATTTAAAGAAGGCAAAGTGACTGTTCAAAGCAGTGGGTCATTGATCTCTGGGGCACAGAAACCTCAGGGCCACTCAGCCTGGCTGCTGAATTTGATTGGCCGTCATTTAAAACACGTCTCGTCCAAAAAATGTCCTGGCCCAACTTTTGCTGGCTAGACGCTAAACATTGCAGTTGTGTGTGGAGGCAGCATTATAGCTTGATGACCATCAATAAAAACCTACTCTGGTTAATGGCTGAATACATTAACTATCTGGAAAATCTTCAAGGTATGATATCAGTGAACAACCCCTATTAAATACATATCGAAGCCTAAAACTTTCAGAAAAATTGTTAGCCATTATAACCGATCATTTATAATAGAATAAAGGCAACTCAGCCATCATAATTTCCTGCTACAGCCAAACATTTGTGTTGCTGTTATGTCTCTATTATGATTTTCTCATTTATTTTTTGTGTTGTTTTGTATCGGGTGAAGGGTGACAGCAATTGCTGACTCGCCCTTTTGGGGCATTCATTCAATTTGACCAATAAAAAGCGCTGAATTAAGTTGACAAGCGATCCAAAATGTAAAATCAAGGTGGCAGCACAGCAGAAGGTGTAACAACCAAAAAGCTTCTACAGGCTCGAGGGGCTTAGAATCTGTAGAACAGCAAAGCAGGTGAATAACTCACTCCTACACAGTATATCTTATCTGCCTCCTCATTCCCGTATCATCAAACACATCTTATTTTTTTTCTCTGAACCCTCCAGAGAAGCAATACACAGCTCAATAAAATGCAATCTACAAGGTTAAGGGCTGTGACTCACTATAAAAGGATATCAGATCCTGATAACTGTTCTCGGATCAGGACGGGAGACGTTGACTCAACAGCTCCTGGACATTGCTAAAGGGAAGGGTCAATACTCCTTTTTGTTTGTTCTGAAAATTGGAAAATGTCAAAAATGTCTTTATCAATTACAATGTTTAAAGATATCCACAAGACTACTGAAATAGGATACGATGTGTTTTGGCCAACAAGGGTCCAGATGAAATGTTCTTCCTTGTGAGTTGGAGCAGCATGCCAACAAGCAAGAAATGATAACAGTCTGGGTTTTCAGACTTTCTTTTTATGTTTGTGTCTACATGTCCACATGCAATTTTTAAGGCGCATTTGGATGTTTTTATATCCAGTGTTTCGGTCCTGATATTGTGGAATATTCCATAAGTTGATGCACCTCTAATTGCGTAAAAAAAATACCAAAGAAACATGCATAAATAAGAGCTTAAAAAACTGATGTCACTTTCTGTACGATCACGGACGAGAGGCAGTGGGCCTGGTCAAAAATGCCGGGGCACTCACACATTACCACCCCGATGCTAGAATGGTACGTCCAACTGAGAAAACTGGAATATACATATTCCTGTGCCCAAAACCCTCACATAGGTACCCCAGTTCTGCCGCTGTACAACAAAACAGAGGATCTGGGGTCAAGACAGCTAATGTACCCTAACATAACCAGACCCTACCAAGCACAGTCTGATTCTCACTGTGTCATATTCAGGAATCTATTTAGGGCTCAGTTAACGGTGTAGGCAGTATAGTCCATAGTTTGTTGAATGCTACCATCTATGCTAGGTTGCACAAGCAGGCCAGTTTGGTAGAAGTATGATGTTAAGACCTAACATAAAATACTAAAATACAGTATAGATGTTAACCGTTGTTGCGTTGTCTGTCAGCACGTGGACTGCACAAGCTAATAGAGAAAATGGTTGGCCCATTAGAGACTGCAGTCTCCTGATATACCAGAGAGGTCGCTGTTGGCCCGTTAGAGACTGCAGTCTCCTGATATACCAGAGGGGTCACTAGTGTTCAGGAATTCAGCAGGCTACTTGTCCACAAAATGAAAAGGCCCAGCAGAAATATTTTTTTGGCAAATACCTTAAACATGTCCGTTGCTAAGTGTTACTTTTTTTCAGGCATGTCAAGAAATGTACGGAGCAGCGAAGGGGTCAGTCGGTTCACCAGCCACCGATGGTTCAGCGAGATTTATCTTCTGGCTATGCGTTGTGATAACATTACCCAAGTGTCCCCACTTGGGTAATGTTTGCCTTGTGTATGAGCACACAGTACTTACACGCCTGCGAAAGACAGCTCTTTCAGCACCCACTGAGCTTATAGTTATGTGAAGAATTTTCAGTGACGTGGAGCCGTCGTGCGCTGGAAAACCAAGCCTCGACGCAAACGCAAGCCTCAACACAAACGCCAAGCCTCAACACAAATGCCAAGCCTCAACGCAAACGCAAGCCTCAACACCGCTCAGAGACAGATAGTAGTCTAAGCCTTCAATATTCAGCCATTGCCGTTTCTCTCAGTTCTTGTCTCAGTATCACACAGGCACTGACGTCCTCGGGTAAAAACACTGTTTAAAGCAAGCGTTTACGCTCTCTCAAAATGGAGAAGGCATAATAGGATGCCTGCAAACTGTCTCTAAAGGATAAGTCATACAGAAAGGAGGCAATCTACATGCATGTTGGGAAGAGGAGATTATGGTCTGTTTATTGTTATATGGCACTAGGCCTGACGCAATGTGCTAATAGTGCTCCAAACAAGTAGAGAGCAAACAATCTACGGCTGTGGCTACTTGCATTCACTGCGTTATGCGACAATGTCTTTAAACCATTCTGGCCAATCTTCTTCAGGCGCATGTAAATAATGTCAGCACCTTAAACACGAGATAACACAAGATAAATTGCCCATTGCTGCACTCAAAGAAATGAATCATTACTTCACACAGTGGCTGCAACCCCCCAACTCATTCAGTGTTATTTCAACTCCAACAGAGTTTAGAGTCTAGATACAGCATAGTCTGTAGGTATTTGGACAGGGACAAATAGACAAATTGGCTCTATGCTCCAGCACATTGGATTTGAGGGGGTGGGGTGGGTACTATTTATAAAAAGGGCTGCAGCTCCTACAGGGTTAACCTGATATGGATGTAAATACAAATTAAGGCGGAGAGTCCGCATTTTAACCTCATATTAATTGTTTTATTTCAAATCCACTCACACTGTCCAAATCAGTCTACTTACAGACTGCACTGTATATAGGGTCAAATAGTGATCACATGCTCACTAGGCAGAGTAAAATATACTTGATTTAACACTTAAACTTAAGTGTGTAAGTGTTTGTCACTCCCAGTTCACTCACTGCCTCTCCCCTGTTTAATTAATCTGTCTCTCTCCCTCTGTCTCACTCCCTCTTTCTCACTCCCTCCATCCTCTCTTTTACAGCAGCACATCCCTTGGTCCTGCCCCGGGATCGGTCGTCCACTTTGCCCCGAGGCTAAAAGTCAACAATAAAGGCCTCCATTTCCCCCTTCTGAAATTTCAAACTCCAGTTTGTGAACAAAGTCTATCTCCTGCATAGGCATCTCCCACCAGCGACCAAACTCCATTTGAAACGGAAGCCTATTTGTACCTTCCCCCTGAAAGATACCTTTCCACTTCAGAGGCAACATCACGGGAAGGAAGGCTGAAGAAGCACGACAAAAATGAAGCGAGCCGGGCGCAGGCTAACCGGCAGGGAGAGAACAGGCCTTCCTAGAAGCCATGGATTATGGAACGCGCAGAGACTGTCCGTTTCTCAAATGGGGGAGAGCCTGTCTGTCAGAAAACAGTCCATTTTATGGCTCAGATGTGTTCAAATATTGATAAGAGGGAAAGAAGAACACGGACAATGTGCTTGCCACAGCACATTTGGGACCAGTAAAAAAAAAAAGCCTGCGCTGCCTAGGTCTGATGGCGAAGATACGTGAGTATAATGTCACGGAACAAGACCTTGTCAACAGATAACTATCTCCTGCGTGCCTTTCATCTTGTGCAAGCTCAGTTTTGGCTACTCTGTGAAAATCAGTACGGGTTCTTCTTTTCGGTTTGTTTAGAAGCTGTGACTCAGACTTTAATCTTAAATTGTAAATATGTTTATTTATATTCTTGTTTCCATTTTGTCTTGTTGCCATTTTGTTGCAATTAAAGAGTTACAGGGAGGTTTATTCAAGCTAGAGGATACTTACATGCTAGAGATTGCATGTGTAGAAAGATACTACATACATTTTAAATGAGATGCTGTCGGTTCAGTCAGTACTCACCTTGTTTTTATTTCTCTAAAGAAATCAAGCTGGCTGAATGGTTCTCAGCCATAAACACTGAAACTGCCTGCTATTTCAAGCACAGGCAAAATGTGACAAATTAATTTGCTCCTGCTGCTTTAAACTTGCTAGAATTTTAAACTGATGTGTGCTTGCTATGAATGCCGCAAACAAAAGCACACAAATGTGATCTCTTCTAAGTTGGACAGGGGAAGAAAACTTTATATATATCACTTTTTCTTTCCAAAAGATGGAACTTTGCTTTAAATATGAAATGGACAATCCAACAGCCGATAATACAAGTGAATGGGGTAAAACGCTTGATCTGATTGGTTCATTTAATGTGTCACCAATACCTGGAACACCAGCGAGCTAATCAGAGCTGTGTCAGGTCAAATTGTAACAGTACTATGAAGCTAGAGATATCAAGACTGCTGAGGATTATTCATTTGTGTTTCCACTTGTTAGGCTTAATACCGTGTGTAGAGAACACTTTTTTGGGTGGGGGTGAGGGTCTGTGAAAACTATCCTGTTAATCTTCACAATGCCATTTTCCACAACAGCCATTGTAGGGAACAGAAAGTTTATAATTCGCTATAATTCAATTTAATTTAACTTTTTCCTCTTTATAAATTATTGATGACCCTTTTTATGCGGAATAATTCTGGCAATGTGATGTGCAGTTCAGTACCTGTATGATCCAGGTTGTACTTGAGCCTTCATGGGTTATAATTTCAGTTTAGATCTGGCAACCTGATGCTCTGGAGACTGTTAGAGGGTAACTACCATTTTTGTGCCAAACAGGAGTTTTATATCTTAGCTGGGGATGTCGGGTAATGCGCGACACTTTAAACACACTGAACTGGACATGTCAGACATGGTCTTGCAATAACAAACTCTTTTATGACACTGCCAGGGTTGCAGACTCAGTAACCAGCCAAGTCATACTCAGTGCACATATATCAAACATTACAGCTAAGTGTTCGGAGTAAAAGATACTAATGCCACAAAGTTCCTCTGTGCAGACATATTGTTAATACTGTAGATATAAGGAGGAGTGACACATCTGTCCCCTTGCCTATGGTATATTGTTTGCAGAAAAACTATAATAATAATAATTATTATTATTATTACAGGGTGTTACTCATTTATATCAGATGACTGTGTTTTTAGTGAAGACAGCAAAAAATATTATTTAAATAATTTTTTTACCAAATATGTACATTTCTACACATCATCTCTCGCCGTCATAAACTAATAAAAACCCGAAGTAGCCTTTTGTACAATAAATGAGTAAACAATTGCATCAATAAACACTTGGATCAATTCTTTCTGTAAATCAATCATGCAGTGCGATAACACTCTTTTAATAATTAACTGCTGTTTTTGCTGAGAATTAAAGTAGACTGCAGGCCAAACCACATCTCTCTTGAGGTTATAGACAGTCATCGCTTTTCCTGACTTGTCAGTAGAGGTGGTATATATATGTAGAGATGAGTATATATATATATATATATATATATATATACACACCAATCAGCCACAACATTGAAACCATCTGCATTTTTCTGCTTTTTTCTGATTTAATATTTTATTTTCTCTGTAAATAAATCAAACAATTCACACGTGGTCAAAGCGCAGACTCAGAGCTTTTATTAAAAGGTTTTTTTTTTTACACATTTTGGTTTCACCATCATTAATTTTCCTGTTGAACTCAATGGAAAAAATATTCAGGAGAAACAATGCTTGTAGTATCTACTGCATATCTGGCAGCAGCATGGTGGTTTGAGGCTCATTTGATACCTTGGACCCTTGATGACTTAAAGCCATTTAGCCAACAAATGTGTTCCATACTGTATCAGCATAATTTACAGCTGAATCTATTCCCACCCACCCCCCCATTCCCATAGAGATCCATTCAAATGCAAAGAGTTTTTGTATCGCTTGTAGGACAACCTGACAATAAGATATCCAGACTCTGATGATGTTGATAGGTCACAGACATCAGGAAGTCATGGCATGCAAAGAATATTCAACCAAATTACTCTTTTATGTGGCATTATGTTAATTTGTCTAAAACACTGAAATGGGGGACTACGTTTAAAAAATGCTGTAATTACTACATGGTGAAACCAAAATATATAAGAATACCTTTTAATAAAAGCTCTGAGTCTGCGCTTTGACCGCGTGTGAATTGTTTGATTAAAAGCAGAGAAAATAAAATATTAAATCAGAAAAAAGCATAAAAATGCAGGTGGTTTTAATGTTGTGGCTGACCAGTGTATATATACTGTTACGTACTTACATACATACAGATTCCTTTAACATATTATATACAAATATAACATGTATCAGATCACACCACAGTATTAGATTAGATGTAGTTTTGCTTGCTCTCTTTTTCCTGCTGTTTCAGCTCTTACGTATTTAGACATTTTTTCTCTGGAATTGTTTGCATTTATTCCTCTGTACCACAGTATTGCCAGAATAGCAGTAAAAAGTCCCACATTAGCAAACTGTGGGAGCAGTGAGCGCTGAAAATGTGGCTCCTTGTGGTCTTCCTCTTGGATTTGCACATAGAGGGTCTGTGCGGGCCCCACAGCTTGGGGCCAATATAGACCTGCTTTGCCCAAGCTGAGGCTTGGATTCAATCAACATTTTGCTCTTAATTTTAATTGAAAAATAAGTGTTGCGGAACTGGTCACATTGTGTTTCTTAAGAAAAGAGAGGGGGAAGCATCACATAGATCTTTATTTGTAAGCCAAGTTAAGGACAACTGTTGATTGAATCCAGGCCAAAGATAACAATAGCAGCTTGAATGCAGAACCATGAGTGACAATAATGAAAGGCCACATCCTCAAAGTGACTCTCGTGTGTTGTACTGTCCTGACTATTGGCAGCCTCTAGACCCACACATCCTCACACTGGACGCTCATGGCACGCAAAACATGTCTGCATATTTGTGTCCCTATGTAGCCTGTGCTTTACCATTTAAGGCATAAGATCACAAGTATTTGATTAGAACGTTCTTAACGGAACATTCTAATGCTGATGTAACAATCACTATTGCTGATTCAAAGCAATGGAGTTCTAGAACACTGACTTGCCAAAAATAAACTAATCAATTAGTCATTTAAACTAATCACTATCAAATCAGAGATGCAGTTGTTTCTGCTCAGGAACATGTATAACTACTTGTGTCCCTATGTATCCTGTGGTTTACCATTTAGACATGAGATCACAAATATGTGCTTAGAACGTTCTTAACGGAACATTGCAATGTTCATAAAAAGTGGGCATTAATTAACAAACTTCTGGAGGGTTCATGAGCTTCTGTAACGTTTGGAGCTTCTGTAAAGTTGGTCTTGGTTAAAACCGTATAATTATTATTATCATTTAAAGCTTCAGAGAACTTTAACATGGCTGAAACTGACTTACAAAACTGTTGTGACAGGCTGTCCAAAGGGTGTGAATTGCCATGGTAATAGTATTTCAGAGGAAATGCAGATTTCAGGGGTACTAAATAATAAGGGTTTTCTTGGCCTTAATAATTGTTTTTATTCATACTCAAATTTAATCGGGTTTTTAAATACTTTTCCTTGATCTAAAAGCCATAGAAAAACATGGACTAAAAGTAGCAATGCTGAATGGATTTCTCAACATTCCAAATATAGCGTGCACAATGACTTGGGGAAATATGCAACACACGATTTGACAGTGCCGCCATGTGGACATGGAACGTAATTGCCATTGAGATCACGTGCCAAAAAGGCCTGCGAAGCACTCAACAACGACTGTGAAGTCGATGAAAATAAGATTCCTGGAATTACAGCTATAGGCTATATGACAAGAAAATAAATTTTAGTTTATTAAGATCTCATTTACTGAAATTATGTTTAATTCCTTTCACTTTGAAGACATTTTGGCGAGCGTATTTCTGGGATTACTGAAACCTAACGTGTGCGTTTCATTATGAAACCAATTTTAGGGAGACTGTAGTGAATTCAGGCAATAGTGTTAGCTGAGCTCCAAACATACAGTGACTACCCCTCAGAACTTCCGCATGAGCTACGTACACTCTGGATTGTGTCTGGGCATTACACACAAGCTGTTTTAGTAGCCCTGATACGGTGGTATGAAAAGTCACAGCCTGGGCCCAGTTTCAGTAAGAACCAATCCAACAAGTTAAAACGTAGCACTGCCAGTTTTCTACATCATGCTAGAGCTGCCTGGATGTAAAATGATAATGTTTCTGCTCGAGAAACAATTCGCCACAGTATTGCCTGGAACTTGAATGGCCCTCCCCCAAACGACAAAAGATCCAAGTACCAACTGGGTCATTTAAACAAACTAATCACAAGTAAATCAGAGATGTAGTTGTTTCTGCTCCGGAAGAAGTCCGTCTTGCTAGATTAACTCTGTGTAAAGTGATTAGAAACGAGACGTATGACTGTTATGTAGTTATGTAGTTATGACTAATCAGCTTGACTCTATAACAAATACAGACCCCTTTTTTGTTTGTTTGGCATATACTGTCTCGCTCTCATTTATTTGGAGAAGGCTTGTTCCTGTTCATTGCTGTGATAGAAAAGGGGGACAAAATTTCTGATTATGTTGATATTAGAATTAGTTAATGCCTTATATTATTAAGACAGCCCAAAAACGATTGGTTTTTATAAACACAGAATTGTGACATCAAACTTCATTTAAATTTAAACATTAGTTTATATGTATAATAATAATAATAATAATTATTATTATTATACATTATTATTATACAAATGGTTATTATATGAAAAAGTGTTCTTACAGATCTTCTCACACCAAATGATGATATAACTTTTTCTCCCCCGTGTGGCTGGGGGTTCGGCTCCCTGCCACGGTACTGTGATCCCACCTGTAATTCTCTCTGCCACCCCCAGTATGTATCAGGAAGAAAATGCGTCAGGGGTGTACGCCGTCCACTCCGTGGTGGTGGTTACTGGTGTTATTAAGTCGCCTTGAAAAGGCCATCTTACTGTTCTCCTTACTATTTTCTTCTTATGCCAATTTTTTTGTGCGCTAGTCTTCCTACAGCTGTTCAACCAGACCTACCAAATTTGGCCCGCTTCACCCAGTATGGGATTGCGTTGATTGCGCTTTTTGTATTAATATCTCAAATATTTAATGTATTAGTTAATTACGTTAAATGTAGGCCTACCCAGTGATTAACACTGATGAAACGTCCCAGGGTTCTGCATTTTTTACACAGAAAAAGGAGGCGAATTGCAGGGGGGAAAATACTCTGAACAACCGTAAGTAATCTTGTGAGATTCAAAGAGAAAGGGTTTAAAATATATATTATTAGCCTTTGTGGCAAAAATTAATTTTGATCAGAACAACAAAACATTATTTGTAGTTTATTTCATCTCGCCAATCCAGCTATTTCATCCCAATACATGTATTGTGCTATTATTGTGAGCTGGCATATTATTGAAAACATTTTTTTTTTGTTTATCAGAACGCAAGCGAATTAGTGTTAAACGCCGATTTTAAAATGTTCTGTGTTCCAAAGACGTAGCATTCCATGGGCTAGTGTCAAAATTGACCACTGCGGCTGCTACAGACACAAACCATCAGCTCCTAATGGATGAAATCTCTGGCAAGGTGACTAACATTAGCAACATCAATGTGAATTAATTCTAACCTAATATTACACCTAGTTAGTTTTCTGTGCGCTATAATTCGTGAGAGCTAACATGCGTATTTTCAATATTCAACATAATGTTCATTCTTGGTAGATATTTACAAGAGCCAGTTCATATTGATAACGGAGCTGTATTTCCACAAATTTAACTTAAGCTACTTAGCTGACGCTCGCCTTTTTTCTCTATGTCTACTAGTACTTTCCTTTCTAGTTATTAAGTGTACTGCACCATAACCCGACTCAGTGCATGGCTGGGGCCTGGGCCTTTTTGATCTCTCTGGATACTGTCTGTTCGGGTGTTCTTCCTGATCACAGCCCTGACACCATCGCAAGCTATCAGAGGAATGCTGGGCCATTGAGACTCACGGTATCATTCAGAGCTCTGAACAAACAGACGGTTCAGCTCGGTTCCCACCCCAAACCCTTCAGTTCCTGTTACTGAGCTAGCGAGGTAGACTCTAGATCCACTCCCACAAGTCCCATTGTAAACGTGAGAAATGTGACAGTCGCAAAGAGCAGGGCTTTGTCAATGAAAATTGCGCAAGTGCAATTCCGTCAGTCCCTTCAACTGACAACAACAGTAGGCTGCACATGCTTGCAATCCTGCGGTAATAATGGAATAGTGGAAAAGGATTTTTGACATTTCATATACAACTGAATTATCTGCACAAAACTGAGAATACTAGAAAAAATATGACAATAGTCCTTTTGCACATTGATTTTATCACCAGATTGTAACAGTTCCCAAACTGCTTAATTTAATTTTATAAAAAAGAATTAGTCCAATGATAACATCCTTGTATTGATTTATCTCCAGATATTCATTATTATTTGATTTTTTTGTTCCTCTGAGTATTTTAACAGTCTATTTTGAATCATCAGTCATTTTTGTTCTTCACTAATTTTGACGCTGTTCACCTGATACAGGTACAGGGGCCCATACTGAAAAGGGCAGTTTCAGTTTTGGTGGCATTTACCGGAAGTTAATATCACCCAAATCCTTATTCTGTGTTTTCTATTCTCTGTGATTGTCGATATGCCATGTTATTGTCATATTTGTGTATTAGCTGAAGTTCTGTAAATTTGTATTGGTCAAGACACCACCTGTGAGAAGAATATCTTATAGGAGGACAGTGAAGTAACACTTTCTATCAATCAGTATAAGTATCTCTGCATTTTATAAGGATTAAGGATTGCTTGTCTAGATTTAATGTTTTGCCTTTAATGCCTTGCCTCTTTTTAAAATGCACTTGATGCTGAAATAACATCAAAACAATTCCACCTGACTTGCACTTACATTTTCTTGAATTCACACGGTTTATTCCACAATCAGCTTTTCATTAGTTTACGCATTGTCCTCAAAATAAGTCATGCTGTTGCTTTCTATTGAATATTTGAATATTATCTTGCCTTAAAGGGTTAATATAAGCAAACACGGTCCATTGGAGTTTAGCAGAGCTGGAACACAGTGTGGCCATATTTATCTGGCAGAGTACAATTTACATAAACCCAAATCAGCATTGTGGAGAATTTAAAAAATATCCCACCCATGAAAAAACTTGCACAAAACTTCAAATATTTTATAATACCAAGCCTTTTTAAAAAAAACGTTATGAGCAATCTTGTAGCACCTCCCAGATGTTCTGTTTTCATGCCATGGTTACCTCTATAGCTTCCATACCTGGGCCCTGGACTGGACTCAAAGTATAATTTCTAGCGGCCTTAAACGTCTCTCTGCAGCTTACTGCAGTAAGGCCCTCAAAACGCAAAAACATTTTGTGGATAAAAGCACAGAAAAGCACACTTCCCATCAGTGTAATTCCCCTATTACAGTCCCCATTACAAAACAAGAAAGTAGGTATCGTCCCTTGATCTACTTTCTTTCCGTTACATCTGTAAAGTAAATAACTCGGTAGGCTACCGCTCAAAAACTTACCATATGGAGTGTCCATACCCGCACTGCCTTGTGAATTAACATTGACCATATCGGTCCCCTCTTCTTTTAAACGAATCCGTTTTCTCTACTTCATAGGATGTGGCAGTTTGGCCCAGCTCGTGTGGCTTTGCTTTTTTTGCGGAAGGTGTTGTTGGTGTAAGGCAAGGCCCGCTCTCCGGCTGTTATCTTATTGATTTTTCCTGATCTTTACAAATGTGGGTGGAGAGGTTAAACATTAACTCGAGCTCTTATGGTGACCCATCTATATGGTGGCTGTAGCTATGGCAACGAAAGAACTGACACGCGAATATACTTTCGCCGTCATTTTCGGTCTCATTCATTTGACTGAATAGCTTATTCCTGTCTATCCCAGAAAAACCAAGAGGCATACAGGATGTTCTTTTGAACACCTTTTCGGGCAGTGCCTACAGAGCAGTTAATCTGGCCCCCCTTACGCTCACTGGCTTCTATGATAATGGGTGACACTCTGAGGCACGTTTCACTTTTGGTTTTAAATCCTGTGGGTGTGGAATGTTTAAATAGCATCACTCAAACCTCATGGTACACCTGTTAACTTAGAAGCCTGGCTGTGCTTTACCTGAACACTTTCAGTTATGGGAACAGTTCCAACAGAACAAAACATTTATAACATTATGTTACACACAAGCCTTTGGACAAAGCATTTCATCCTCGATAGGCGGCGGTGTAGTATAATGGGTAAGGAACTGGGCTTGTAACCTAAAGGTTTCAGGTTTGATTTCTGGATAGGACACTGCTGTTGTACCTTTGAGCAGGGTGCTTAGCCTGCATTGCTTTAGTATATATCCAGATGTGTAAACGGATGCAATGTAAATGCTATCTGAATGTTGTGTGAAAGTCCCTCTGGATAAGAGTGTCTGCTAAATGCCTGTAACGTGATGTACTGTAATATGAGCTTTGTATATTTTAGGACATAATGAACAAATTATGATGTAATGAGTGCCTAATGATATGTTGTGAGGTACTGTAAATGCATTAAACATAAAAAAATAAAATGCTAAATGATAAATAAATCTCAGGACGTGTGGTAGAGGAGACGCATTAGGGCTGCAGAGTCCTGGTGCTTGAACTAAGCACACAGAATATACACATTACAGACAAAATATCTTAAATGACAAGTCTAATCAATTTAATACCGCAATACTATTTTTCTCCCTGACTTTATTTCATTTTTCTCCCATTTTTAGTAGCATTTTTAGGCTGTAACACACGTGATGTCATTTCAGATATTTTTTCTGTACTGTGTGCTTAGTTCCAGCCGCAGGACTCTACAGCTCTGATGCAGGGTCCCCACACACGTCCTCAGATTTATTTATCTTATTAGCATGTAACGCCCTCCGTGGATTTGTGAGAGTGGAGGCTTGCAGCTTCTCCAATTCACATTACTTTTGTTCTGCAGGCCATCGGCTGCACTGCGCAGCTACCGCGTCGGAGGAGCTCGCCCTGCGTGTGACTGGTGCAGGCGAACTACAGGCATCTGATTGACAGGAGGAGTGTTGATGGGTGGACATTCCAGATGACCCCCTGGCAACGGTACAGCCGGTCATGTTCCGCTCCGTGATGTTGCTGGCCGCGGTCAGCACCTTGACGATCAGGATTTGTTACCGAACTGTGAGCCACGCCCGCGCAATGGAGCTTGCCGTCTTGGCGCTGGAGAGTCACGCTCAATCCTGGAGGGCTGCAGGTATTTGTAGTTTCCTATCAATCAGCAGCCAATTCAGGCATTGAGCACAAGGTGTGTGTATTCTTTAGAAGCACACTGTCCTGTACCCCACTGGCTGAGCCCCCACATCCTGCCCTACGTACAGCACTGAAGGACCCCCCATCCTGCCCACTGAGCCCCGGTCACTGAACCATCACCTGGAGATCGTCATACTGCACATACTCCTTTGTACATCTGCCATCTGCTGATATTGAATAATTTTTAATAGTATTTAAGACAAAATGTCAAATGTAAATCATCATAAAAACAGAAAAGAGTGGCGATGGGCCACTCTCGCGAGAAACACGTGTCCGCAAGTGTTTTGCGAATGACCCACTCTGTGAAATACTGTGTCTTGGGTGTGATGAATGTTTGTTTCTAACATTCAGGCCTTGGGTGTAATGAATATTTCCGACATTGAAGATTTAGATGTGATGAATGTTTGCTTCTAACATTCATGATGTTCTGCTGCTTTTGGCTTAGTGCGGCAGTTTTTGGGTCACACTTACGAACAAGGTTAACGTTTCAGTCACAGTGCTCTCAGAACCAGTTTAAAAGCAGAATAAATTCACAAGCTCATTTACACAGACACATTCTATGAAACTGCAGTTAAATATACGGTCACAGGAACTTTTTCAGACTATATGATTATGACCTGCGCTGAATTTATCAGCTCTTTATGACTTTAAAAGCATTTTGTACAAGACCGTTTTACAGCATACATGTCCAGGACAAATGAGAGGAGTTGATGAGGCAGTAAGAAGCAGTCTGGCCCTGTCATCCTTATCCACTCAGGCTGAAAGGACAGGGCTTTTTAAATGTATTGCCTGCCTCCTTAATCCTGTTTTTTTTCAAAATCTGTGCCTTTGCGTCTTCACAATTTGTCATGTTCAAAAGTAGATTTCCACACAAAACTGACTTTTAAAGTAATGTATGCATCACTGTTATGTAAACAGAATTCATTATGGGTCATTCTGTGTATTAAAGCTTCAGAAGAAGCGTTTGCTTGTTTATTATTAATTTTTATAAACTAATAATTCACCTTGCAGAAATATCCTGTTGGGTAAAATATTTAAGAACTTATTTATCTTTCCATTTTAACTTAATAACTCCTCCCATGTGTGTTTTACCATTCATTAAATAATGTGCAATATAATAACAAGTAAAATTACAGTACAAGGACAACAATAAAAAAAAAATTTAATTTCACAGATTTGAAAAAAAAAGAATATTTCAAAATGAATTGTTCCCTTGGGTGACCTCTGTTGGTGGTGAGTGGTAATGCAGAGACATTTCTTATGGCTGGGTAGCCAGAGCAAACATTGATCACACTTGTCAGCGTGATTCTTCTAGCTCAGTTCTCGGCATTTGTTTTATTGTCACTGAATATAAGTAAGCCCAGGTCATCCCGTATCCTGTCTTTTATGGGACACCGTAATTGGATGAACACTATTTACTGTGCCTGAACAGCCCTAAAAGCACTTTAATCTGAGTGAAATACACTGGAAAGAACAAGGTATAATCACTATTTTACAGCAGACCCAACAGTTTAAAAGTCTTCAAATACAATGAGGATCTTCTGAAATTTGTATGTATGTGTGTATGTATATGTATATATGAGATGGACAATAATGAGAGATTAAAAGTAATCAAATAAAACTAAAATATAGCCTGTGCTTTTGAGGCAAAGTCAAAAATGCACCCTTTGATTTAGATTGGAAGTCCCCCACAGAGAGTAACCATCAAAATGTTTTCTGTTCTTTAATCATATGTATATATAAAAAATGGTAGTGCTTATTGTTATTGAAAACTATATCAACAAACCATTTACAGAATTTTGAATTAAAAATATAGGCAAAAGCATAGTCTATATCATCCTTGCATACTGTGACTTTTTACATTCAGGTGTCTTTGTGATGGTGCAATCAGAAGAACGACACTTACAGTAACATGCTGAAACACTTCACTGCTCATGGAAAAACATATTCTTTAATAAATAAAATCAGCAGGAATTTAATCATTAATCTCCATAAACTGGAGAGCGCAGTTAATCTAAAACACTGTGCCTCAGATTTAATATTCAAATGGATTTATAGTGGGTTCTTATTTTATATTGGCAAGTGAAGTATAGCCAATAGCTTACAAAAACTTCCACTCCAAACAATTAATTATAAAAAAAATTAAGCTTTAATGACAGTTCATTTTATTGGAAATTTTATTTATGACAACTTATCAATACTAATAAACAAACATTTTAAATGACCATAAAAGCTTACAAAAAATAAAAAGCACAAAATAATGTCATCTTAAAAGAGCTGTTTTTTATGTATGACAAATAATTCACATTTGAAACAAGATTTGAATTCTCCAATATCTACCTTTTGGGAGACTTGTGAAACATATAGTTTAGAAATGTCCTTTTTTTGTCTACTGGGCATATTTACTGTGCTCATTGCGATGTTTTATTTGCCGATATTACATTGCCAATGGTAATTACAATGTTTTTGTCTATAACTTTGATGAAGAAACCAGATGTTTCCTTTTCCATTCAACCTTGTATAGGTTTGGCAATAAATAAAAAACAAAACAACGAAAAGTGTTGTCAATGACTGTTTAATCCAAATGAATGTAAAAAGAGCTTTAGGGTAATTCTGGGGAAAATGGCTTCTTTTCAATCTTCGCTCTCAGATCTTTCTGTTGTTTGACAGCCATAATGTGACTTTATAGTTATGATCATTGGTATACTTTTGAGGAGAAAAAAACACAAACCATCATTAAGAAAATTAGGGACAAATTCACTCCACTTTTGGCCTACCCACATCTACTTTTGAGACCTACAGTGTAAAAACAATACCTTGGTCTAATTGCAATCACAAAGCCTTGCTGTACAACAAAGGTAATATTTGAATGTTTTGAAGACTTAATTATGTGCATTCATTAACAAATTAATAATTAAAGTTAATAATCTAATTATCTCAAAACTACTTTTTAAAACTTTGCTCAATTTTTCATGTTGTTCCATACAGTCCAATGTATACACATGCCAATTTACAGAATGAGGTCTTGTCTGTGTTTTTGTTTTACAGTACTATTACAAGACTCTTACAATGGGTGAGTGAATGGTTAAAGGAAGAGTACATTCTGAAACATTGACAAAATCGTATCAAATTTTGGCTTGATGCATTACTTCTTTTGGCCACAATTTTTGAAGGTTTGTCATTTTTTCATACTGAAAGGAGAATCCCCCATGGCAGAAAGACACTGGTTAAAGTATGCTAATTTGGTGTCCACCCCGTCACCTTGCTCCTCATTACATGACAATCATGCTTTTGGCACTTCTTCATGGGTGTTACAAGGATGGTTGGTCAGCTGAATTTACAGTGACCTTTGGAGATGAGACTCAGACTTGTGCAACCCATGTGGGGTGTTTTATTTACAAAAGTGGCACCAACTATTATACAAACATTTATATTTATATAAAAAAGAATCAGTACATCAATTATACACATTCAATTACACCCACCTACTGAGTGCCAGCCACCACTGAGAGCAAATTACCTGGTCATATACAGGCTACACATTATCCGGACTATACCATTTCCATACAATATTCAGTTATCTCAAAAGAAATGACAGTATATATTTTTACACATAGAAATCATTATACATATATTATCAGTTGCTACCTTATATCTAATGATCACATATCTAATTGGGTATGAGAAAATATCACGAATGCACTTTAGGGTCTCCCCCCGCCTGAAATAGCCAATTCTTACTCTCCAGCGCTTCCAATACAATTGGCACAGAATCGTGACGTTAGGATTACGTCATTCCTGTTTGAACATGGAACGAACGGAACAAACAACGGTTAGTAGCAACTCCTGACATTGCATTTAATGAACATGGTATGCTAAAATAAATCTATTTAACGTGTGAAATCAGATGTGTATGTTTAAGTGATTTGCAATATAGTATTGTGGTAAACAGATACAGAAGCGAATGTGTTTCGAGTTGACAAACCTGCAAACATAAAAGGTGCGCACTACATTTATGAAAGCGGCGTACTCGCGCCAAACAACCGTAAGCAAATTCAGGAACTGAGATTTCGCTCTGTTACAATGGGTTTCTTGCGTTTTTAGCTGTTCTTAATGTTCTTACAGTATTTTCAAACCAAGACCATCATCTGCCCACACATAATTACAATGGAGAATCTGTTTGTATGAGAGAATTTAGTTTTGTCATGCAGTGTCCATCTTAAATTACTGACGAAAAGTTCAAAATACCCTCAAACAGTCATTACCATTTTGCATAATCAATTCAACAACACTAAGGCTAACAATAACTACTTTAGCCCTCCATACATGAACAAAAATCTATACAACAACATGCATCACTGTCTTTGGTTTCTGGATAACTCTCAAAACTGATAATACTCTGAACTGAATAAGAGCCCAAAAAAACTTCCCACCTTGTAATATAACAGTCATATCACAGTAATTTACAACTAAGCTAATTAAAGGGTTAAAATCAGTTCTTAAAGTTGCCAACACATGGTTCCATGGAGATAACGTATATCACATGAGATGTAGTCTGTTTTATCAGGCTCATAACCTTGTGGTTTCATGCATCTGGCCAAGATGTCAGGTAAGTTCAGTTTTTAAATACAGGAACAGTTCCCATATGAATGAGCTATACTCAGCAGTTAAAAAGCAAAGATGGGAAAGAGAGGTTTCATGAATGCCATAAGGGTGGAATTACAATTACATTATCAGTTACTGAACAATAGTTGTCCCAATATCACTAAAAAGTGCAAAAAGGGACTGCTTTTTTAGAGTGCCTACCCTGTTCATACTTCAAGCATGCCTCTCACTGACAAAAGTGAATTTTGTGGTAAACAGGTCATTTTGGTTACATTCTAACAATGTGTATTGAAAGCAGTTGTATCACAGTGATATATTTTTCATGTGGACTAATCTTTTTCCACATTCTGAGTGTGGTAGTGAGAGGAAAACCATTCATCTTTGAAAACCATCAAAATAACAGAAGGAACTCTTGCTAAAATGTATGTCAACTGAGAGGATTGAACAGCCTCTACAACTATATCTGGCAGTACTTTCTGGCAATTAGAAAAATAGCACTATATAAAGTAGATGTTTTTTTAACGGCAAGGTTTCAGTGAAAAATCAGTTTCCATATCAAAAGATAGTGATGCATAAAATAGCAAACACCTAGAGGAAAGACTGCTTGTATGTAGGTTTCAAAGGTCCACTTAGCTATTGAATTACATTTCATAAAAAGCAGACTACTAACTGAAGGGGAAGAGTCTTCAACTACAGTTTATGAAATATTCACAAAGTTGTTTGAAAATTATTTAAAATAAGTTGTGGAATGATATATTCAACTGCAAATTAGAAATTTTTGATACAATCCAATTTTTCACTTCATGCAGTGTCTATGTCTATATAATACTTCTGTCTAGAGAACAATCTTACATTATATTCTAAATGTAATGCAGAGTATCTATACTGAATTATCTTGAAATAATTTAAGTATTTTTAAATTGTTCTTTCAGGTGTACAAACGGGTTATTTTTTATATATGCCACATAAAAACATGAAAAAACGACAAATTCATTATCTTCTGTACACACATTATTAATTTAACAAATTTCTACAAACACTTCGCTTGTGTTTTGAAAATGTCAAAAAAACAACAACATGGCATCAAAAACCAAAACGTTTGGCTTCTGTTAGCAAAAAGTTGCTAACAGAAGCCAAATAACAGCTTTCACTACATGTATTTTTTCTTTAAAAACCAATAGGCGAAGTACCCCATGCCTCCTAGCGATCCCATTAGAAACGACGCTCCGAAGAATGACGGCGGCTTTTTCTTCACCATCTGGAAGGCGTTCGGGAGAACGGCAGACAGGAGCGTGGTGTGCACATCGCCCAGGACCTTGCGAAAGGCGTAGCGTTTCTGCACGTGCTCAAAAAACGACCGCAGGTTGGGTCTGCTCCCGTCCTCCCAGTACTTCTTCGAAAGTCCTAAAAATTTGAGGCGGTGCAAAGTCGCTCCCAGACAAATGTCGGCCAGAGAGAAATCGGGTCCGCAAAGCCAGAGCTCACGCTTCTGTCCTGGAGCACAGAAAAAAATTGATGACATTTCTTTTAAAATATCGCACCCCTAATCTGTTAAAATCACACTCCCACACATGATAAATGCTTGGAATGAGGGATTAATGAGATTAAATGGATTTTGTACACCTGTAGACACGACCAGAAACCAACCTTGATATTCAAGTTTCCGCTTCTCTAGTTCAGCTTCCACTTGATCCAACACCATATGCAATTCACCAAGAATATTATTCAGGTAGTTAACGTCATCGTGGTCCAGAATCTTAGCCTGAAATAATGATTTAAAAAAGATACAAACATCCTGTAAAGGAGGAACATTTACATGACAAACTCCAACGTCAATTTCACAATCCATTCCTGGCGTCTAAAATTGAAACCACAAAAGCCTTCAATTTGTGTTAAGCTAGTATTTTGTATACAGTAGAAATATTAGAATATTGGGAGCTGGGAATGCAACATTTGCTAAATATCCTTGATCCCAGAGAAACAGCCTCTAGGCTGTAAAACGAAATACTTTTTGCCATGTAATGAAATGTAGTGGTCATTGTCTCACTGTCATAGTACCCATTTTTGTGTATGGCATTATAGCATGTATAGCACATGAATGCAGTGGTGGCACCCTGGACATTGTAAAATGTGAAATTCTAAGAAAATAGTTGGGGGGCTTTGCAGATTTGTGACAATGCTATAGCCACGGATCCTTGCCTCTGTGGCAGTATCTCTGTTTTGTACAGTACCACAGCAGGGAAACAGGTCATGTCTCACCATGAGCTTCTTATGTTTGGACAGATAGGGCTCCAGCTCTGCCAGCTGGGACTCTTCCTGGTCCAGCTTCAATAGCTCAGATGCAGCATGGGCCAGGTGTCCTGCAGGGGGAGGGACCACTTCACTGAAAGATTCAGCCTAACCCAACCCTACCAAACCTAACCATAACCTAACGTAACGAAACCTAACCTAACCCTAACAGTACCTAACCCAACCTTGTCTAAGCTAACCTAACCTTCTTCCGTTAGCAATAAACTCGTCATCTGAATTTCCATTCCTAAATACAACATGTGGCGACTTTTTCACAAGCACCTTTCCATGTCTCCACTTCAGGTTTTTTTGCAGATGCAGCTCCTTTGTAAGTCGTGTGATTACTGTAGGCCATTATCCTGAGCAGGACACTACTGTCTGACTGATGGCAAGTTGAAATCAATGGTATGAATTATGCAAGTGTTTTTGGAACAGCGCTGCTGTAGAACAGTCTGGAAGGTCAGATATGTCACCGACTCAGCTGGTTAATCTTTTCAAGTCAAGTCAAGTCAAAGTTCTACTTGACTTGACTGGACTTGAAAAGGCCGATACTCACAGCACATATTTTTGGTGTATATCCACCTATGTACAAACGTGCCATTAACTCTTTTTTTCAATTTTTTGTTCCATGCTGGTACCAAGCTTAATTGATCATTCCAGTTACAGTACATGCAGAATAATGCATCTGAAATCAGAATCACGCACTGCGTGCTCTAGGCCGGGGGGCTGTGTAGTTCCAAACTGCCTTCACTTACGGCGTATTTCAGCGGTGGCGTACTTTGGGATCATGGAGTCGGCGGTGAGCTCGGGGTGCAGGATGCAGCCGTGGGTGTAGGCGTCCATGGGCAGCCCGTCCAGCAGCTCCCGGTACTGCTGCACACGGGCGTGGAGGGGCGTCGCGGCGTCGGGGATCAGCTGGGCCACCATCTCTGAGAACCACGGGCATCACACACACATACACGCATACGAAGCATGTACACGTGCGATGCTGGAGTATTCATTTACCAACAGCTGTAAATTTAGTATTTAGCTGCACTGTATTTAGCGGCACTGTATGAGTAGTTGAATGTGAAGTCATCCAAGACAGTTCTCTTGTGTAGCGTCAGTTAATTGGGCAATTGAACGTCAAAAATGTCTTGTCTTATAAGCGGTCCATGTTTGATCTACACCGTTTTTCCCCCGAAGGCCAGTTTTGTTCATTGTAGTGATGTAACTCTGGCCTTCTCAGTTTCTCTCTGCAAGAGGCTTTGTAAGGGCTTACATAGATAGAAGGAGCAGTTTATTGTTTTAACAAGAAATTTCCATCATCATTTTTACTAAATTATAAGAAATTGTAATATACTGCTTACAAATGAATGTTTTAATCTGTATTTCCTGCTTGCAGAAATAGTAGATTCTCTAATATGGAATACAATCAGTCCTATTTTACACTGTTTATGGACCTATGAATTTGTTTGGAAATTGAATTACTCTGTCCAAATTACTGCTATTGAAAAAAGATAACACTATATATATTTCAGCTTTAGATTTGAGGTAAATGGATAAATAAATGCAGCATGCAGGCATCAAGCAAACAAAAGTTTAATTGCAAACAAACCCAGGCATCACAAAAGGAGATTATCTCAGTAGATTCAAATAAATTTCACAGGAAACAAACAAGGGTGCTATAACAAAAACAACATTGCAAAACACGCCACAACAGAAAAGAAGTTCACAAATGAACGACAAAACAAACGTTTGGTTATCCTGACACTAGGTAGCTACCTCCCACAAAGTTTGTTTCCAAGTACTCGATGATGCGGTTGTAGTCGCTGACGATGGTGTCCCCGTGGATGAACACGGGCACCTCCTCTCCCAGGTTGAGCCTCATGAACCAGGGGTCGTTCTGTTCGCTGAGCGGGAGGCTAACGTCCCTCTCCTCGCACGGCAGGCCCTTCTCACTGATCACCAGCCGCACCTGCCGCCGAGAACCAAAAGCGTCACCGCAGGCACGCCACTCGCGCAACATGCTCCTAGGGTAGTTTCACGGGAAAAACGCAATTCGGAGAAAGACCATATGAGCCCAGGAACAAAGTCTGCTCACCACGATTACCGACCTAATTTCTGGAAATCAAATTATTAATGAAACCACTGACTTTTCCCAATACTAACTCTGCATACACTGGCTACACCTCATACAGGAATATATATATATATAAAACAACCTGCTGTAATAATTGCCTATGACACAAGGATGCAATAAGCCCTAACAATGGTGTGGTTAAGCACACTTGTGATTTCCACTCCAGTTAATCCTGTCTACATTAGGGCACGGGTAGGCAACCCTGGTCCTTGAGCACCAGAGATAGTCCTCATGCTTTTGGCTTCTTCCAAACCTGTAACTACATTCTTCAGCTGGATTCATTTTAATTCATCTGGTTTGTTGAATCCAGATGACTACGTGCTGGAGGCACACAGTGTTTCCCCATTCAGAAAACTCCGGCTCAGGCTTTTAACCATCCAGCAAAGTCTTGCTATCAAACTCGGATGGAACAAAAACCAGAAACATCGCTGCGAGTCCAGGACCATGGCTGCGGTGCCCTGCGTTAAAGCATTAGTGTCAGACACAAATCCTGGAGGGCCACAGCAGTCTCATTTCAATCAGCTGCCATCTTAGGCCAGAAAACGAGGTTTATGGACTCCAGCCAAACAATGATTCAGACAAATCACCAGATCTGAAGCATGCCAAAACCAGCAGGCACTGCAGCCCCCCTACACCAGAGTCTGATGTAACCCCCCCAAACAAAACTTTTGTCAGAACTTCTAAAAATCAGGGCTCATAAATGGCACTAGCCACTAGGGCAGTTTTTAAAATTGAGTATTAAATTCGCAGGATTAAGCATTGGTTACATCGGTCGACTGCGACCACAAATCCACCAAAGGGCGGAAAGATCTCCTGACTCATCCTGCCAGTTGTAAGCAAGATTTAATTGACTAACAACGTTCCTCTTAACAACGCCAATCAACCGCAGGCTAATCGTTATCATCAGGCACCTCTATAATCACCACTTTCTCGAGTAGTATGCATGCACTTCATCCGCAGTCCCTTTGTGCTAAGTGCGGGCAGTATCGGCTACAGCCTTGCAAATTATGTCAGATGCAAATGTGAGTTTTGTTTATTAAAGCTAACAAAACGGACTCGAAATATCTTATTACGTAATTAGTTGATTTTGCAATAAATGTGGTGAATACAAAACATTTGGAACGTGTTCTAGTCACTTTACGACAACGTGAAATTTGTTAAATGGTCATCAGAAAAAGGAAAAGTTGACCGTAATCGACGAGTAACTTGAATTGTACCCGCTTTTCGTCCAATAATTTATAGGTAGATTAGGGAGACAACTTCGTGCTTAATATGACGAAAAGTTGACAATACAAGTAATATAGCCTGCGGTCGCGTTTCCTTGCTCTCCAGGCTATACGCAAACTTTTAAAGATATCAAAATATGTAGCCTATTATTTGGTAAACCTATCACGTGTATATCTATTGTTACATAGATAATCTAAATCTAACTGTTCTACAAGTTATGCGACGAAATAAAGATTCCAAACCAAAAAATCATGTTTTGTTGCTATTTTCCGCTCTTCCGTTACCTAATTGTAAATAACACATTTCAAGAAAATGTAAAGATTGCAGTCATTTGTGCGTCTAAAAGAAATGAAAAGGGATGAACTGGACGCAACACCTTGCCTTTGGTGAATACTTAAAATGTCATTTCAATACAGCACGCATCGATCACGAACCTTTAAGTAGCCAAGGATCTCAAGAAAATATAACAACGCTTTACTGCAAAACAACCGAGAACGAAATTCTAGCGAGCATAAACAGGCTGCTGAAATACCACATGCAAATACGAAATAAACAGCATGAGGAAAAACGCGTTCAATAATTAATGGTCGTCACTGAAAGCTGAAATGTCAGAAGCACAACCGATTTCTGAGCGAGCCTTACCTTCTGCGAGGTGAAAGACTGCGTCCAGTGATACAGAACCAGTCTGTCTTTTGAAAAGGGTCTTGGCTCTACTACTGCTTCTAGACTCCCATTTTCCTCAGCCAATTTGGAGCCTTCATCCATCGCAGATATGGGCCACCAGCTGTAGTTGATGGGGTTAACGTTGTTGGAAGACGCCATGACAGAGGCTGTGTATGTGTGTGTGTGTGTGTGTGCGTGCGCGCGCGTTGGAGAGAGAGATTTCAGCACCACGAACAGAGCATCATCGATGTTGTTGTCAAAGCACTTTCATCTCAAGCACCATAGCAAATATACAATTCCACTCTATATTACATCATAACGACTGAACATGCGCTGTGAGCATTTCATTTTTAATAACTCGTGACGATGTCATTGTAGATCACGAATCTACAAGCCATTGCAAAACAATATATGTCAGTGATGCAGAATGCTTATCAATGCGAGTAATAGGAACTGAGTTCCTTAGAGGTGAATAGCATGCTCGAATAGAGGGCTGAAGCATGGAGGACCATACATTTAAAATTTAAAATATTTAATATTTAAAAATAAATTAATAAATGACTCAATAAAACGAATAAATAAATAAATTCTGTATTTCTTCGTCATTATCATAAGGACAAGGAAATAAATACGGAAATATATACAGAAATAAATGAATCAAGAAATAAATAAATGCGGAAATATATATATAGCCCAATACAGAAATTAATGATAAAGAAAATAAATAAGGAAATAACTAGGCAAATAAATAAATGCAGAAATATCCAATTACGTCAGATTTTATCTATTATTTATTCCAGTGTACATTCATTTTACATTTTTCTAGCATTTATTTATTCAATCATTCATTTATTCAGTCATTCATTTATTTTTCAGTTTGGCATTTTTGGAACTCCATACTGAAGGCCCTGGAAACAGATAAATAGTGTTGAACTTTTCCAGTTATTTTCCTGACCTAATTTTCAGAAGTGTTAACCACAACATTAATACAAAATTGCGATTATGCCAGTAGAGGGCACAACAGAATACGATCTGAATTTGTAAACTTAGTCCTGGACAGAGTATCCCCACCCTACCTCTTCCTTCTCTCTCTCTCTCTCTCTCTCTCTCTCTCTCTCTACACACACACATATATATATATATATATATATATATATATATATATATATATATATATATATAGAGAGAGAGAGAGAGAGAATAGTCCAGAAGTATTTGGACAGTGCCACATTTGTTGTTTTGCCTCTGTGCTCCAGCCCATTGAATTAGTCATAAAACCATTCGTATGAGGTTAAAGTGCAAACTATCAGCTTTAAGGGTGCTTTGATCCATATCCCGTGATTAATGTATTAATGTAGGAATTACGGCCCGATTTATACATACTAGTCCCCCCACTTTTATGGGACCCAATGTAATTGGACAAATTAACGCAATCTCAAATAAAGTCATCATATTTGGTACTTGATTGCAGATCCTTTTCATTTGATGACTGTCTGAAGTCTGCGAACCATAGACATAACCAGACACTGGGTATCTTCCCTGCTGATGCTATGCCAGGCCTGTTCTGCAGCCATATTCATTTCCTGGTTGTTTCTGGGGCATTTTGCCTTCAATGTTGTCTTCAGCAAATGAAACGCATGTTCAGTTGGATTCAGGTCAGGTGATTGACTTGGCCAGTCAAGAAGATTCCACTTTTTGGCCATGAAAAACTCTTTGGTCGGTTTAGTAGGGTGCTTTGGGTCATTGTCCCGCTGCAAGGTGAAGCGAACTCTAACCTGACCATTCTGTTCATAAGGCGTACCAGTGGTTGCATCTTGTGGTGAACCCTCTGAGGTTTTTTTGGTGGTCTGCTCCTTATCCTAGTCTTTGACATCTATGCCTACATCCTGGAGAGTAGTCTCGATCAGTTCAACAGTTGAAAATAGGTTTTTCCTCACAACTGAAAGTATTGTTTTGTCAGCCACTACAGTTGTCTTTCGTGGTCTACCAGGTTGTTTGCTATTGCTGAGCCCACCAGTGAGTTATTGCTTATTATCAATGTATCAAACTGTTTCTTTTGGCACACCCAATGTTTTGACTGTGTCTCTCATTGATTTTTTCAGTTTTTTTCACCACAGAATTGTCTGTTTTACTGGCATTGACACAGTGCAAGAGCTACATTTCCTACATGGTTCACCTGAAATGTATGTAAATACCTGCAAATTAAAGCTGACAGTCTAGTTTAACCTCATCAATTTTTTTTCCCACATTTTAAATCCAAGATGCACAAAGTAAAAACAACAAAAATGTGTCATTGTCCAAATACTTATGGACAACATAGGTTATACATACATATATGTAAAAAATTTTATTTTTTATTTGAGGGCTAAAAGTCGTTCTGGAACGCCCTAATAAGTAGCCTAATACAACTCTTAATTTCTGATCCATATTCATATTATGGAAACAAAAAAAATGACATTTGTAAAACCGCAGGCCGTATGAACATAACCACCCATCTTTGTTTGAAAAGGTCTTCAGGTGAAATGATCACATGACGGACGTTTTAACACAATAGTCAAGTGTGTTCTACAATTTAATTTAAATTAATAAATCTTAATTAGTCAACTGTGTGTCACAAAGAGATTATATATACTGAAAGTGTCTGATTCTCTCCCAGTCTATCCTTTGACAAGTAGGGTTGGGTTGTATTTTTGGATGCGCCCGTCGATCTGATAGCCTTGTGGGTCTTGTTATAACATTCTCAACATACCGGGCAACTGCGAGAGGAGCAAGCGGCAGTGGAAGCGACATGGAGAGGTGCAGCAACCAGAAGGAGGAGGTTTTTCGCCCTCCTTTAAAGTTGTGAAAAAAAATTGGGCAGCTTGACAGGATATAAAAGAACAGTGAAATAATGTACACGTGGATTCTCAAGAAAGAGCGACGATTTCAGAGGGGTTTAGAGAGGCGGTTTTAGAGTGTTGTTTTATAACAACTTTAATAGTTATTAAAATATGGTATAATCAAAATGTAATAACAAACAAATATAAAATGTGCGTGTTTAATGCTATCGGACGAGCTTCTTCCCGAAATAGATGGAAACAAAAATATACACATTCAAGAGAATTTACCGACAGCGACGAATGACAATGGGGATGGGAGTTCGACGTTCTTTAACACAAATACCTGGCTGGCAGCAAGTCTCAAAATATACGACTGCCGACTTCCAACAGTGCACCCGAATTTAAGACCGAAGTAAGCTGCTTTCAGTAAGTAAGCATGAGCGGAGGGCGCTTTGAATTTGACGATGGCGGAGCTTACTGCGGTGGCTGGGAAGGTGGCAAAGCGCACGGACACGGAATCTGCACCGGGCCCAAGGGACAGGGGGAGTTTTCAGGTTCCTGGAATTACGGCTTCGAAGTTGTTGGAGTTTACACCTGGCCCAGCGGTAACACGTACGAGGGCTACTGGCACCAAGGAAAGCGTCACGGCCTCGGCGTTGAGACCAAAGGGCGTTGGGTTTACAAAGGCGAATGGACACAAGGTCTCAAAGGGAGATATGGAACGCGTCAAAGCCAAGGCAGTGGGGCCAAATACGAGGGGATGTGGAATAACGGGCTGCAGGATGGATACGGCACAGAAACCTACGCAGACGGAGGTAATGGGCTTAATGCTTAACTAAAGTCTACAAGTATTTACATCTGAGTTCTGAAAACGTAAACCTGATTTTATCACTTGCCCCCGTTCTAGAGCCATAATGTGGAGTGCCGTGATATCGATACACTCCGAACTCTCTGCCGTTAAATGCGATCGATAGTCTTCTGATATAATCACGTAAAGTTCATTTGAATAGGCTTTTTGTATTATACTAATATTTAAGTTGCCAAGTTGTTTCATGGGCTTTAGCACAATGGAGTAGCACATTTATTTGGATAGAACATCTGGAAAATAAATAATTACGTTAGAACTGCTGCTTGCTTAGTGAAAAGTTGATATTCCTGACCCAACTGCCAGGTCTAGCGATAAAGATTTAAAGTGATGCAAATATAGTGTGACTTTCTCAGCACGATCTGCACTAGACTTTTGTCTCATAGAATTTGAATGTGAATGTGATGAGCTCACCATTGATAGATGCAGATTGGGGTCACCGCTCAAAACTAAAACCCTTTTAAAAACGTTTTCTTGGAAGGCACTTGGAGATATTAGGGCTCGTGACTAGTTCAGTAGTGTCTTTATTTTGAGATCTGACTTCTTACTGTTCTGGTGGTCAACTGTTCATACTGGTTTTAGCTCCAAGTGGTCATACTGTTATTTTGAGAACTCAAACGAGCGATTACTCCATGAGTTATCCATCGACCCTGCTGGCTGCAGAGTCATCATCTTGGGGATCATCGTGCATTACTGAGATGGTGAGGCTCCATGTGTGAGGTACAATAATACTGAAGTCTGTGTCCTCTACGCAGGACAGAATTCAGGCCTGTCTACTGCATGAGGAAGCTGATGATTCATGTTCTGTGGTTAACTGTATGGTACATCACCCTTTATAAGCATTTAGTACTTGATACATGTGGCACGCTGTTGGAATTTACTTGTACTCAGTAATCTTTTCTGGAGCTACATACAAGAAGCCAGTTTTAATGGCGCATGGCAAGAATAGCTGATGTCAGGTTGTACCATTGTATTTAGAGTCAATTTAACATGCATGCAGATTTTAATCAATCATTTTTATTTAACTTAGATAAATATTTAAAGGTGGGTGGTACAACAGGTGAGCTTAGTTATTGCATACATCATATACAGGCATGTCTTCATCAAGTGACATTTTCATCATAACACTGTGGAAGTAGTCACATCATGGGAGCGAAATTTTTATTTTGTTTATCTATCTTTGAGTAGTTACATAGTGAAGTGGCACAAGAAAATTGTCAAGAAATGTGAATCTTCCATGCTTTTTCAGAGCATCTAATGCCCTTGTCTTACATTCTTGCAAACCTCAGGTCAAAAATTTTCAAATGCTGCTATTGAGTTATTGACGGTGACGCATGAGGAGTGACTAACCCCTCTAAGAGCATCCTTTCTGTCTGTCTGTGGTTTCAGGCACTTTCCAGGGCCAGTTTACCGGAGGCATGCGGCACGGGTACGGCGTGCGCCAGAGCGTGCCGTACGGCATGGCGGCGGTGGTGCGCTACCCCCTGCGCACCTCCCTCACCTCCCTGCGCAGCGAGCTGACCAACGGCGCTCTCCTGATGCCGGACGCCGCCGCCAGCACCACCCGCCCAGAGACCCCGCCCCCGCCGGCGCCCCCCCCCGGCCTGGCCCGCGGCGGCTTCGCCCTCACCCTGCGCCCCGACCCCGAGGCGGCCCGGCCCAAAAAGAAGGGTCTGTTCCGCCGGGGCTCGCTGCTGGGGAAGCTGAGGAGGTCGGAGTCGCACGGCTCCTTCTCCAGCCAGAGGAGCAAGCAGGGCTTCCTGAGGAACGACTCCACCCTCAGCTCGGCCGCCAGCGACGCCAACTCGGCCACCAGCGACGCCAACTCGGCCACCAGCGCCTGCGAGGAGGGCGGGGCCGACGACTTCCCGCCCGCCGAGTCGGACATCGACGCCACCACCACCGAGGCGTACGCCGGGGAGTGGAAGAACGACAAGCGCTCGGGCTACGGCGTGAGCGAGCGCTCCAGCGGCCTGCGCTACGAGGGCGAGTGGCTGGACAACCAGCGCCACGGCTACGGCTGCACCACGCTCGCCGAGGGCGGCAAGGAGGAGGGCAAGTACCGCAACAACACGCTGGTGAAGGCCGTCAAGAAGAAGGTCCTCCAGCTCCGGAGCAACAAGATCCGGCAGAAGGTGGAGCACGCCGTGGAGGGGGCGCTGCGGGCAGCCGCCATCGCCAAGCAGAAGGCCGAGATCGCCGTCTCCAGGTAGGAACAGCAAGGGCAGACTTTAAGGCTCGAAGAACCTAAAACATGCATACGTATGTTTCAAATTTTTATTCAAATGCCAAGTTTTTTTAAAAATAGGCCAGGATCCAGTCGAAATTGTCCTTTTGATTTGTTCCTCACAAATATAGTTTGGAATAAAATAAATATTTTGGCAGACTGCGTTTGTGAAGAATTAAACTAACACTTACTTTTATTTACGTGCACAAATGTTGATTGAATCCAGGCAGGTCCTTTTGGCCTGTTTTGGTCGGTTTGCCTTTTAAAGCAAAAAACTGGCCCATTGTTCTGTGTCATGTTAACACTTGCATATCCATATGCATATCCATTCTGCATGACCATTATTTACATGTTGCAATTTATTTATTTATTTATTTTGTAAAAACCATTATAAATGGCGGCTTTTGCATTCAAAGAGTCTAGTCTGCTTTGAAGTTCAATACTAATACTAACTAAAAAACTGCAGGAGAAACATTCTTTCACAGTATACAGTAAGTTACTATTCCACAAAATTTCATCAAGGACCAAAAATTGACTTAAAAAGTTTGTCTAAAAGCTGGCAACCATCTACAACATTATTACCCTCTAAAGTCATTTGTAAGACTGTTAGTGAATTCATACAAACATATGCACCCAGCTGTAGGTGAGGCAAAGAGAAACCGCATAGATTTAAGTTTTTCTGAGAAAAACTGTGGGCATTTTGTTAGCGTCAAAGTTATTTCATTTAAATGACATCTTTATGGGGGATTCCAATCGAGGTAGCAAAGATGAGGGCTAATTTGTAGTAGTGCCTGTCTCCTCAGTGGGTTTCCTGCCCACACAGTCCACACAGTACTACAGGAGAGAGGTAATTTGGAGATGAGGTGTATACACTCAAGAGTAAATGAGATTACTGTGTGCCTGGATGTGCACGGGCAGATACAGTTGTAATGTCCAACAGAAATGAAAAAAAAAATATTGGAGTGAAATCATTCGGGCATTGTCTTTGGCTTCACAGTTGCGCAAGACGTCATATTTGTCAGTCAATCTCCTTTAAATAGCCAAACAATGATCACAGTGACTCACAGCGAACTATATTTGAATTGTGAAGTCAGCAGAAGAGCGCAGCAGTTACTGTTCAATAGCCGTGGTATTCGATTACACTGCCAACACCATGGCTGCGTCACTCACGCATTCTCATAAAATGGGCTCGCAGCATTTGGAGCGCTGGTTCTGGTCTATGCCCTCTGCTTGAATGGTCACAGCAAAACGGTCACTTTTGAATCTGTTTTGAGTGCATGGCATCCCTGCTGGACTCAAGCTCTTTCAGAAGAGTGGACACTGAGAATTCTGCAGGATAAATTATTAAGAGATACAAGTGCTTGTCTGTAGTTTTTGACCAGGCTGGCCTGCATTTCATACTTAATAGACCTTTTTCAGTGACCAGGTTAATCAGGGTATGATTGTGTTTATACATTGTTTTCTCCAATTCCAGTGCAGGTTCAAGGATTTGTGACCAACCATACTATCAGTTATTGTTTCAGTAAGTTTATATTGTCAAAGTTTAAGGTGAGTGTTAATGGATTGTGTTTGACCTTTCAGACATATATCTGATGATACTCCAAGTGGAATATCTTCTTTTAAGTACCTGCTTCAGGCTAAGGGCCTGTCTTCAGATGACTCCCTCAAATGTGTAACAAGAATGCATTAAGCGATGATACCTGCGCTATTTCAAAGCTATGTCCTCCAATACCGAGAGAGTAGGCTCCGACAGAGAATTATTTTGTAATGACATGACAAATCTTCTCTGTGTCTGCGTGGGTTTCCTCTGGGTACTCCGGTTTCCTCCCACAGTCCAAAGACATACAGATGGGCCAATTGGAGACTCTGAAGTGGCCATAGGTATCAGTGTGTGAGTGAATGGTGTGTGTGCCCTGCGATAGATTGTCGGCCTGTCCAGAGTGTATTCCTGCCTCTCGCCCAATGCACGCTGGGATAGGCTCCAGCACCCCCCATGACCCTGCTCAGGATAAGTGGGTATAGATAATGGATGGATGGATAATAAATCTTCTCAGTTGTAGACATTTTTCAAAAATGTTCAGGAGGAATATGATATTTAGCTTTAAGATATTTGGATCTTCAGATGGCATTCATTTCACATTATAATACATGTCCATTATTTTACTCAACCCCTTATTTGGCCCTAGTCTAAAGCCAGCATCTGATTTCCCTGGTGTGAATTTCACATTTCCCCATATTGGAGAGAAACAGGACAAAACAGGCATCTCACCAAAATATGACAGGGCTTCATTCCATACAGCTGAAGTGCTTTTAAAATCAGTATGCATCAATATGAATTGTGGCAAACCTGTAGTAGAAAGGGATTCTATTGACATCCAAGCTGGATGGGGTTTTGAGGAGAAGTAAAACTTAGCAGCCTTTTACTGGGCTGACCAATAAGACCAATGGAGATTTGAAAACTGTAACCCTGTCCTCTCATAAGTTGGGTAAAGCAGGTTAAGACAGAACAGAGGCAGTTTGTGAAAATATACTGAGCAGCTGAGACAAGCTAGGTTAGTGATGTTACAACCTGGCTTGTTCCAAAATGGCTGTGCCCTAGTTCTAGTAGCTACAAAAAACTTTCATTTATTTATACTTAAAAAATTTTTTTTTTTTGCAAATATTGGCCAATTTCTAATTTTCAAATGAAGGGCCATATCTTATTTGAGGTAAAAAGCAAATGAAACAGAGTCACATTACTTCATGTTGCCTTTAATTTGTTTTAAGATTCTTGCATTTGCAGAACTGGGCATATTGTTTTGATCAAAAGGAAATAAAGAACTGCCATTATTCTCGATGTGTTGAAGTTCACCAATATAAAGAGCTGAATTATATAAATATAGCCATGCAGATTAATTAAAAACAGGATCGCATTTACTTGCTGCACAATAAAATGCTTGATTTCGTATTGGCTATGAAGCCTTATTTTTTCCCTGCCAAATTCAGTGTTACAGGGTGGAAAATGTGAGTTACGGATGGCAGTGTTCACGTTTTTGCAGTCCCTTTGGGCTCACAGTGGAATTGCTGAGCTGGAGACAGACTCATTGAGGAGAGACCTGCTCAACGCGCTGTGGAGAGGAGACTTCGGCTATAGTGTTGGGTGATTCATTGGAAAATGAGCGCGAGCTTCATGGAGGGCTTGTGCACTGACTAAAAGGACAAAAGGGTTTTCCGACTGATCAATTTAACAGATTAGAGTGTGTAGCGGACACCTCCTCTTCTCTTTGTATTGCTTTATGTTTTTTTAAGGACCTGTTCACATATTACACATGCATTTCTGTTCCAGTTAAAATGAGTAACTTTCTCTTTTAAAAAGAAGACAGATGACAGTTTGTAACAGATAATAAACTATCAAATTATTAAAGTGATTTTTTTATTTGAAAAAAAAAAGAAAATCCACCACAAGAGTTTGGTTTTGTGGTAAAAGACCTGCTTTTAATATAAAGGTTAAATCCCAGTTTGAACACTGTCATTGTGTCCCAGAGCAAGGTGTTTAACCTGAATGCTTCTATACATAAACGCATAGCGATCTATATTTGATGTATTACATTGGCATAGAACACAGAAGTTTCCGTCAGTTCAGTGGCGAGGCCTTGGTTTAGGATTACACTGTAGCCATTGTGGCTCTGTGCTGGATGTGTTAATGTGCATTTAACGTCAACAGAGCGCTTCTGTTGCTACTGTCTTGCATGCAGTAGAGGTACCTGTATGAGTCGGGGGGCCACCGCTCCCTTCCTTGAAACAGTTTTTTTTTTCGGAACTGTATATTTAAATCTTGTTTTTTCCTCTCCCATTCTGAAATGTTCACATGCATTTCAAGGCTGTCCTCATCCTCATACCAACCTTCATCAGAGAGTAAAGACAAACACACTTCTTTTACATTTTATTTTTATGCATAGCTAAAAAGAAAAGGCACTGTGCACATACCTGATTGACCAAAGAAGGCTCCTAGAGTGTAATGAGGAATGGACATAACCACCAACCCTAACCCTCCGTCCCTGGGTGAGAGGACAGTCAATTTTTGGGCTGACCAGCGGGGATGACAGCCACAGCATTGTGACAGAATTTTCTTCACATAACCTTTGATTTATGAGGCCAATTTAGGACACTCTGGCTTAACTGTTGTTTTTTTATAATTAGGCACGATTATGTTTTATTATACTTCTAAAAGCATGGCCTGAACACTAAGAATAGCCGCTTAGCAATAACTGCTTAAAGATTCTAAAGTGAGGCGCTGATCTTGATCTCCCTCTGCACCTCTTACTGGACCAAAACCTTGATTTACAGTTACTGTGCTCGGTGGGATTAAGGTTCCAGTTTGGCTTTGGTGTGTGTTTGGATGGGCTTAACTCACCGGCCCGCTCTTTCCTCATACGTCTCCATAAAAGGACGCGACCCTGCTCATCAGCGCTGGAGCGCGGCACCTGAAGTTTGCGCAACACTGAAGGAATCGATGACACACCGCAGACCGCGCCGTCGTAAATAGCCGCAAATATAAATATTGTATTTTTGAGGAGCGGCTAACAGCCTTAAATTCACTGACACCCTCCTGGTCGACAGAAGCTTTGAAGGCTCCATTAAAAGGCATTCGGACGCACGGGAAGCCTGTTTACTGCTGGGGCTGAGCAGGCATCTGTCTCAGGCAGAATTTCATTAGGGCCTGAAATGACCTTGCTGAATGTATGGCAAATGCCACATTTACAGGATGTGAAAGCTCAAGGTCAGAAGGGTGACTTTGAGGAGGTTCATTGGTTCAGGGCAGGTGCGCATGTGACTGATTGGGGAGTTAGGCTTTTGTGAATGCCAAAATGGGGGAAGGCTCTCTGATTTGAACCAATAACACAGCTTTTAGCTGTGGAGTGCAAGCCTCTGGTTAGTTTAATACAAATCAGAGGTGACATAGTCGCACCACCCATTTTGGGAATCACGAATGCTTGCTCTACCCATAACGAGTGTGAACTCGTTATGATTTCTGAATGTTGTGTACTTTATGACGTCACTGGCCACTGTGTAATACCATGCTCGGTTGAGGATTTCAAATACAACTCCAATGCAGTTTCCAGCAGAAATATGTGCTTACCAATGCAGCTGGACGTTGTAAGTTAGGCATTAGGATTAAAAATGGTTTAAAACCAATTCTTTGTCATCTGATAAGTAATGCTCAGTTGTTGTTAAAGAAGCAGTGTGATGCACAGTAGAAACAGCTGTAGCCTTATAGCTCCAGGGTCTGGAGGTTGCTTCTGCAGTGTGGACTCTTACTGTTCTCCCCACAGCCATGTGAGTCTTCTCATACAGACCAGAGATGTGTGTGCCTGTATATGCACGCATACTGGTGTGTTTTCATATATGTCAGCTTGTGTGTGTATACACATTTGTGTATGTGTATGCGCTTGAGAGCAGAGCCAGCTCTAGGATTTTGGTGGCCCTAAACAAGAAGCAAGCTGGAGCAATCAGTCATAGACCAGGGTTGGGGGGGGGTGTTTGTGGGAGAAATTGCAGACCGGGCAGGGGGATTTGTCAGCGATCACAGACCGAGGAATTGGGGCAATTGAAAAAGCTATTTGCTGTCTCTGAATAATACACAATTAAAAAGTCTTTCACAAAAATATGGAACATTTCAAATTTGAATTGTGTCCCTAAATGACCCCATAGACTGTTTATGCCTGCAGTCAGCTCTGAGAGAGAGAGAGTGAGAGTGTGCATGTGCATGCATGCGTGTGTTTGTGTTCAAGTGCGTGCACGAGCGCATGTGGTTACATGCAGGCTGTTCTCTTGTGTTAGACTCTGTGTCTGCGCTCTGTGGTACACTGAACCCTGGATTACTCTCTGATGTCCTCCGCTCACCACAGCCTTTAAAAAAAAGACCCCCTTCTGTGTGTGCAACTCATTTGGGGTGGCCCAAATGCAGCTAAGGAACGCACTGTAAAATACGGTATATACATTCTACCCATTCATAAGGCAGACCAATACGGTATCCAGTGTCACTCTCCCTCACACAGTAACGTGAGCATTTCTTTTTCTTCTCTTGTTTGCTCGGTCTTTGGCCGGAGCGGGAATGAGCCTGGGTGAAGTCAGTGCGCTGAGTGTAAATGACGTGCAGGGCCCCCGTGCTGGAAAGCAGGACGGACTAAATAAGGAGAGGGAGAAGGGTTACTGTCACAATCACAATGGCAGGGGAATGCAACAGCTGATGGATGCCCCGCCCCTCTCCTCCCCCTCTTCCCCGCTCTCCCCAAATACTGCACAGAGCGTGCAGATGTTTCTGCTAGGCCCCCGACACATTCGGCTTGATGTACTGTATGCTCTGAGCTTCACCAGGACAAAGATGTCTTTTAAAAAAAACCCCATCTGGCACATGTAACGCTCGAGGCACAAACATGCCACATAAAATATAGATCATCTGAGCTGAGCTGTTGGGAGGTCTTTATTTCTATTTAAAGTTTTGTACAGGCTGCAGCTGTCCTTCCATCTTGAAAACAAGAACCAAAAATATATTGTGATAACTTGTTACATTTATAAGTCTAATGTGTCTTGGTACAAGATTTTCTATGGGAAATGTAGTTTGTCTTTTTGTCTGTCTCTGAGCGCCTTTCTTTTTCTGAAGTTCTGTTCAGGAAAGATAAATGTATTTATTTTAAAGTTTGGCGACTTGGGAATGGCAACTTGGACAATAATGGAAACATGGATAAGCTGAGTGTGAGCAGGGGTGTTTATACATATGAACTAGGAAGAGAGCTTGTGAAGGGATTAGACTGAAGTATGTTCAACTCATAGTCAGTAATGCGTTTATACTATATACTTTATATATTTTTTTGATTTGATGTCTGATTTCGCTTTGACATGCTGTACCTACAAGGGTACATATTTCAGTAAATTGCAGGGTTTGATGTATTTTGGCATTTAGGCACAAACGAGATGCCATACAAAACTTCTATTTTCATACCACTTCTGATCAATGAACATACATATACATGGCAATACATTGTGGTGATTTACTGTGGTGAACACAAATTTGTTAAAACCACTTATTTACTTATTTAATTTCTAAATCATCCTACAGGACTCAACCAATACTTCTAAATTCAAATATGAAAAATTCATATTCATCAATGGGACTCATTCACATTTCACAGACTACTTTGGGAACCCCTAGGCTCCCCTATAATTATTTAATGTGCTTGGGAACATTAATTTATATATTTCCATAATGTATGTGTTTGATTTGCTCAGAATGCAGGCTTTGCTCTTTCCCACAGGGCGATTTTTAGGTTTCCAGGAGTGTCCACACTTTTTCAGCATTTAGCCACTTAAACAGCCAACCAGTCAGGTGTGTGTAATATATTGACTACGGTATAATTAGCTGCCCATCAGATGTTGGAAATGGCTACTTTTACTGAATCACAAATCAAATGCACACAGCCTGGGTTTCCCGGGATTGTGGGTGGGAATCCCTGTTATAGATTGAAATAGCTGGTGGGGCTAACCTGGTCATTAGCAGTGATCTGCTAAGGGGGACTCTGATGGTGTTGCTGATGAGTGGGTTTAAATGTACTTGACTGTTTCAGTTTGGCTGCATTGTTAGAAGATAGTGTCTTCAGCTGACAATTTTGGTTTCCAGAACATTCCTGGAATGTAAGAGGAAATGTTTATGGTATGTTAAATTGTTTGGTTTCCAGTGCATCAATTGAATATCTTATTCAGTTTTGTTATTTTTGTTAAAAACAATTAATTGAATTGTGTATGCTCATATTTATTGGTCATTTTTAAAAGTGCAATCTTTGAAATGAGCCAATTGTTCAATATGCGGTTTGGGGTAGTCATGGTGAGACTCTTGGTTGATGTATTTGGCCAAAGTCAGCAGGGTACACTGTATCTTATCACATAGCAGCGGCTGCTCTGGCCGATTGGGTGCCTGTGTTTTGCCTGCGTCAGCTGCACAGGGTCTGCAGTTCTCTGGAACAATGGGCTACGCAGCTGAGATGTTGAACTGAAGTGCAGAGAGAACCGATGGCAATGTATTTTATAGGAGGCCTGTGCTAGACTGTGCTCTCCCAAATAAACCGAGGATGTTGCAGCAGTGAGATGATCTAAGACTTCTGATCGAACATTGAGGAATAAAGAGCCAATGACGACAAAAACATGTTTAAAAAAGCAAAAATGAGGTTGACAGTATGACCTTATTTCTTTACAGGTAAATTTCTGTCACTTACAGTATTACAGTAGTCACCAATGGCGTGTTGTTCTGGAAGTTCACATCATCTCAAGTGCTCTGACTTGCAGAAGTCAGCTACCACTGCCTTTTTAAGAAAGCAGTCAACAGTCTGACCCGTGCAGAATCTGTTAAGCCCAGGTCTATGCACTAGAAAGGGCGAACGGCGCTGTTGCCGTTTGGTGTAAAAGTCACCCCCACCCCGCTCCCATCGCAGCCGCTCTCAGCAGCGAAGGACAGGATGATGTTGCTGGAACCTTCTCCAGCGACTCGGGCCGGGGGCACCGGTCCTAAGCCCCCAAGGTGAGACTGACGACTGACTAGGTCGGGAGGGGACAGCTGCGGGGGTCTGCGCGATAGGGGGAGATCATCGCACCTCTAATTGTTTCTTGGGGAAGCGTCCGACTCCCCCGGACTTCAAGTGGCAGCGGGGTATTTTTAGGCCCAGCGTACTGTTTCAGTATGCCAAGCATTCTGGGAGTAATCACAATCAGTAATGCTGGCGGCCTGCAGCCGAGGTTCGGTTGCATTGTGCCTCCAGCGGAGGATCCTCACAGGCCTCTATTATTACCCGGAGGGGGGGGCACTGGAATGGCAGCAGTATTTTTATAAGTGACATGAACGTTGACGGATGACAAGGACACTGGCTGGACAGCGTTGCCAGGTGACCTCTGCATGTTCTGTTTTTGTAAAATTATATAAGCTGTGCACATTGTCAGTGTCATGAAAATATATATATATTTTTTCCCCATTGTGTCCCTTTTTAATGCACGTTGAAAGTTCTCTTTCGGATGTATGTATGTCAGTGTTTCATAACTCCTCACCTCTCTAGACTAGCAGTGTTCTGATACCACAATTTTGAATTTGATATCAAAATTGATACCATGGTAGATCACTGACAGGCAAGAATTTCTCATAAAATGAGATGTAAACTAAAACATATCTTTTCAAATATATTTATTCACAAAATATCTGGCACACAAAATGAGAAATAAAGTTACAGAAGGCCTGGCTAGACTATCTTGCTTTCTGCATATTCAGTTTGTATTCAGTTTGGATTTGTCAAAGGTGACTGGGGCAAGGCATCTGAATTAACTTGCATGTGAGTGCTGTGAACAGTAGCCCCTCACTAAATACCGTAATCTACACTTGCCGCGTATCTACCTGTTACTATCACTCCTGTCGGGATTTGAAGTCCCTCTAGAGAAGGTGTTTTTCTAACAGATTTGCTTGGTTGGATCTGTTGCCTCCCTCGGCGAGACAAACTTTTAAGGTTTTTTTTTTTTTTTGCAAAGGGGCAGGGTGATATTGTTTTCAGTTGGGCCTTTATCACTGGCTTTGTAGGCAACGTGCTGCCATATTTCCACCCTACTTTTCAACACATTAAGGGTGGTCAGTGTGATATGCCATTGATCTTCGTCACCATGATTGGAGCCTGAAATGTCCATCTTCAGAATTCATTTAAACCATTAATCAATAAGTTTGGATTAAATGCAGTGAGACATAGCAATGTTTGATATAGCCTTCTGTTCTGTTACCCATTGAGTTATCTATCTTGGCTAATAATAATAATAAGAGTCACGCAGGACCCAAATGCATGTAACCATCGCTGCCTTTGAAATAAAAGATATGAACACAGACCCGGTTTTGTCTGTTATCAGTCCAGCTGTATCACAGGTCAGGCTCTTGGTGCTGTATGTGTCTGTACTTTATATAGCTTTCTATATTCAATCTGCATTCTGCTGTGGGCTCAAACAGATATTTGGCACGTCCAGGCCTAAGTATAACATTGGGTTGAAGCAGTGGTTCTAAGAAAGGGAGCAACCACCATTGTGGAAAACTCACTTAGGCGATACACAACATCCATTTTGTTTCATTGTGCTCACCACGCTTCAGCTATCGATCACAGAGTCAAGTCCGCCACGGTAACTGAAAACTGCAGTGAGGAGTGACATCGTTCTGTTTTATTTATTTTTTCTGTCTTTTTTTTTCTGTTTTTCCGCCAGAGCCACTCACGCGAAGGGAAAGGCAGAGGGGGCAGAGCAAGCCCTGCGGGCGGCTAACACCGAATCCAGAATCGCCAGGGCGGTGGCCAGGGAGCTTTCGCCTACCTTTCACCAGCCAGGTACGCCCCTCTGGGACTGTGAGAGGTGATGGGCTTTAAACATAGGTCTTATGGCGGAACAAGACATAGGTGGCGATTCGGTCAAGGTATATGTTACACAGATATTGGTTTCATTTCTCACAGTGAGTTGTTAGTGCATGGAATAACATGTTAGGCTGTACAGTAGAAGCAGAGAGCCTTGAGATCAATCAAGACACATTATTAGATGCTCTCTAGGCTGAATGACTAGTTCTCATAAACAAGTATTCTTGTTATTTTGGTTGATTCTACTGAATCATATTTGAAGCGTAATATTTTCCATAGATGGCCGTGGGTTGGCCTAATGCATTAGCAGTTGAGAGCAGACCATGTTAATATTTGCCCTTAAAGTCAATGTGCTGTTTAGAGAGACTGGTCTTGTAGATCAGGATGAGGTTGGTTGCAGCTTTTATGGTTTCTCTTACCTTTCAGTTTATAGTGAATTAAAGGGCTTGTATGTGGATAAGTGTTATACATCATGATAATGTAGGTTCTTATATAAATTGTAGGGTTGCTTTTATGACCATGTTTGTCACTCTTTATGCTGTGCCATTAAGAAAGGTTTTTCCACCTGACCTTGTCTAAGTAAGTGCCCTCTAAAATTATTCACCTGCTTCATAAAATTAACAAAAAAAAGCAAAAAAAAAAAAATTAATACTAAAGTACTGAGCAATATTTTCATTTTCTGACATGGAAAATATTCTAATTTAAAAATGATTCAATGTATCAACCAAAATAACACTTTTCTGAAATTTATTTCCAAGTGTCACAAATATTCTCACCCCTCTTTCAGTACTTTGTGGACCCTCCATTCAGAACAATAACATTACTGAGTCACCTTCTATGGTGACTATGAGCAGAGGCACTTTGACCAATCCTTAGTAATCTTTCATTACGATCCTTCAGTCTTCACTTGTGGGCTGGTCTCTGCAATTCAAACCACAAGGTTTTGATGCGGTGCAAGTCTGGAAATTGAGGTGGCCACTGCAAACTAGTCATTTTGTGATCGGTTAACCATTTCTTGGTTGATTTTGCTGTTCCAAAAGCTGTGGCCACCCTTCACTTGCAGAGAAACACATACTAGAATGCTCTGGAAAAACTAACCAAAATTCTGAACATAATTCTTGATACATTACATAGTAATTGTGTGAACACTGAATAAAAATTATAGCACTTCCTGACAAAAATGAAAACTGAGCATGGCTACATTTTTTGCATGTTACAGTTTTTTATTTTTTTTATTTTATGTATAATGTGTGTCTGGGTGTGTGTGTTTCTTCAGCCCTTCTAGGCGTATCAGTTATTCTGTGGTCTAGAGATAATATATCAGCACGCTAAGCCTGGTCTTGAACACCTTGTGATTTCTGCTTATTATTTGGCCTGGAAACTATGCAGTTCATTAATAATGCATTTGGTTTTTCTCCCACCACCCACAGGCATGCATTTCTCCCACCACCCCACAGTTTAATTGACTTTATAATTCCCCACCTCCCCGCATGAACTGAAGTGTGCCAAACATTTTTGTGCAAAATGGCTGCCGTTCGCTTCCCTTCTTCACTGTAAATCTGTCCTGAATCCTGAGGGGAAAGATGCTGTATAAATACAGCAAGTGATTATTATGGGATGAATTTGCATTTTTACACTGTGCACTGCGACTGACTGCCATCCCACGGTGTTGCAGGTTCACTGCTGCCCCCTGCTGGACTCGGATTACTGAAAATATGTTGCTTGAGGGATTTCTCTTCATTTTCTTTTACAAGAATGTTGTGGATGTTGTAAATTTACTTCTTGTACAGTGCAATATGCAATTTATGTAGTATTTCACAATATTACTGAAAGATTTTACTCACCTAAAATGTTCTTACTTGGTATTGTATTTTCAGGTACTGTTATGAGTTGTATGATTGAATCACTGGAATGGGGTATTCTTTCTCATATTTTTTTTTCATCAAGTATGAATTTATCTGCAGGAACAACTACTGTTACAACTCCTGCAACAATTTATTTGGCCTGCCCCTTATTAAAATGTAGACTTACATGTGTTCAGATAATGATTTTAAATGTTTTTACTGCATAAACTTTACCTAGCACAGTGCATGTAACACATGCAGTGTTTCATTTGATTGGTGTGAATTTCAAAGGAAAGTGTATTATTTACAATTTTAGTTTAAGGTTTTTTTTCTGAGCGTGTACTTTGTGGTTCATTTCAACCCCTGTCATGACCTGCCTGGGGGTCTGAACCTGCAATTTTGGATCGCCTGATGTAGAAGTAGAGGAAGAGAAAGGCTGTTAAACGCTGTTATATCTGCTACAGGTCCTGAGTACCTTAAGAGAAGGGCCCTGCAGGACATTGCAGAGAGTAACAAGCAGGAGGAGCTGCCCTCGCCGTTCACAGGGGAGGTACGCTTAGAGACCCCACAAATTCACAAGGTGGAGACGTCGGGGCAGTCATCCTCCCTTCACAGCCCCTCCCCCAGTTCGGACACCACCACCCCGGAACCCCACCGCTCTACGCAGGGCCTCCGTAAGGAGGACCCCCACCTGCTCGGGCCGGGGGGTTGGAACGGGGAGCAGGCCAGCCGAGACGGGGGCGGGCAGGGGGGAGGCGGCGGCCCCGGCACCCCGTCTCCGCGGGGGTACGCCCGCTCCCCCAGCCGGCAGAGTGGCCAGGCCGAGCCGGGCTACGACCTGGAGATCCAGCCCCTGCAGAGGATGGAGCCCAAACCGGCCGGCGCGCAGACCGCCCCCCCGCAGGGGACGGGCCCGTCCGGCGACGCGGACCAAGACCGAGAGGGCCAGCGGCCTCCCGAACGCTCGGCCCTGGACCCCTCCCCAGACCCCGCCCCTGACCGCGCCCCCGAGCACGCCCCAGACATCGAAGCCGATGCGGAAATCCGAGAGCCCCAACCGGAGCGGGCGTCGTCCGTCGCAGGGAAGGAGACGGAGCCCCAGGGAGAAGAGAGCGAGGAGGAGGAGCGGCAGCCCGTGCCGAAAACGGAGGCGGGGCCGACACCGAGAGCCGAACCCACCGCGCAGGCGGAACCGGCTCTGCATCCCCGCCCGGAGGCCACCGCACCAGGAGCGATGGCCAGAGCGGAGCCCAACGTCGGCGCAAAGCCTGCTGCCAAAGCCGCTGGGAGAGCAGACGCTAATGCAGACGCCAGGGCCAGGATCACTGGGAAGTCCCCTGCTGAAGCCAAAGATTTGTTAGAAGAGGAGGTATGTTATATTACCTCATAAGAATGAATTCTGAATTGCTGTTATATACACTGTTACAGCGTTACCTCTCAGACTTTCTGTTTGCTTCCTTACAAAAATGCTCCTCATGAGCAGATCTCTCTTGCTCTTTCTCCCTCGAACTTTTGCTCTTTTTAACATAAACACATTGAAAGGAGAAACTATGAGATCCCTATTATGTACCAAATGAATAGCTTTTTAAAAATGATACCTAGTTTAAAAAGTGAAGTGAAAAAAATAAGTTTAATGAGTATTTTTGTCTCAAAAATGTATGGCTGATCAATAACCCGTCATCCCTACCCCTGCACCACAAATCTGGTTTTACTGCACCCCAGAGCTTGAGGTCAAGGGCTTATCTATTATCTATCTACCCATGTCAGGCCTGGCAGAGTTCAGACTATTCCACAAGTGTTGGCCTCATCACTACTTTCCTTCGTTAGATGATAATCAAGAAGGGGGCTGCTGCAGTGGGATTGGCTGGAGGGGATGTGCAGAAAGATTGAGGGGCTTTGAAAGGAGATGGCACCAGTAGACAGCCTCAGTGTCAGCCAACACTTGTGTTCTGCAATGTCAATAGATTACACACATTTTTATTAAGGACTTTTAAAAGTCACAGTGATCTAGCTAATGATTTGTCAAAATTGCATGTGTTTATGTGTGTACAGTATATAAATTCTACAAAATTACATTCTGTAATATTTGTAATAATTTCATATTCAGTAGAAGTTAAGTATTGCCTGAATCCTTTTCAAGTTAATATATGGTCAGAATTCCCTTATGAATAAAAATTGTTCATGCAATAAAGATCTGATGTGTCCCCGCTCAGGGTCCCAACACAGTGGTGATATGTATGGTGATTTTGCTGAACATCGGTCTGGCTGTTCTGTTTGTTCACATCCTCTCATGAGAAACCCAGGTAAGATGTCAAGTCTTTTGAATTTTGTATGTCCCCATTGCTCTATTTAAAACAAATCACGACTATTTGTTTCTCTCAATTTTCTCCACTGGATTCAGTGGGTGCCGTGCAGTATTTTTTTAATTAATTATTGAATTACCTGTCCTTTTGGGTCTTCTGATGACTGAGCATTTTCTTTTTTCTCCACAAGTCATCGCCAGGGTTGGTACTGATTTCTTGGTTCCATTTATTCTACTGAAAAACAGTTTTTGTCAGTAGGAAGCAAATTATGATATATTTTAGAAACTGCCCTGATATTTCATGGAGATGGTCACAGAGAGGGGGTGCAGTGAGGGTTGTGTAATTAATGATGATTGTCTTTTAAAGGCCCTCCCGCTTATTTGGTAGAATTGTTTTATTGAATGCTTGGTCGCTTGCATTGTCTAGCATGGCCCAATTACGTTGGTAAAATATGAAGACACATTACCTTTTTTCCTGAAAGAATCACTCAACGAAACAAGCAAGTAAGATTTGGCACAGAGATTCAGTGGTTCCTATAAAGTAGTGGTTCATTACTGGCACAGAGATTCAGTGGTTCCTATAAAGTAGTGGTTCATTACTGGCACAGAGATTCAGTGGTTCCTATAAAGTAGTGGTTCATTACTGGCACAGAGATTCAGTGGTTCCTATAAAGGGGTAATGATTTTATTTAGCGGACCAGGAAGTGTAGATGTCTGAGTGAGAATCTGGAAATATGCTGATATGATAGCACTTCTTCACCATGTGCCATTTTAATGTTTTGGTGAGTTTTGTTTCAGGAGAATTGGGGTTGCCACATCACATCATTTTGAAGAGAAGGCGGATTCCTCTCAACGAGCTGCACCTGTAGCCAAGATGGTGGTTTCACCAGACAGCCTGAAAATAGTGAACTGAAACAGCCTGAACCTCGTTGAGCAAAGCATATAGAAAATTGAGCTAGAAAACGGATATATTTTGGCAATTTAGCAATTTACATCTGAAAGACTGCCTGCATTAAACTGATTGAAAAGTTGGCTATCTAGCTATATCTGAAGGTCTTGATCTCTTCCTGTAAGAATCAGATGACAGCACATTTAACATTTTTTAAAAATCGCTTATTTTTCTCAGTTTGGAATGTAATCGCGGACACAGTTTCAGTTGACATTTCACCTGCTGTGACTGCAATGATTGCAAGTGCAGGAATAACAAGAGATGGTTGATTGAGGCAGGATGACAGGCTAGCCGGTTATGCATAGCAGTGGGCAGAGGTGGGCACCATCACAGTCTGGGTTTAATGTGGACCATAGGGAATGCATTGCCGCTCCATGAACAGAAACAGCTTGACATTTCTTCCACTGTTACAGTATTGATGATTATTTGCAGCATATCAGTTATTATTGGCTTTATATTATGAACTGGTTTGCAAGTTCATAATATAAAGATTGATTGTTGGTTTCACGTTTCAAAATTGGACAAGCGGATGCCATTCTAACACATTTTATTTAATTTGCTGATTAATTCGGTCAAATTAATTAAGGGCTTTCTTTACAGCTGCACAGCTAATTATAGCTTGAAATTAATTTTCAGTTTCCTTCAAAAAAAACTAAATGCCTCAGAGTATTTGAAAATCAAACCAAATGAGAGCATTTACTAATAGAGAACTGAATTCTTCAGTATGTCCAGCCAGAAGCTGGCCTTAGTTTTGTCTTCCTTTTTAAATACACTGTGTGCCTTTTCAAATGGAAGATATATAGTCATTTTTAGCTCACTTACACGACAATTTGAATGTACTTGTCACTGAAATATTCAAAAACAATAACAAAGATGTTAAGAAAATGATTACTGGAGATAATGGGTCCTCCCCTGTGGATCTGAAATGTAATTCATTCTAAACACACACAAAAGGAATGAATGTTGAACGTATTTCAAGTTATGATTTTAAGTGATTACAGTGCATTAATACTTTTGAGGGACACAGACACACACACACACACCACTATTGAATGTGTTTCTGAACGGTGAATTGTATATTTTGAACAGTGAATTGCAAGTTTGATATTCTGGTCATGAATGTCAGTATTGTGGCTTCCTTGCATAGTGATAATGATATGCTGACTTTAAAGTACATAAAGGATGAAATCTTCTACCAGAAACAGTGTATTTGAGGAGAATGTGTGAGCACTTTGCTGCCTGACAAAAACAAAAGCTCTATGTATGTATTTTCAGAAAGGGGAAAACATATTGTTCGAATGTGAAGAGTGAATTGTAGAATTATAGTTTGCACGTAAATAGCTCTGTCTCTCTATCTCTCTGTCTGTCTGTTAGTCTCTGAGAGAGAGGTGACTTTGATCCAATTTCTATGCAGCATTTAACATTTGACACATTTAGTTGGTTTGCCCACATTTTTTGATTGTTGTTTTTTTTTCTTTTGCACTGATGTGACACGTGTGTCTGTGTTTCAGCAGCTATCAAATTCAACTGTGGAGCAAAACTAAGTCTCAAATTAAACTATGCAGTAAATTTTTACACATCATGCACACTGTAATATTGCATTGATTGTATACTGTGCGACTGTAATGTTCAGTGTGTGTTTGTTTAACACTATAGAATATGCAAGGTTTTGCCTCAGGCTTGTGCCATAGAAGGAAAATGCTATTCCTTGGTCTTACTCCAGGTCTTATAAACTGTATTATGAAGTAGAAAGTACACAGACAATGGACTAAATTTTAGCGCTGTCAGAGGAATATCTTTGTTTGATGTTTGATCTTGAACCATATCAAATAATGTTTTTTATTCCCACAATATCAAGTAGATACTAAATGCAATGTTTGACCACTGTCATTGATGAACTCGTATTGATCACTGCCATAAATTAACTCTGGTAATCATAACTGCTACTATTATTGAAAGTAAATATGTGGTGTCATCGCATTGTCACAGTAAAGCATGAGAGTATATTTTTGAACACGTAAATGAAAATTTAAATCAAATGTCAAAATCACCTTGAAATATAAATTTTAAATGACATATTTTTTTACAAAATATTTCCTTAAGGTACTTGTGTACAAGTAGGTCCTGTCTGAATGCACAGTCTCCTAGTGTGATATTTTGTCTGAATGCCAAATTGATAAGTATAAATTGATATTTTTAAAAGTTTTGAAGTTCCCCCATTTATGTTTTGAATATACCTTTTTGCATCATGTTCCGTAGTATTTATTATGTGTCACTGATCATCAGGCAAAAATTATCTTAATTGCTTTTTAAGATGATTGTGCACTTGTTTGTTTCATTGTTTCATTACAATAAATGATTGTAACTGTTGATCTTATACTGAGGTATAAATAATAAAAGGGAAATTTTATGGTGTCTTGTATTATTTAGAGAATATTGATACATCAATATTCAGCTTAATGTGAAAATTTAATGATGTTTTATATGTGCTCTGGTGCTTGCTGTTGTCACAGTTTTAGCTTGTTTTGATGGGCACTAGTGGTGGTGAAAGGAACAGAATGTATTTTTAACCACCACTGGCTTGACAGCCGATGAGATTTTCTTATGACAAGACATAGGTTCTGATGTAATTTTCTACCAAATCTATCAATGTGGAATTTTATGGAATACAGCAACTGTAGCTATATGTTTTACATACATAAGCAGTTAAATGTGAAAGTATTGGACCAGAGGCACAATTGTTGTTGTTTGGCTCTGCACCCCAGCACATTTGAAATAAAATGATGAATATGCAGTGCGGACTGTCAGCTTTAATTTGAGGCCATCCATATCAAGTGATCCGTGCTGGAAATTATACATAGTCCCCTGTTTTTGTGGGGGGCAAAAGTAATTTGACAATTGGCTGTTCAGCTGTGTCTTGTGAAAAAAAACCTATTTTCCGCTGTCGAACAGGACAGGATGTGAGCGTAGACGTGTCGAAGACTACCATAAACAGAAGACTACACCAGAATATCCTCAGTGGGTTCACTCCAAAGCAACTGGCAAGCCTCAAGAACCGAATGGCCCGGTTAGTTTGTGATTTTACGTGACTGTAGAGTTCTGAAACAAATACTTATGGATAGACAACCTGTATCAAAGTGATGGAAATAACGTGTGAAGCAAGAAAGGGACTGCTTATGATCCAAAGCATCCCTCCTTATCTGTGAACCCAAATGACAAACATCTAAATATAAAAATCATTCATTTAGAATTTGACCATTCTTTGACCTTTTTGGATGTTAAACTATAGTCTTGCATAGTTTGGTATTTTAGGCATAAGAGCAAAGTCTGACATATTTTGGTTGTTTTCCAGTGAAATATATTTTTCATCATCAATTTATGAACAGTCGTATTGGATTTAATTCTTTAGATACTGTATGTCAGAAACAAAATTCAAATTTCGGGTATTTGAAAAGCCATTGTGTTTGATTAATTCTTTCACATAATCAAATGATCATTATTTCTCATCCATCAGAATAGAAAATTTGCAAACTTAGAATTTAACCATTTCTTAACTGTAACATTAGTCTTACGTTTGAAATCATTTATTTTGAAAAAATAATTTTCCCTGAAAGAAAACACAAATATATAAATCTATAGTGTTATTTCCCACTAGTTTTTTTTAATTAATTTTTTTAATCATGAAAAATCTAATTATCTTTGTTCTATGCTTTGCTCAAGCTCCTGAAGACAACTCTAATCTCATCTCAACCCTAAACGTTTTCCTAACCTTGACCTTAACTTTATCCTAAAACCTAATTCTAGCCCTAGGAGTTCTGTTAAATATCTGATTCTTCAATTCAAATCAATGAGTAAAAACTGAAATGAAATAAAAAAATTAAAAAACCAAATAAATATTTGTACAAAAAAAAGTATTTGAAGTCATTTATTTTGGAAAAATATTTCACAGAGAAATATCATCCCAAATCAAGGATTAACTCTTTCCCAAGCTCTCCAATGAGTTAATTAAAATTAAAAATTGACAATGTAAACCTCATGCAAAAAAAATGATTCAAAATTACTTAACCTTTATTTGATCTTGGAGTTTCATAGGTTCAAGCTTGTACAGCCAGACTAGACTCTTATACAGACCATTTAGAAACACTACATAGAACTCAAATAAATAATTTTTATGCTAAATATTTCACATTACATGTCACAATGGTGCATAATGTGCAATTAATTAGCAGTCCCCAGTCTATTACTCCCAGTATGAACACAATATTCTATTCAAAATTTGAATAATAATGCAAGAACAATGACCTTTTGTCATGACAAATGACAGGCAGGTGCATAATTTGGTTGGAGCCAGTAGTTATACACCATGCTAATACTGCAGTCAGTCAAAGTCACCGAAATTCACCGACCTAGGCTTTTTTTTTTACCTTTAAGAAATGTCTGCAGTAAATGCCAAGTTCATTTATTTTCTAAATGTTAGAGGTTTCAATTGAACCATTTGCCTGCACCTTTAAAATATCTTTCTCTGTTCTTCAGTTTCATCAGAAATTATGCATTCACTGCCATTTAAGCAAAGTTGCACACTTAAATGACCCTTAGTACTGGCATTTGATTAAAGCAATCTCTTGTTAGTCATCTCCAATTAGCGTTACCTTTCTTCAAATCTGACGCCACAAAGCTATTCTTAGAACTTTTCAAAACTCACAGAGTTAGCAGGTAAGATCTCAAATTTGCGGCAATGCTTTTGGCAAAGTATGGATTTTGCTTTTTAAACATTATACCGCTTTTAGAGGGCTCCTCTCATTGTCATATGTTGGCCTTTGAATTTGTTGACTTACCCATGATGCACAAAAATACCCTGTGCCCTGTGCACCTCTTTGACACATAAAACACCCAATTTATGGGGAAGAATCCATCATATCTATTTCAGAAATAGTCACAAAAGGCTTAGTAAATCTGACCCCAAGCTTAATAAGAATCAGGCAACCAGTTAAGAACTCAGAAAAGTGATAGATGAGTAAATCTAATGCAAAATGCACATATCAATGTTCCTTTTGTAACTGTGGCAAGTCTGAAATCTCTGCAATGGAGCAGTGATTTCTGGTTACTTATTCTTTTTTTTTTTGTATTTGGACCTCTATAGCAGCCTCTATAGTGATTGAACTGGGCTAAGATTTTATGGCTTTTTCTTGATCTACTGTCAATGTACATACTATGTTTCATAACTTTATGTCAAATGGTTTTGGAATTAATAGCATTTGCTTGATAAGCCACACCCACTATAAATTAATTGGATTGCCATTCGGCCAAGGTTTGACCATTAGAAGAAAAGTGATAACTCGATAAATCATACCTCTGTGGTGATACTTCTACAAAATATGTGAACAAAGGCAAAATACAAAATTTTGCAGAAATTCCTCAGTTTTTGTAGGAGAAACATTTTAAGTGTTCAAGGCAAATTTTTCCTTGTGAGGAGAGGGACCTGTGCACAAACTTTGGTGACCCTAGGACAAATGGGGCATGGGGGCTGGGCTTGTAAATGTAACAATTTTGTCATGTGCACTGCAGCACCACCAGGTGTTCAATCTGTGCCATAGTTTAAAGGATTGAAGAGTTCAGAACTCCAAACAGGCCTACCAAGTTTGGTGATTCTTAACCATAACAGGCCACAGTCATCTGAGGTGAAACGAGGAAATTTGGGAATGTATGTCATATAAGAAAAATACGTATTATTTTGTTTTTTCCTCCTGGTCCAACAAAAATGTCTACACCTTGAATAGCTTATTCAAGTCTCAATTTTCAGTAAGAGTACAACAATAGTTGATTGTTGGGTAAATCAGCTCTTGCAAAAGCTTTTTTCACAAAAAAACCATCAGACTCAGGAGAGTGACATATCAGTTTTATACAGATCCACCCCCATGTCTCTGGCTATTCACATTGTTGCTGTGCACAGGTATAAGCAGGACAGGACACATAATTAATACAATCCCTTGACAGGCAGTAGGCAGCTAATAATTATCATTCATATTGGAATTGCTACACTTGGGGAATTTGTGACAAAAATTGCATTTACAGCTTAAGTGGTCTATTAGAATAAGGGTATAAATTAATATAGAAGAATGAAAACAATTACAACAACGTGCTTCTATAAACAATTTGTTCTTTCACTAATGCTCAGCTCTTATTTTGAGGGCCTTTTTATTTTCTACAAACCAACAATTGGAGAATTTTCATTACATTTCAGCAGTTAGCAAACACTCAGACAGTTTACAGTGTTATTTACAGACCATTTATACAGCTGGGTATTTTACTGAAACAATTCAGGTTAAACGCTTTGCTCAAAGGTGCAACAGCAGCATCTCAGGTGGTGTGAGATCTTGCAATTCAAATGCTACTTCATCCATACTAGTTCACATAGATTAATTTTTTTTACATACAATCCATAGAAAGGAGTATATTTCCTGAAGCAACTCAGGTAAAGTGCAACAGCAGCATCCCAGCTGGGAAACAGACCCAAAACCTTTGAGTTATAACTCCAGTTCCCTAACCATTATATGGCACTGGCACCATACACCAGGGTAGCCATGACGCCCTCAGCAGTTGCAGGTGTTTACACACTTTTGAATGGAAACAGGTGGAAGCCACTCTGATCACATTTGATTTTCACTGCTCTTGACATATTACTCTGATCCCACACTGGCGTTGATGGAATGTGATTCAGCGTTTTTCATTCTTCTGCCCCCAGCTTCTCTTGTTCTGTAATGCTCTCTAAGAACATTATGTTCTCTAAAGTGAATAAAAATGGCTCATATGCTTTTCCAATTCTAACATATTTATCTGCGTAATGCAGCACAAAACCACAACTATTCAACCAAATTATGTACAGTTATACAAGCAAATGCACATACACAAAACAAATGCATACAGTATATGCATATAAGTATACAAAAATGGACAGGTATAGTTCAGATTACAGTAACAATTACATTAACCAGGCACATTCAGTATTCTGTCTCACTCTCCTATTTTGTTTGACTATATATTTTAGTTGAAGTATGAAAACCATTGCTTTAGGTTAATTTTAAAAATTGCTGTAACACCTTTTAAACACAAGCTCCTGATTTTTAAAGACAATTTTAAACACCACAATAGGAAATTGTGATTTCCTATCTAAACATTTTACTATTTTTTTATTTATTTGGAAATCTATGAGCTCACAATGATAGCAAAACATCACATTTCATAACACCTTCCACAGCAACATCCTCCAAAAAGGGGGGCACGTGATTCCTGCACACTTACCATGGGATTTCACTTGTCAGAAAATTTGTTGGTAACATACGTGTGCTGGACCGTTTATATTTAGATGAGATACCAGCAAATTCAGACCAAGGCTACCTCCAGATGCAATAGAAATGGATAAATCCATATCCAAAAGACACATGTAAATGTGGCCTAAGAATGGCATAAGAATGTAAACTAAATGCACATAACTGTATAATGTTGAGACAGCAATGGAGCTGGGCTCAGTCACATCAGAAATAATCCCCACAAGAAGCGAGCAACAACCCCAATCGCATTGAATCATGTTGCGCTGCACTGAAATATTCCTCATGCTGACAAATTCAAACTAGCTGAGCAGGCCTGTTTTCATGAATGTTCAGAAATTGCAAATGTTACAATAAAACACACCTCAACTGTCTGGAGTAAAACAAAAATGTATTTAAACACCACGAATGGCCAGAGAAAAGCTAACAGTCCACTTATCAACATTAGGATGTACATAGGCACTGCGACAACTTCTATAGCCTATTATTCAAAATGTAATTTGCATTTGCGATCAAAATGTAATGGGCAAAATATTTTTTTTTAATGCTGACTAATAACTCCACAAACACATTAGCACACCTAGGCCAAAGTTATGAACACCTTATACAATACCATTATTTTCATACGCATGTACTTTTGAGAAAAGATGGCAATGACACCTCAGGCGATAGTAAACATGGTGCTGACGTCCGTCAAGTTCACGTCCCGCCGCTCGCTGACACGATCGTTGGCGCTCTCCTGGGAGTCCTTCATGGCGCTGTAGTACACCTGAACGTTGTACCTGGTCACCTTCTCCGGCGGCGGCTGCCGCCTGCAGTGACACAGCTTCCGGAAGGCGGCACGGAACTTCTGGGACATAAGGTTGTAGATGATGGGGTTGATGGCGCTGTTGACGTAAATGCACATGCGGCAGAAGAGCAGGAACCAGGTGTTGAGGTATGGAGGATCCATGAGGGAGTTGACCACCACCAGCGTCCGGTAAGGCATCCAGAGCAGGGCGAACAGAACTACCACCACTGCCAACATTTTTGTGACCTGCATGGAGGAAAATCAACGGGGGACAAGAAGCCAATTTCTCGCCTGAGGAACTACCTCATACAAGAGCAGTCATCAAAAACCTCAATGTCATCATCATAATCATCCTCAATAAATACATCATCATCACAATCGTCCGCAATAAATATTATTGTCATCAGAATTCATCATCGTCATCATCATTATCCTCAACTAGTATCATCACCCATCACAATCGTCCACAATAAGGATTATTTTCATAAGAAATCATCATCGCCTTCCTGAGCCAAACTATGTTTCCCATGCAGTGGCAGAAGAGTGTCTCAGCCCTGGCTAGACAGCTCCGAGCCTCAGTAAGTTTATAGGCCTACATGTTCCCACGCCAATATGCTACCTTATGCTGCATCTCATATTCTTATATTCTCTACATTTAGAAGTGCTAACAACAGTAAAAATTCCTTGTTAAATCAGATTGACTCTAGTCAGATTAAAACAAACAAAATTCTTAAGGTAAAGTAACCCACAATAACTAAAATTGTGAAATATTGGTTTAAAAATGAGCTTATAATAGAGTACATACCTGTTTTCTTGATGAGACTACCCCTCTATTCGATTGACTGACTCCCATTTTTATGTTTGTCCGTCCTCGATGAACAGACAAATTACCAGCTCTGTCGTTGAGGTCGGAGGGCAGAGGGTTCATGAACAAAATCCTGGCAATTAGACCGTACAACACAGTGGCCAACATAAGTGGTATTATATAAAACAAGGAAAAGTCCAAGAAATATATAGGCATGTAGAGGTTTCTGGAGACACGGTAGCCACACCTGACCACCACCCCATCGACATACACCGTCTCACTGGTATTCACCAAAAAGAACCACATAACGCAATACAGAGAAGTAAAAATCCACACGCACGCGATGATCTTCTTCGCGCGGGACACGGTACAGATAAATTGCGCTTTCATTGAGTGACAAATGGCAATATAACGTTCGACGGTAAACGCAGTGATTGAGCAAGAGGAAACGTTGATGCCCAGATATTGCAGGTAAGTGATGCAGAGGCATCCTGCGTAACCATACACCCAGGAGGCGACAACTTCAGAGATGTTGGGTAGACCCGCGGCCAAGAGAACGATGAAGTCCGCAACAGCCAGACTCACCAGGTAACAATTCGTTGGGGTCACCATATGTTTTGTCCGGAGCACGACTAGTACTACCATGACGTTACCCGCGATGCCGACTCCACATATGATCAGCGCAAGCAGAATAGTAACAGCCTGTACCTCCAGAGAGTTCAAGGGCATCTTGGATTGGACTTCGCCTTCCCTTACAGTGGCATTGAATTCCATGGCAGCTGCAGAAGTGTTCTCCATTGTGAGAGTGATGTATATATTTATGTAACAGTTATAGCCTAAAATACTCAACTTGCAAACGAACCGACAAAAATCTGTAGGGTGAGAGAGAGAGAGAGAGAGAGAGAGAGAGAGAGAGAGAGAGAGAGAGAGAGAGAGAGAGATTCATTCATCTCAGACAAAAGTGTTTACTTTTATAGAATACATAACACATAAATTACATTGAAAAATAAATACGACGTAGGCTAAGCTGGTGTCGTTACATATGCAGGACATATGCATTTATATATATTAAACTTTAGATTATGATTGTCCTGCTTTTATGTGAATCTTTATCCGCTTTTGATGCATGCAAAAAGCAAAAAGAAAAGAAAAAAACAAGACTGCAGTAGTAAGATTACTATGGTTCAACATGTGTGCCGTGTGCGTATTCTAATAATCCTTTACCAGGGTCCTTGAAGAGCACGCACATCGCACGTCAAAAAAAATAGGGTACTGTTCCTTCATGCGCGCGGCTCCCAGTTTAAAATGATTAACAGTACGCCTCGCGCTCTATCCGTTATGGCCAATTTGACCCGAGGGAGGGACTTGTAAGCATCTGAAGGGAGTGGATATGAGGGAAGCACACAATGGACTTGAAGCTCACAATAGACCGTACCTTGCACACAGGGACACTGCACTCCTAAATATTTTGACGGTTATGGATTATGTATGGATTGTTTTCAGACTTTCATTGGATATGGGGTTACAGCTGCTAAAACAGTTTTGAAATGTCAAGCTTTAAGGGTTTCACGTATCACCGCTGTGTAATGTGATAAAACTTTCCAATCAAAATGTTAGTAGTAGTACTTTTTAAATGCCTTAAATAAATTCTAGACATAACCTAATATATGTAAATGCACTGTGTAATGGACAAGAGAGCATTCCTATTTTAGATTTTTTTTAAATGATCACTTGGTACCTTCTAATTCTAAGGTCTTTGTGGATTACAGGCTACAGCTAGCATTTTCACTGAAAATATTTGTGAAATTTTATTTTAAAGACAGTTAAAATGTCACAGATATTTCACAACTTAGCAAAGCAAATGTCACCAGATATAAATGCTACATTTTCAGAAAATGACATTTCTGATTTTTTTAAGTACGCTCAAATATACTGTAGTAATGGCGACTTGTTAGTTATAAGTTTAGCAAAATGTAAACCTTCCCAGAATATTAAATGCACATTAAGATTTCAGTACAAAACAAACAACTTAAGATGCTAGAATTTCTTATGCCAAATTGTTGATATACAATTAATGTTCCACTGCACAGTACTAACCAACTATAATTTATCATTAAAAGTGGCACAAACAATAACAGCTCTGCTGATATTTTGTTAATTAAAAATGGCTGTCAGTTTCTGCCGCTCCACATTTACTAATATTCAGCATGTAAGAATAAATTTGTTGATGAGAGATGCTATTCTAACAAGCAGATTGCACTCTGCTTAGCAAGTATGTATGTTTGCTTTGGGCTATATACAACAAACAAAAAAATAATAAAACAAATAAAATAAAAAACAAAAAAACTGACCAAATGGCAATAATATCCAGCCATTTCCTGTGTAAGAGCAATCCAGAACAATTCGCTCTGCATGAGTTGGATGAACATAGTGAAAATATTAATATAGCTCATTTTTATTCTGTTAATATCCACTGAGCTGAAAGAAATCATCGTAATGAAATATGGGCTGTGCACCTCATGCCAAGTACTGGGTCTCATATGAAATATTTCAGCATGATAATGAACTTCGACTGCACAGAATACCTTGCTCATAATTCAATTTTAATTAGAAAACCGATGTAATTTTCTCCCTCTGGTTTGGCAATTGTGGAAGTATGCTTCTCCTATAGGCTTTTAATGTTTTTAAAAGTTCTTCTTATTAAAGATTGTATTGATCAAGAATATAGTTAAATGTATGTGATTATGTGAAGGTCGATTAAGAACAGCAGGTGTTCTGTGTTATGTCTAAGACGTTGTAACTAAGGAAAGACTGATGCATATGATCTACAGAATCTTTGGACCCCAACTGTAGGAGGAAAATTGCAAACATTTATTATTGGAATTTTGTAAGTAACTTATGTTGGGAAACAGTCTTCTGCAGAAGACCTTTGAGTTGCAAGAGAAGAGAAAGGACACACTGACTTAGAAAGAACTGTTTTGCTATATCTAGTTATTGTATAGATTATATTCTATTAAAATGAATAAATGAAAATCAAATTAATAACAGCAACAGTAATAATATACACATATTCTGTTAGAACAGCCTGGTGTGTTTGTATATGAGTTAAATATTTAATTTGGATTACAGCATGTATTGAATGCATTTAAAGTGCATGCACTTTGGAACCGGAAGATTAAACAATTGTTATTCATGAGAACAAATACTTGTTATTCAAGTCATGCATATACATACCTCTGTAAGTGTGTGGTGAAATATCTGTCATTTATTGAAATTGAAAATTATATAATAGTTATTGTTAAACTAGCTGGTGAAACATAAGTGTGACCTAGGCTGGGATTGGTTGTTTCAGAGGGAAGATACATCATGGTAGAAGGAGATCTGATTGTATAAAAAAGGACGTAAAACAAATAAAAGAGTATTAGAAGAAATCATAGTTTCTAGTCTTTTTTCTTACATCGCCGACTCACCTTCCGAACCTAAGAGGAGGTTTTCCTCCACACAATAGATGTACATATTGTCCATATGTTTAGTATTATTAATTCAGAATTTACAAGTCTGATAGAGCGCTCTTTTTAGTGTCTGGAAAGTGCTTAATTTCAGTAATGAAAATTTCCTTTCAGCTGCCTTTCCAAGATTTTAAATAGCAGGTATACTCAGTTATTTTTGAGTTTGGGTGAAAACCTTGTCAATGAAATGTCTGAACATGTTAATTAGTGACGCATTCCAGCGATAAATTATTCAGCGAAACAGCAGTGCTATTTATGGTTTTTTCTCAGTGCCATCTGGGCTGTAATTCAAAACTCAGATGCAGAAGTACAACACTAAAACAGTGTGTACACACATAAACTGAAAAAACGTTCACACACACACACAAACCTGAAATTGCTCACACAACATCTTATTAAGAAAGTACCCTTTTACAAAAAATATAAAATGTATATACTAAATACTCGACATGCATAAAATAGTATGGTTATATACCTCATATATATACACCTCACATGTGTTGTACAGGATATACACAAAACCAAAACTTTTACGGAGATGCAATGAAATGACTTTGGAAGCATTTGCCAATGAAACTTTTGAACCACAATTGTGAAACAATATGAACACCATGGTTTGATGTGTGGTTCAAAAGCAATGCAAAACTCCAATCAATTAGCCACCACACATTATTATTATTATTATTATTATTATCATCATCAAACTACTGACAAGGTATGTACCAGAATTTTCAGTGAAAATCCTCAGGGAAGTAATTTATAATGTAGTCTTGAAAGGACTAAAGGATCTGGTGTTCATATGGTACAGGAACTGGGAGGCTGAGATTATTTTCCACGCTGTGAGAAGCATCCCTACTGTTACAAAATCCTATGTCAATGGAAAGAAAGAGTTTTTAAGAGTCTGTAAATGTTTACACTTTTCTCTAACCTTCTGTCACGGGCACTATGGTGGGACCAGTCAAATGGAGTTGGGGGGTCTCACGCAGCAGGAGGGTGACAGCAGGAGCCCCTGGTGCGGTCTTTGATCGAGGGGAAATCTCAGGAGCACAGGCTGAGCGTGTACTCTCTCTCCTCCGGTTCGGTTTGAGCGCTGTGCTCCACCAGGCACCGGAAGACCGAGCCGTGGTCTTCCCCCGCGGGCGTGGGCTGGAGGAAGCTCCACAGGCAGTACAGGCCGCTGACGTCGAGCGCAGGGGGGGAGAGGAAGACTCCGGTGTGCACCGGCCGGCCGTTCCTGTACCAGGTGACGGAGACGTGCTCGGGGCAGAAGTCGCCAAGGTAAAGGCTGAGTGTGCATTTCTCACCCGCCTTTGGCTGAGGCGGGTCGCAGTTGATGAACATCACGCTTGGAGGAACGCCTGACACAGACAAAAGAAAACAGGCCTGAGAGTATAAACAGAACTCCTGCACGAAGCCAGGCAGGTCTTTGTCTGGGAATTTATGTGCTAGTTTTCTGGTCGGAGTCCCTGGCCTGAACTTTGACTATGTGAAAAGTCAACAAATGTTAGCGCAAGGGCTGACCAAAGGGAGAGCTGTCTGATTTGATTCTGGCATTTTAACCACATAAGCGCACAGCAAAATAACCCCATGAGCAGGGCCAGACTGGGGGCAAAATTCAGTTGCGGCAGATTTTTCCTTGACCGGCCCGCCGTGACCGGTTTATGACCAGATGAGAAGGGAATAAAATCCAGACAACCATGTGATGGGGTTGGAGTTTTCAATCGCAGACTTGGTGGCGGGATTGCGATCACGGAGGGGGGGGAGGTGGCGTTTTGCGATTACAGCCCAAAAGCTGTCCGGCGGCTCAAAAGTGGACTGGCCCATTTGGCATCTACCACAATTGCCAGAAGGTCGGTCTGACCGCGTCCATAAATAGGTGTGGCAGAAGGTCTAAGGTTTGTTAGACTCCAACAAATGTGTGGCTGTGGGCTGTCCAACTAGAACACTTTCCAATATCCCTTTAAGACTAAACCATTGGGACTAAAATGGATTACATAGTCCAAAATAAACTGAAATATCAGAGGTGTTAGTTATAAGTGTATGACAAAAGTACCTAAAACAAAAATGAATGGTAGATGGAACAGATTTCCTCCCCTCACCATCTATGTTGACCTGATAGGTGACATCCTCATAGCCGGGCTCGTGGAAGCTGTCGTGATACACGCGGCAGGTGAACATGGTATTGTGGTCTTCTTGGGCCACCATCAGCTCGGTCTTTCCCCAGACGCTGTGTTTGTTGTCTGTGTCGGGGAAGGGTCCGAACTGAGTGACGTTCCCCACTGGCTCTCCTTGCCTTGACCACTCCAGGTGAACGTCCTTTGGGTAGAACTTCTCAACGCGGCAACACAAAACCAGCAACTTCCCCACTTCGGGAATATGAGGCAGGCTTGAGATTTGAAGAACGGATGGTTGTGCTAAAAGAGTTCCAAAAGAAGCAACATAAATGACGGCAGCAGCTACATTAAAAAAGAAAAAGAAAACATCTACAGGTTTATCACCTCAGTCACTGGCCTGCAGTGAACATCATTAGTCCGTTTTGATTGAACAATGGAATGTTTTCACCTTCACTAACAGGCAAGTTCAGCAGACACCAAACCTCAAACTATTAGTGAAGAGAAATAACTCTCCCATTCTTAATGCAGACCATTAACTGTTTCAGGTTGTGTACTTCAGAAAAAAGTTTTGCGCTAACCTTTAACATTCACGGTGGTCTCTCTCGTGATCGATTTGTCACCGTAACGGACAAGGCATTGATATTTAGTATTATCCTCGTAGGTGGTCAGCTGGATGCGTAGCGTGGAAGTGAGATGCATGTTGCCACTGTCTAAGACAGCTTTGTCACTCAGGTCTAACCACCCATTCAAAGGGGAAGCCTCTGAGAAGCTTTTCCGGGTCACTGCAGTGTCACTGTCCAACCCTGGACTCAGCTTCAGCCAACTAACTTTGATGTCTCTTGGCCTGTCACTGGTGATATTGCACTTCAACTCCGTTGGCACTCTAGCAAATATTAAAGAGGGCTTGATGATTTCCGACACACTTGGAGGAACTGAAGAGAGGAAATAGAGGAGAAAACAACGATCTTCCATTACCAGACCAGTCATTTTCATTATCATTTTGTTTTATAGATATGGATGAGCATCATCATTTCCACTAGGACACTGAATGTGAAAAATAACTGACAGTTCATCATAATTTTTTGTTGTGTTCAGAAACAGTGGGGTGATCATGATAGCTGTAAATTGAGAAAAGAGACGTTATAAAATCTGTGACCATATCTGGAATGGTAGCTGGACCCAACTTCACACAAGCATGAGCACCATCAGAGTGGTGAGATTTTGGGGCCCATGAAAAAATCTCACATTGGGCACCACCACCCCAGGCCAACCCACCCCTGAACAACCACAGCACTATTTATTTATTTTTTGGAATTGTCATAACCCCCCCCCCCCCCAACCCCATATGGCGACACTGCGCACATGTATAAACATGTTTATACAAATACAAAAAATAGTTCTTCTTTTGCAGCTAGCTAGCACTTTATTTGTATTCCTACATAAATTGTATATTTATTTTGTATATTTTTACAGTTTATATGCAAAATCCACACCAACTAAGTAAGCTTCAGTAATATCATACTTTCCTCCAAATTAAAATGGACAAATAAACATGTGTGGACAGTGATATGTCGCCTCAAGAAAATCTGATGGAACACAGATTAAATTTACCTCTCTGAAAATATCGGCAGTAAATAAATATTGAGCCCACGACGAGCAGAACCAGAAGTGTACTGGTGACCATGGTGCCAGCTATCAGTCGTGTGACGTCATATCGACCTGGACAAAAAATGACAAAGGTTTGCACAGTCAGTTGTGAAACAATTTGGGAAGCAAATCCATACATATGATTTGTCTGGCAGTATCTGTGATACATAGCCTTTCAGTGGATTTCCTTTTGGATAATGGACTTATGGTATAGGTATAGCTGTGTAAACATATTTGTCTAATCATACTTTCTTTCATTACACTACAAATAGTTGTTTGTTAAGTTTACATTATACTTATTGATTTGGGCGACTGTTTCTTCTTGGTGATACCACATTGTGTATTCAACTACTGTACATCACTCTGGATAACAGCACCTGGTAAGTGATTGTAATGTCATGCAAATGTAGCTGAGTCATTTTTTACGTGACTTCTGCGTAGGCTAAAATAGATTGATGATGAGTTTGCCTCAGTGAATCCCTCACCTTGAACCCTCAGTATGACGCTTCTGTTGTGAGGCTCAGCATACGCCCTGTGCTTAACCATGCAGACGTACTCTGCGCCATTATTCGCCGTTGCGTTGGCCGTCACGGTGATGCGGCTGGATACGCTGAAGGTGCGATCGCCATTGTTCTCCGTTTCGGCCGTGCAGACACCGCGGGAGATGTGAGCCGTCTCGCGGCTCGAGCTGCCGCTGGTTAGCCATAAAACGGAGATCTGGCGCGGGTAGAACCCGTTAATCTTACAGACTACAGTCTTCTCTTCGCCCTCCGTCACAGTGAGCTCGGCAGGAAGTTCCACGGTCGGCCTCACTGTTGGAAAACCAGAAATGCATGCACATTTGTTCATAATCAACAAATTACAATTTTTCAGTGCAAAAGTGACATGTAATCTTGCCATCTCAAATAAATAAAAACGTTCAAAATACAATCAATTTAATGAGCAACTATGCACAATTATGCTGTAATATTCCTTTGTTCAATATTCACCTATTCACCTAATATTCCTTCTTTGGCAATGTATTAGTGGTAGGCTATTGTATCTCCTAATTCATAGTTATTCTTTTTTCATCTTCTTTATCTATTATTATTAATAATAATAATAAATAGATCCCTTCTATTACTTTCAAAGAACATTTTGTGTTCACAAAGGCACAAACTTTGATTGATGACGTAACGTTTGAAACTGAAATTAATGAACAAATTAGCGTTCAAATAAGTTTGCATTCTAACCACACTGATACAGCAAGACTTGCTTATAACTTAGCAATAAATATTTATGGTTTCTGCTGGCTCAAAACAGTTCATTATAATTTTGGCAGTTTTCCCAGACGTTTAAAGAATAGTGTCAGTGGGATATTTAACCATATTCCACAACTTTCCAGGATGAATCTATTTTCAAGGCCAATGTAAGTGAAATCTCATCTACAGTACCTTCCATACGGTTTGGGACAAAGCCATTTTTTAATTAGGCTCTGTACTCCACAATTTTATATTTGTAATCAAACTATGTGGCTAAAGTACACATTATCAGGTTTTATTTTAGGGTATTTTTTATGTACTTTGGTTTCACCATATATAAATTACATTTCTTAAAAAACATAACCCCACCATCACCATTTCAGGGGGCACCATAATGTTTGGGACATATGAATGTTATAAAAATGAGTCATGTTTCATACTTTGTCTCATATTCTTTGCATGCAGTGGCTGCTTGAAGAGATCACCAGGTGTTCAATATCATCTATGGTGATGCTCTGCCAGGCCTGTGTTGCAGCCATCTTCAGCTCCTGTTTGTTTCAGGGGCAATATGAAATTCATGTTCAGTTGGATTCATAGTGACAGACTTAGCCAGTCAAGAATTTTCACATTCCCGACTTTGAAAAACTCCTTTGTTTCTTTAGCAGTATGTTTGGGATCATTGTCTTGTTGTAGGATGAAGTGCCATCAAATGTGTTTGGAGGGATTTGCTTGAATTTCAACAGATCATTCTGTACATTTTAGAATTAATTCTGCAGCAAAAATTAGCAGTTACATAATCAATAAAGATGAGTCAGCCAGTTCCTGTGGCAGCTATACATGTTCAAACCATAACACCCCCACCATCATGTCTCACAATTGAGGTAAGCTTTGGATCTTGGGCAATTCCTTTTGGCCTCTGCACTTTGCTCTTGTCATCACTCTGATAAAAGTGGATCTTGGATTCATCTGTCCATAAGACCTTTTCCCCAAACTTGGCAGGCTATTTTAGGTACTTAGCACTTTGGGGTTTTTTCTTTATTATGGTGAGAATTCTTTGTGATTACTGAGTTCACCAGTGCTCTCTTTCTTCTTAATGGTGTGCCATATAGTTTATTTTGGTAAGCCTAAAGGCCTATGTATCAGACTGTTCTTATTTCTCACCCTCATAATGGCTTCCTCGACTTTCATTGCCACCATCCTAGTCTCCATTGTTGACGAAATGCCAGTAACAGACTCCGAAGGCAATCAAAAGTCAAGAATCATGAATAAATATTGAAAGCTCTCTTATGCCTGCACTAAGGAAGAAATTGAACACACCTTATGAATCAGAAACACCTGTGAAGCCATTTGTTCCAAACATTATGCTGTTATTTCTACGTTGTGAAACCAAAATGTATAACAATGCCCTTTAATAAATCGGAGAATCTGCATGTTAACCACATGTGAATTTTTTGATTACACATATAAAATTGTAGAGTACAAAGCCAAAATATGTCTTTGTCCCAAACATTATGGAGGGAACTGTATTTCACAAATGTGCAAAACCAAGCGACTCCACGAGAATACCTGATACATCCAGCCGGGCTTTTCCTTTATACTCTGTGGGTGTTAAAAAGAACGAGCAGAGGTAGATCCCTTCATCGGCCAAGGTCACATTGGCTAAGCGCAAAGATGGATCGCCGTGCTCCAGCCCGTCCACAGTGGCTCCGATCCGATTCTTCTCGGGCTCAATGGAGTTAAACACGGTCACCTCATGACCCGACGGGTCCAACCTCTTCCACTCAACATCAATTTTTTCCTGTCTCTTTCCTGCGGCCGTAGATAGACAGTTCAACACTACACTATCGCCAGTTAAGCAATGCGCTGAGTGCGAGTCGCCCAATGAACCTGAAACATATGCATACAATTACGCACAAACCAACGGGTTTCATTTTTCACTCCGAGAATCAATGAGAAAGAGCAGAAAGAAAATGCAAACGGGTTACATTAGAACACATGACAAATTAGTTCTGTGAAACTGGCGTAGTAACCTAATGAGCCAAAGTCTAACACATTTTTCAAGAAGCCATAATCATGTTTACAGGCATAACGTCACCAAATATGTACTGCACTTTTGACAAAATGTATCGCTATAAGTCTGTGAATAGAAGCATATTACCATGTCCCTCCAGGGATCTTACCCTAGTTATTAAAAATATAATATAAAAAATAATTATATTGTATATATATATATATTATATAAGTTAAAAGAAAAGTTATTCGGACAGTGACCCAATTGGTGTTGTTTTGGCACTGTACAGCACATTAGATTTTAAATAAAACCATGAATAGTGAGGTTGAGACTGCCGGTTTCAATTTCAGCGTGTTCACATCCATTCGGCTCATCTGTGTTGGAATTAAAGCTCTTTCCCTGTTATGTACAAATGCTCCATACATTACATAAGGACAAATGTATTTGAATGCACACTTCGGCTTCAAGGCAATACTAACACTGTAGAATCTCCTTGTCTTTATTTCTTCAACAAATTTGCATACGGAAATCACTGAAAAATAAAATAAGCACAACGCGAAAGCCTTATCTTCAAAAAACAAAATGAATAGGTTTCTGCAAGTGAAACTGACCTTTGTACTTACAGCAGCATATTGCAAGTGCAACACGTCTATTCAGTAACAAGTGAAAATAAACCAAAACTCTTCTTACCTCTACATGTCGAACACTGCAGGACAATAGCAATCACTTGCATTGCTTTTAGTGTCCCATCCATTTCTACATAATTTGTTTTTTGCTTCTCCTCACTAGTGTTTTTTTAAAAAGAAAGCTTAAATGACAGCACACCTCCAGACGCACCCCATTGACAGGAAGAATATCCCAGGTCATGTGATACACAAGGAGGCGTGATCTACGGTCCAGCTGACTAGAGAAAAAAAGGAGGGTTTAATAAAGGCAAGCATTCTAAATGCAAACATATGGCCAAGGAACAAACCTTGTTCAATATTTTCATTTGTAACCTGACCAATCAGAAGTCTTAATTCTACATTGTCATGAAAAACTATTTGCCCCTTCCTGATTTCCTATATTTCTGCATATTTGTTACACTGAATGGTTTCAGATCTGTAGACATGTAATATTAGACAAAGAGAACCTGAGTAAACACAAAACACCCTTTTTAAATAATTTCATTTAATGAAAAAGTTATCAAACACCCATATCACCCATGTGAAAAACAAATGCTTTTGGAAGTACCTGTCTGATACAGATCCACAGTACAATCCCATTTTAGAAATGCCATGTACTAGTGTGCTAAATAGCCAATGCATTGAAGCCTGTACTGACGGCTGGATAAAGGTATCAAACATGAACCACTTAACAGAGATGAGGTTTTGAGCCACAGGGTGGTTTTATTGGAGATCAAGAAATTTTGGAAATGCCACTGACTGCATGTTTTAAAAGTGGTAACGGGGTTCTCACCCTATGCATTTGAGTAGCCATCGCTGTTTTGCTAAACACAGTCTGCAGTGTCCCGCGCGGACTGCCTGACCCCTTGTGAATACAAGCAAATACAAGAACTGTGAAGCAAATACAAGGACTGCCATAGAACAAAAAAGCATACAACGCAGTTGCAAAGTAACTGCTCTAACAAACACTGTTTGCATGGATCTGTAATAGGGACTTTCAAATCCCTAGCCAACCATAGATCTCTTTCTTCCCCTCATTCTCACTTCGTCCAGTTTCTTGATGACAGTCTGGGATTTTTTGGAAGAGGCGCTGTAGCTCTTGAGTAACGTTTCAAACAGGGCCTCGGTGTTGGGGTGGGTGCTCAAGAAGGCCTTCTCCAGGACGTAGAGATCCACCCCCTTGTCCTCGGGCAGGGCGGAGATGTAACTCAGGCCGAAGTCGATCAAAAGCAGGTCCGCCTCCCCGCACCCGGGTCCGCGCTTCATCAGCATGTTCGAGGTCGTCAGGTCCCCGTGAACCAGGTCCTCGTCGTGCATCTTCGCCAGGATCTCGCCGATCTTCCGAGCGACGACTTCAAGGTTCTTCGCCTCCGAGGTGTGGGCAGAGTTAATGTAGTCCCTCACAGTGACCGATCCCACAATGTCCTCCAGGAAGATGCAATGGGACGTGTAATCGACAAAATAAACAACAGGAACGGAGATACCTGGAAACAAAACGCACAATGTTGGTCGAACACATTATGTTTATGAAATGCTGTGTAAAATGCTATAGGCTTACATAGGGGCAAGTCTTCACAGGCTGCATCTAATGTTAACTATATCACAGACAGCCATGCAAAGCATAATATCAAAAATGAAACACAGCCACCTAAGACTAGCCCCTTTCATGACTTGATTTGTGTAACTACATTGCTAACTAACCTAACCTTCAGGTTTAATTTACTTATTAGCACCTGTGAAACTGGGTCATATGTACTCAGAACATTATGGGGATTTTAAAGCAATAGAGAAATATTATATATATGGTTAATGGTTGCCATTTACCTCTGATACATTATATTAAACAATGAAAGTGTCATTCATTTTTTCAGATAAAGATTATTTATATAAATCCACACTATAGATCACATTTATCTGTGAAACAAAATTAAACGAGGTTTTCATGCAGAAGATTGTTATTGCAAAGTAAATACAGATGATTAGCAACAAAAAGAAACACAAAATGAGAACCCAGTTTACAATGGTTTAGCCACTGGTTATGAAATTCATCTCTCAAGTGTAATTCGTCTTGATAAAACACGAAATCTGAAAGATACTTTAAGCTAGAAGTCTATTGCTTCTAATGCTGATACTTAGGTTTTGTTGTTTTAAAAAAAAAAAAATTATTATCGGATATTTACATGGATTTGACATTTCCAGGCAGCAGGCTAGCTGTTGGCTGCAATTAATTTCGTTTTCAGATACTCGTTATTCGTTCTTGGGTAATGTTATTGTTAATTGAACAGCTGGCTTGTTAGGAACACATGTAGGGCATGTGTTTTGCGCTTTGACATAAAAAAAGCTAGGAGTACGCTACTAGCCACTGGACATCATACTTTTATCGTTAACTAACCTAATGTTATCTGGCTAGATGTCATGCTAGATAGTAGATACTAGTGCTAACCATAACCAACCAAGCTAGCCATCAATTTGCATTCTATGAAACACTTTTTGCTAATGATATCCACTTTTCCTTTTTGCATCACCCTGAGCTAGACAACAGGTCGGCTAACGTTACGGGGCATTGATTTTTAACAACAAGCACACAGCCAAATAAACCAAGGCCTGCTAGTTACTTACCAGCTTTTCTGCAACGAAGTATTGACCGCACCTCCTGAACAGTCCTGCGGTGAGTAAGCTTCTCGTCAAGGGTCGGATGCCGGTACAACTTCGGGAACCTTTCCTTCACTACAGTCGGTTTCCCTAAGAATTCTCCCCTGTAAACACGGGCTTCAGCGCCCTGTTTCAACAGCTCTGCACTACGAAGAAAATGTAGCACATGATTATTAGTTTTCTCGACAGCCATTGCTTCGAACAGCAATGCGAGTTTATACTTAAAAAAAAAAAAACTTCCGATGTTACTCGAATTTGTGTAAGAGCGTATTCGAAGTGTCGCTATGGCTAAAATATACGCCATCTGCTGTACAGGAGTGTAACTGCTACCGCAGTGGCTGTATTCGAGAACCGTCGTAAAGAACCCTGACAGGACCTATCGGCGAACTAGGGCGTCCGAATGGCTATACACAGGATTACATGAGGATTTCGCTATAAAAATTCTACACTCCCGTGACATTTTGAGTCAGTGCTACACTTATTAATACTTTTTCCTTGCCCATGTTTTGTGGGCATATAAAGTTCCATAACCCGTTCCATCTTGGTGAAATAAACTGATACCTCAAAACAAGCACCAGCACGTGGGACCCTCATCTGTTTTCCTTCAAACCCAGACATAAACTACCATCAGGACAAATTCAATTAGGGTTCTGAACACACAGCACAAACTGCGTTGGGCAGTGGTTCAAAAATAATAGCCTATGTATTTTGTGCTAGGCCAAAAAACAAAAACAAAAAACAAAGAGAAGAAGCCGAAGAATCTAGACAAAAACTATCATGTCACATCCTTAGCGCTTATAGTAAACTATTTGAATTTATTTTGTCCCCAAAAATATATATGAAACTGAACCATTTAAATATGACAGTCCATTGTCTAAATTGAAAACAATGGCATTCTAGAAGATTGACTATTTTTAAAATATTTCTTATTATCATTTTATTGACTGATGAAAGGACAAGGAAAGCTGAAGTTCGGAAAGTGTCGGCCTCTTGTGTCCACCTTTGGAAGTAACTTCTTGCAATTTGAGAAGTTAACAGGAGTCTTTTTGCCACGTAGTATGAACTTCCTGAAGAAGTTTCGGAGCATAGCGACAGTCAGCAAGTGCGCATCGTTTTCTTTCTTTTTTTTTTTTTTTTTAATAGCTTTTTTGTGAGATTTTTGCTAGGTTACTTTGGGCTCACCATGGAAACTGCGCAATTGTATTTTGTCTGATTTTAATGAACATGACGATAACTAGGATAGGGTTTAATTTGGTAACGGGCTTGGTGCTGATCATTTTGCTAACCGCAGTGGGAATGGGAATACGCGTTTGTAGCTAACAAAAGGAGAAAAAATCCTTAATCTTAATAGTCAACTATTGTCTATGGGTGAGTCTAAAACTGCATTTAAGTGCATTCACCCCCTTGTAGCCTATTCCCCAGTAAATTCAACGTAGATAGATTCTGCTAATAAAACGCTTGGGTTGATTTTATTTAGTTTTTCAAGATATACTAAGTATTAGCAAAGCGATGCTTATGTGCACAGGCTATATTTTATGTAGCTATATTTGACCTATCATAAATTTGTATTATTAATTTAATTAATTAATTTAACGGTTTGTACGCTATTGTTATGTTCCATGTGGCTTGTGTGTCCAAACAACTGTACAGGAAAATATTGTGGTATGGTGTGTGGTACCTATTAAGTTTTACATAAATGCTATAAAACCCGTCTTACCCTTTTGGTGTTATAAGGAAAATGCTTAGACTTGACGTGTGAAAACGAATTATTGCGATAGGCTAGCTGCAGCGCACATTATTGCTAAGCAGCCCTTGTGATTTACTAATAGCAATTGGTATAATGGAATGATGGCGATTACGTTTATTAGTGTCACATTTAGCCAACGCTAAAGGAATGAGGTGAGACTGGCCAGAACAGTAATCCGCCTTGTAATATATTTTTAATATTCGGAAATGATTTGCTTCAGAACAGGAGAAAGTGGGCAATGTAGACACTTGTTTGGATGGAGAGAGGGCTGTCGTGGTCGTCTCAAGTGGAGTTGTGTAATTAAATGAGCATCAACAAGAGGGTTGTCATGGTTACAGAGCTCCAAGGTCTCATTTGCGTTTCTCTCAAACCTTTTCTGCGGGCCGCTGGACCGTTCACCTCAGCTCACTTATACAGTGCATTTGCTTTGATATTACAGCAGTGCACTTCAAAAAGCAGTCTGCATTTGAGGATTATAACGATACTTGTTCTTAGTATGTTAAAATACGTTCTCTTCTTTTTATTAGCCTGTCTTCAATATGATGGATAACATTGGGCCGTGGCCACCTCCCAGCTTCAAATAAAATATGCATTTAAAATATTCTTCACGAAAAAACAAACAAAAAGAAAGATGGGTAAGTCCTGGTGAATAATTAACTGCCTTTCTGGGTGTGTACATTTGTTTTTTCTTGTTCTTCTGTGATGGGATCTCTAACACAGTGTGTGTTATAAGTAATGACTTGCTCAGATCTGAGAAGCTGTTTCACTCTTTCTTTTTAGATGGATTATGATTCATTTTACAGTTTTATGCTGCAACATTTTTTGAGAGAACAGTGGCAATATCTGGTACATCACTTGCATTAGAACAAATGAATGTCCACCTATTTATGGATTGCCAATTCCTAAAGGTTCAAAGATTCTCTCTTGACATTATCTCATTTGTCATAATTGTACTTGGATATGACGATTTACAAAAAATAATGTATTGCTTTATATCCATTTAATATTATTTAAAACTAATCTGCTTAGCAAACTATGCAGTAATTCCTTTTTTTTATAACTGAAAAATAGTAGCATAAATAGTGTAAAGGAGAGACAGTAATGTAAGCATGACTACTTTGCTCACAAATACCCAGAGGTTAACTTGTTTTTAGACTTTGATGCTTAAATCTATATAAATGTTGATATATAAAAATATATTTAAAAAACATGGAAGCTTTAATTTTAGGTACTAATAACTAAAAAGTTGCAAGAAAATATTAAATCAAATTGATTGAGATATGGTGCCAGAGAGCATGGAATTAGTAAAAGTTAGAATGGAAAAGTGAATATACAAGTAAAATTAAATGACTCATTTATTTATTATTTGTACAGAGTGAGCAAAAGCAAAAGTAATCGTGGATACATTATATCATTGTTTTGAAACTTTAGCAATGTAGCTAATTGCCACTGGTGCCTTTTTTAATTAGAAAACTGCTTATCAAAGAAAATTGAAGGTTGATTTTACCCACTCATTAGGAAATCATAATTTTCTAACAGTCAGTGTTCTAGAGTGGAAAATATTTACATTTTATTTTTTTTCTGTGAATACCTAGGTAACTCTGTGCTGGCTCTTTCCTCTGTGGTGTCTACGCTGGGCGGCTTGGTGTTTGGATATGAGCTTGCTATCATCTCCGGGGCTCTCCTTCAGCTGCAATCCCAGTTTCACCTGAGCTGTTTCCAACAGGAAGCTGTCGTGAGCGCTCTCCTGATTGGAGCCCTCTTGGCCTCTGTGATTGGTGGATTTCTGATAGACCGTCATGGCCGGAGGAACTCCATCCTGTTCAGTAACCTGCTGGTCCTGGGCGGGAGTTTGCTGCTCACCGTCAGTGGGTCTGTCTTTGTGCTGGTGGTGGGCCGAATCACCGTGGGCTTCGCCATGTCTATATCCTCCATGTCCTGCTGTATTTTTGTGTCCGAGATGGTCAGCCCCAAGCGGAGGGGGTTACTGGTGACTCTGTACGAAGCTGGGATCACCATGGGCATCTTGACGGCATATGCTATGAACTACCTCTTATCCAAGGTCGGAGAAGGATGGAAATACATGTTTGGATTGGCTATCGCTCCGGCTTTGGTTCAGTTAATTTCAATTTTGTTTCTCCCGTCCAGTTCTGTCACCAATGTGAAAAAAGCATGTGAGGTGCAAGGTCAAACTGGGTTGATTCAGCTGACCGGTGTGGCGGAGGAGGATGATGTGGTCAAGTGCCAGAGAGATGACCAACGGTATAGCATCTGGGCCCTTTTCCAAAGCAAGGACAACATGAGAACCAGGACGGTCATCGGCCTCGGCCTGGTGCTTTTCCAGCAGTTCACGGGCCAGCCGAACGTGCTCTTCTACGCCTCCACCATCTTCCAGTCCGCGGGCTTCGAAGGGGACACGTCCGCAGTTCTGGCCTCAGTGGGCTTGGGGGTCGTGAAGGTCATCGCGACCTTGATCTCCATGATTTCCGCCGACAGGGTGGGCAGGCGGAGACTGCTGATCTTTGGTTGCGTTGTCATGACGACATCTCTGTTTGTCATTGGTCTGCTCGGCAAGCACTCCCTGCTCCATTCCAGGAGACCCTGTAGCGCCAACGCTTCCATTTCAAATGGCACACCCCTGGCGCAAAATGAAATGGGAGAAAAACTAATACCTCTGAATGTTTCTGCCGGTCAGAGCCCTGGCCATTCCAATGAAAGTGCAGTTTCTGGGTCCTCTGGCATCTTGGCTAACCGGGCACCTTCGTCTCCTAAGGCTGCAGGCCGTGACCTTGTAAACTGGATAATGCTGATCAGTATGATGGCATACGTTAGTGCATATTCAGTTGGATTCGGACCAAGTAAGAATGTTTTTCTGTTTCATTTATTTTCAGTCAGATGCAAGTTTAACAAACTGGCTGTTGTGTAGTTATTTATATAGTTAATGATACATTTTGTATATATGAAGCTTTCGTAAATTGAATTACTGTATTTATAAGAGTAATCCAGATCATTTTGTTGTGCAAGGAGATTTTTTTTAGTAACTGCCAGGAATAATTTTCATCGCTTCCCATAAATATATAGTGTTTTCACACATTTTCTGCAGTCACCAGTCATGAGTTTCACTCATGTTTCTCTCTCTTTCTTTATCCTTCATAGTGACCTGGCTTGTCCTGAGTGAAATATTCCCCGCTGGTCTGAGAGGAAGAGCATTTGCATTTACCAACTGCTTCAACTGGGCAGCTAATGTGCTTGTCACTTTCACCTTCTTAAATCTTATTGGTTAGTATGCACAGAGAGGTTCTCCGTTTTACTTTTGGAAGTTTGTGATGAAATAAAACGCATATGGATTAACTGTTTTATCTGTTAACAGATGCACTCGGCCTGCCTTGGACCTTCATGCTGTATGGAATTAATGGAGTGGCAGCTGTTGTCTTTATCTACTTCATGTTGCCAGAAACGAAAGGAAAATCCCTTGAGGAGATAGATAGGGATCTCTCCATGAAAAGGTAAAGGGAAAAAATGTGTCTCCTGCTTGTTGGAACTTAAAACTGACAATAACTTATCTTTATCTCAGCATGAAAATATGTTCATTCTGATTCTAGGTAACAAACAAAACTTTGCTTGAAATTAACTATGAAATAATCCTCAGATTGCACAAAATGAGTTCTAGCAAATTAACATTTTTATTGGGGAGATTCATAGACCCCAGAAAAGGTGTGAAATATGCTATTTTTAATATGAAAAAACTAAGGATTGACACCTTAAACTCATCCTATTGCTGCAATGCTTTCACTGTCAGAGTGCAGTGTGCACATCATCCAAAACGGGTCCACTAACAGAGCTGCACCCTTCCGATCGACCAGATCGAGGCTAATGTACAAGTGTAACTGGGAGAACCCTACTGGCTCAACCCCTCCCTCCTCCATGGATGATGTGATGTTGTGGTTAATTATGTGTCACTCTCCCAGCTCACTGGCTCCTGGTCACATTCCGCCTGAACACTCAGGATTGATCCAAGATTATGAGATCAATACTCTGCCCAGAGAACCAGAGAAATTCTGAGTTGCAAAGGCAACCTGGAGAATTAAAGCAGGTAGAGAGAGCAAAGGATTGTGCAGCCAATCAGATCTGGGCTGTGATTAAGTGGCCACTGGCAGGAAGCCAGTTTTTTGTAGGAACCCCATACACATTCTAAAAGTGCTATTGGCTTTTGAATGACACGGTCAGGGCCTTGGTTGAAAGTGTTCAAGATTTGCATCTTCTACCACACAGTTGTGCTGGAGCACTGGACTTGGTCCAGCAAGAACAGTGCCCCATGCTGGCTCACCAATACCACTATCCGCAGCAACTTAGTTTACCCAGGTCTCCCATTCAAGTACTTAAAAAGCCCAAACCTGTTCAGCTGCAGCAGTTTGATGAGATGATTACTGTGGTACATCTGCTTTTCACTGTGGTAGAGCTGTGAATGTTTAAAGTGGAAGAACAAGATTATTTGTTGGCATGTGTTGCATCTGCTATGTGTGTTATAAGCAATCATCTCAGACGTAGTTTTTGTTTCATTTCAGGTTTCAGAGTAGAAGTTTATGGTGTGTTACTCTGAGCTGCAGGAAAAACGGCTCGACTGGGTACCAGAGGGTATATACATCAACTTAAAGATCCAGTAACCTACTGCCTCAGAACAAAACTACTGCAAGTGTTGTCAGCCAACTCAAAATTCAACTAACAATATGAACCACTTGGTTTCCAAAAATTGTTTTCTACTCACCCTGGATAACAGATCTCAGGACTGTTGCTTGCCCCAGTCAAACAACCTTCCTTTCCCTGCTGTCAAGACTTTTAGAATGCATCCCATTGAAGAGCACTTAAACTGTAAGTTCCAAATAAAAAAGAACACCCAAGAGAATACAGACAAGTTTTTTTGCAAGGATAAAGAACAATGTGGTTTTTTTTTTTCCAATAATATATATTAAGTATTTTGGTTCAGTGTATTTTGTCTGGTTGTTAGCTTTGTCGTGTAACTGTTTTTGTGTTATGAAATGTAACGCAAAATAAAGGACAAATGAAAAAAAGTGCACTAAAACAAATGTTCAAAATGTGTTCTAAAGGCTTTTAGAAGTGAGATTTCCCAGTGTCATTTCTGTTGTCTGTATACTTAATTTGCTGGACCGCACTGCACAAAACTTACTGTGACTGGTGGTCAGTCGCTGCTTGGTAAGCTATTCACCCAGACTACAAGTCATTTTGCTTGATATACAGCCAGACTACAATCCCCAATCACCAGATCACCAGAGCTTCAACAGGTGCAAACCCTCAGCCCTCATTTGCCTGCCACTTTCCAGGAAGGAGAAGAAAATCTAAAAATACAGCAGGGTAACTGCGAACCTTTGGGCCCCGAAAGGGAAGTGGGGAAAAAAACATTACGACCAAAACCACAACCAGGTGTTCAGCTCAGCTTAGTGTCAGGTGCCACTGCATTTCAACATTCTGAACGTAGTTTGCGTTGCATTCTTTAAACCCTACAGAATGTCAAGCGACACAAAGTAAAAATTTATATTCTTTTTAAACAGTAGGGAATACTGAGCATGGCAATTACGGTTATTTTCCGTAATTTAAACTTTTGCGACAGCGTTTATAGTCTAGAACACAAATGTCTCGCACACTCTCCAACTAAATGAAAATCCTTGAGTAACGAAGCTTAGCAGGAGAACATCCCTCCCCCTCCATCTGGCAGAGGGGATAGTGGATTTGGAGAAAACAGAAACGTTATTGGTTCTTCAGCACCTTACCATTAAATGCTTCACTCTGATGTAGCAACAGCTGTGCACAAAATTCAGAAAATTGTGAAAGTTGGAAGTTAAAGTTCAAACAAGCATTTCCCTGTCATTTCAGATGACAATAACAACTAGAAATACCACCTCACGGTTGTATGCCTCTGCCAACCAGTAGCCAGTCTGGATATAAAATGTCATCACTTCATCAAGGCTTCATGCATGTGATAATTCACTCCATCCCTGGTTCCTTTTCCTGACTAGATTGACCATTTGGATATAAAATGCCATCACTTCATTTTATCCTATTAGACATTTGTGTGAAACTTTGTCATAATTAGCATATGAATTCTTGAGTTATGGCAAAAAACGTGCTTTGTGGGGTCACAGTGACCGTGACCTTTGCCCACCAAAATCTAATCAGTTCATCCTTGATTCCAAGTGCTGGCTGTGCCGTTGTGGAGGCATAAAAAAAAAAAAAAATCAAGAGTACTTCAGTTGTAAGCAAAAAAAAGAAAGAAAAAAAAAAAGAAGTCCATTCTTAGTCCACCAAGAGTAATAAATTCAAAGGATCACCCTCACTAAATGGCTTCTTGTAGTTCATGGCCTGCTCCATTAAGGACATTCTTGGTGTAAAACTGTCAAACCATACATTTTCAGTACATAAACAATTACTATTGGTAAATTTAGATCAGAAGAACACCCAGACAGAGGACCTAAGCTTGAGAGCTGAGATTAAACTAAAATTCAACCAGAAGTTCAAATATTGGCAGACGTCAGGCCACACAGTGTAACTACTCAAGTGTCATCGTACCCCATTGAGGTAGTGGCAGAGGTCTTTAAAGAAGTCACTCTACCAAAAATAAAACTACAAAGCCTAATAAGAACAAATTTGCCATGTGTGTGAAATTGCAGCATGTTAAAATTGCACTACATTGTTTTGCACTATTTGGATGGTCACATGCTGTATGTGGGTCATGTATGTTGCATACGTGTACATGTTTGTACATATTCTAGGTATCACACTTAGGTGTAATTGCTTTTACACTTATAATTGTTGCATGTTACGCAGAGAAATACCAAGTTAAATTCCCCCGTGTACCCTGTACATTTGGCAAACAAAGAAATTCTGATACTATCAGTCATATAGTTATAAATAACTATATATAGTTATAATAAAATTCTGTTACTTTCTGTCACTAAAATTCTGTTACTTTATAATCTAATTAATTGCAGCCATCAATCAAGTGTTGCCACTGGCACTGGGAAACAATGGCCAGCTGCAGTCTTAAGCAGCCCTGATATCTGACCCATGCCTTCATTTGCCAGATTATACCAAGTAACCTTGTTTAATCTCCAACAAATTTGTAAGTCATTCCCCACTTTTGAGACTAAGCCTCGTCTTGCCAAGTAATCATAAGTAATCGCAGGAAACTTCAGCCCAAAATTGTTGGACCAAAGAATCATGCCATATAAACAAAAATAACAAAGGACTACCACCACATATTAAACTGGGAAATACAAGATTTACTGTATCCACCAATCTGCACGTGCTTGGACTTGGTTGCTTATCGTTAGCCGATTTTTTTTGTCCACTTCCAAATAATTAACATGATTGGTTGTTTAATAAGTCACATTTGCTTAATAGTACCCTTGATAAATAAAACACGTGTTTATTTACACAAATGTTCTCAAATACTGGTCTTCCACATAAGGGGGACATAAAAATATATACAGTGATGTTAAGGGCCCAAACAACTTCATTGTAATGGTGGTGTCTAAGTATCACATGTTCCAAGTTTTCAAAAAGAAATGAAAAAAGTTGCAGTGTGCCTATTTACAGCAAGGTCTAAGCATACAAGACCATGTGTTTACAAGATTCCCAATCAATGGCACAGAAATGCTGAAAACATTTAACCCTTCAAGTTCAGTATGTCCTTCAAAATGCAAGTCCAAACAAAAACTCACTAAAGGCAGACACAAACAAACAAACAAACAAAACAAAAACCATTACCCTGAAATTAATCACAACAAAAAGACCAGAAAGGTTAGAGGATCTGTGTCCAAAAAAATCAAAATTTTCAGGGATATAAAAGAAAACCCCATTCTCCTTTAAATCTAAATAACAGACAATAGAAAACCATTTCAAGCACAGTAAAAGTGTAACACTTGTGCTCTCTCTTATACACTCCTGGCTACTTAAAAAGAAAAAAATGAACTACAAATGTCCGTCTCGAACAATGGCAAGTTAAGTCATTTTAAAGGCAGTATCCATCTTTCAATAACAAACGAACGAACGAACAAACAAACAAAAAAAGGTCAGTTTTGGTCAGTCTCTTCTTCCCAAGTAATTCAGTATTAACTTTGGTTATGCTACTTGAGTGAATTCAAGAAACTGTAAAGCAGCAAGTTAAAAATGACAGCAGAACAGATGGCTTGGCTTTAAGTAAGCTTTGAGCACATTGAATGATGGGATACTGCCAATAAACCACATCCCATCCCAGTTCAGATATATATGGCATTCCAGATGATCAGATTGTGTTCAGGATCCCTCCGTTTTCCCCCCAGTCGATAACGCAAGATGGATCAGGTTTATCGGAACTTGCTCGAAGTGCGCCGGACGGCCTTGAAAGTGTCTGTGGTCACTGCTGTGGTGAACCGATGCAGCTTCAGCTGAAGGACCACCAAATTACCAAACACAACCCATCACAGGCGCCATGGCAACGCTTCTGGAGAGGTCCAACAAAAAAAAGAATGTGTAACCGCTGAAGGTGGCCCTGGTTGATCTTTTTTTACTGTTGCGTTTACGGGTTTAGAGCGCGTGCTCGTTTTGGTCCGAATGCTATTATATTCCTTTCGGTTTTTTTTTCTTTTCTTTTTTTTAAGCTAACTATTTTTGTCATCTACTGTGTTTTTTCTTCGCATAACCTAACCAGTTGAGGATCTCATTATCTACAAATTTTTATCCATTTTGCAGTGTAAACACAAGCACACACATGCTCACGCTGGTGCAGCATGTGTATCATCGTCATCGTCAGCTGTCGAATGCACGGAATACCGGTATATATGACGTACGAAACATTCAGTTATCTTATTTTTCCAGGTCGACTGAACTAAAAAGAATCCACAAGCTGAACTGCACGGAGGTTGGCATTCCTGGACCCCCGGGAACGATAGGCCCGAATTAAAAAGGGGTGTGGCTGCGGTGTGGGGGGGCGGGGAGTTAGAGCAGATGCCCGCGTTTGGGCTGCGACGAGACAGGCCGGGGGGCACGGTGGGGGGGCACCGGGGCGGGGGAGGACAGGAGGGCGGCCGGGGCCAATCACTGCTGGGCTCCGGCCGCGGCGGGCACGGCCGCTCCCAGGGCGCTGGCGGCGGCGATGACGGGCGAGCCCGCCAGGGGGCCCAGGGTGGTGGCGGCCGGCAGGGCGGCGATTCCTGCAGAGAGAAGGGCGACGTCACTCTCCCGCAAAAAAAACCCGGGTAAAGACAGGGCGGGGACCTGCTGGGGAGCAGGGGCTGGCCAGCGATATGCACGCCACAAAAATGACCGTGTATGCAATTCACTTTCCATTTACTGGTAAAGGGGGTCAACAAACCAGATTAATGGCAATCGTGTGTCGAGTGCATCCAACTGTATTCCTAAACGCTCTAAACCCAGGAACAGTAAGCGAGTGCTTCATTTGTAACTGCATGTGAGCCTGTGACATCATTAGGTCGGAATGACAGAGCGAAGGAAGTCCCTGTGTCCAGTAGCAACGGGCGGTAGGTGCGTTCGTACCTGTTATCATGTTGGCTGTGCTCACGGGGGTGTTCCCGCTCGGCAAGCTGGCGGATCCCCCCAGTCGAGTCTGGTCTTTCACAATGGGATCTACGACCACAGGGACAGATGTGGTTATACGTCAAACATCTGGTTTAAAGCATTATTCTATTCTCTGTGCAACATGTTCCAGGGGTTCCTCCTTCAGCTCTTAAGGATCATAGCCGTTTAGTATTTACAAATAGTATTTACTTACTCATTTACAAATGACTACCAAGACTAAGAAGGAGACAATGGAGGGGGAGGAACGGGGGGGGGGCAAAAAACATACCACTGGATTGGAAAATAAAAATCTAACATCCTAGTACATATAAATGATACACTCACAGGGATTAGACAACATAACTCAGTGACCAGGCTCTGTGGTCGGGGTGAATGTTAGAAAGGCCATTGGGCCCAAACAGGCTTTCCATGGCCGCCGTTGGCTGCACTCACAGAAGTAGGGGTGCTCCATGGCCTCCCTGGCGGTGAGCCGGGCCTGGTGGTCGTAGCGCAGCAGTTTGTCCAGGAAGTCCAGGGCTTCGGGGCTGATCAGGTGCTGGTTCTCGCTGTGAACGAACCTCTCCCATCGTTTGCGGGAATGCCTGTGGGAGGAGGACGGTCAGTGGAGGGAGCAGCTAGCCGGCACTTGGCTGGGTTGAATTCCCTTTCAGGACTCTCCTGCATCGATACTCCCTTAAGAATTAGGGAAATGACTCCATTTTGTAACTGTACAGGAAGCAAAGCGGGACAACGCTAATGCCTCTGGAACCAGTTACCGATTGGCTGCTTGCAATCCAATGCACAAGCTCAAAATGATTTTTGGGGGGCAAAAATTGCATTCATACATGTGTGATACCATCTCATCCTGATTTCTGAAACAGGAGAAAAGAATTTGGCTGAAACTGAATTATATTGTCATTCTAACTAAAAATAAATCAATGTTTTATTTCTAATTAAATAATTCCCAAGAAATCATATTAAAATGTGTTTGAATGCTGAGCGCTCACCTTCCCAGGATATCGTTGAAGCGAGGCTCCAGCTCGATGTTGTACTTGTCGATGTAATCGTAGAGATCTTCAGTTCCCAGGACTTTGGCTATTCTCACAAGCTGGGGAAGGGAAAGGGAGAGCCGTTACGCTCACTGAGCTCCACCAGTTTCTCCTGGGTCCCCAGGTTGCCCACGACGCCAAATTCATTCATTTGTCTGTTGAAGTTCCACTCCGTGGAATTCAAAGCCACATAAAACCTGTACCTACACTGTATCAGCCTTCATCAATTATGACAAACTCATTAAGGCAACACAAAAATGGCCAAAATATCCTTGAAAATGTAAACTTCAATCCGATCCCAAAGTAGAATATTCTGTTTATTCAGTTTCCAAGGGCACAAAAATTAAAACTGGACAAATGTGGCCACAATGTGTCAACAAAATGAAGCATTTTAAAACACCTCAAGAATGTTCGAGGTTTTGGTTTCGTATTGCCTTATTTTTGCCTTTGCGTCTATGAGGAATCACTGTTGGCATGGTATCAGCCATGGATAATGAACAAAAAAAAAAATCTCTCCACACTGTTATGGAAGGCAAAGTGGCTGGTAGTGGAGGCAGCCTACCTGGTCATAGTTGTCATGACCGTGAAAGAATGGCTCCTTCCTGAAGATCATGCTGGCCAGCATGCAGCCCAGACTCCACATGTCAAGGCTGTAGTCATACATCTGCAAAGAAATTAAACATTCGGGTCATTTGACAGATCATAATGTGGGGTTTGTTTCCCTTGAAAAAAAGAGCCAAAAGGTGTATACGTTTGAATTTACCATCATAGACCCTAGGAACATACCACGTTATAACCAAACTAACAAGGCACTGAAGACTTGACAATGAATATGCAAGGGCATGGACATTTCTGATAATATACCTACAAGACCTACACATACATGAATACCTGGCTCTGTGAGCTTAGATTCTAGACGCATGACTGACATCCCCTGAACAATGGTCCGAGAGACATGGTAGTCTATCCGCAAAAGCCCTGGAGATATCCCTGCCATTCTAACAGCAAGGAACCAAGGTCACGAAGACGTACCTGATAGTCGACCAGCAGCTCAGGCCCTTTGAAGTAACGAGAGGCCACCCTGACATTGTACTCCTGGCCTGGGTGGTAGAACTCTGCCAGACCCCAGTCAATGAGCCGCAGCTACAAACACAACAGAGGCAATGCATTACACAGCCACCGGGAGCACAGCAGCCACCGGGAACACAGCGGCTACCAGCGACTGCTCTTTCCCCAGGGTTAAAATACTTTGATGAAAGACTAGGAACATTGCTTGACGGGTTCTTTTAATGTCCCTCCGTGGCTACAATAAAAATCTCACATATGCTGGACACCAACCTCTTCGTCAAACTCAATACAAAGCCTGTTTAAGCCTTTGTGCAAAGAACAAAGAATATTCACCACACTCAATCATTTTCTTAATCAACAGTTTGGAGAGTTTGTCGATTTACAGAATTAACTTGCCAAATTGTATGTGCAAAGGATAACAATTGCATGCATTTTTCCAATACTATTTAGGAAAAATGCTTACTGAATCCTGGCCTGTAGTAAGCAATACGCATTTCATTAGTGTAACAATATAGCTTTGTTTAGTTTTTTAAAATAACAAAAAAAACATTTTATAGGATTTAGAATGAAACTGGATCGAGAATGAAATAAAACATCTTGAAAGATAACCGATTTTATAATGATTAAACACAATGTCAAAAATGTTCAATATTTAAACAGTATTGCATACGGTGGCCCACAGGGACAATTGAACTTAAAAAGCAAAAGCACAAACTTGCATGGATTTTAAAATTTGCATTGTAAATGGATTTGGAACATGATTCTTTCGCTTTTGAGTGTGATCATCCTTGTGGGCCACCCTAGTTCCAGCAAAAGAAAGGAAAAAATACAAAATATATACTTGCCATTCTTTCTCAATAACCATCTTCGAAAGCCAGTGGCAAGATCACTCATGTAATTAATACTTTAACAGGCACTGGATCTTACAAAATGGCAGCAGCCCCAGAGCTGGGGGGTAGAAGGACCCTTTACCTTTCTGTGCTCGTGATCGATCATCACATTGTGCGGCTTCACGTCCCTGTGCATGATACCCATGCTGTGGCAGTAATCCAGAGCCTGGAGGTGGAACAGCCCAAATGGCACTCATTAAACCAATAGAACTACAAGGTCCAGGGTGCACCTCAACAACGAGTCCAGAGAGTAGACGGCCCAAAATAATCAAGTAATACAGTAACAGACAACACCAGACGTTCTTACGTAGCACTCATGCACGCATCCTAGCGTACTTCATAAGCACTTAAATCAAGAATGAGCCAAAAGAAGGGAAGAGACCTGACACAAGAAGAGACCTGACTATAAATAGCAAATTGAACCGCATCTGTGAGGTGGCTTGGCATTGAATTCCAAAGATGAAATGCGGAACTGCTAAATGCTCTTCCCCCGACTAATCGAAAATAAACACAGCATCTCATCTGTTCATTTAATGGGATTCTTTCAGACCATTTTCACTCAAACCTTTGGTGACAAATGTATAACTGACATTAGTTTTCAAAATAATATTTGTACACCCCGTAGGCTGCCAGGCTCTGAGGGTTGATGTTCTGTTAGTTCTTGTGTATTCTGTACCAGCGATTGAGGATAGGACCAGAGGATGGGACACACTCTGGTACCGAAGACATTGCACCTGCTTTGATATTCCTCCGAACACACCAAACAGCAACCTGCATGCCAAGAACTGGAGGGCTCTAGACTGGTATGCACAACACAGATCCACGGCAACCATTTTGTACAAGGAGTTTACAAAGTAAGCCAGGTTACAGATTTGAGAAAAATCTATATGTACCGAAAACGAACACTCAACTAAACAATAATGTGCGTTTCTTTTTCTTCCTGTAGTTAAGGAAAGGATGATTATTATACCACAAGGGGAATTAACCTCACCTTAAGAATCTCGTACATGTAGAATCTTATGTCATAGTCAGTTAAGGTCTGGTACAATTGCTGTTGATCAAGAACAGAAAGATTTTTAAAAAACCTTTAATAAACACGTCAATAATAGTGACTATTTACCATTCAGACCAGTTTGGAAAAGTTATTTGTCATACCCACTGGTTGAACAAAAATAAAATACACAAATAAAAGTCCAAACCCAAAAAGGGATGAATTCTGTCAAATCGAGCACACCCCAAAACCACATGTTCTTAAAATGTGAAGATACAACCTGTGTTCCAGGAATTAACATATTTCCAGATGCCTCAACCACTCTGTTGAGGTTTTCCACACTTGGGATAAAATGCATGCTTAATATTTTTAGTGCTTCAAGAATGATCTTACCTTGAAATCTGTGTTGTTAACATGTTCAAAAACCAAAGCAGGTGTTCGAGACTGGAAAAGGGGGAAATAATATAAAATTGATCAGTTGGAAGCAGCATATATTTTGCAAAGCTTTTCATTATTTTCAATGCATCAGCCTCCATGCTCACCACAGGGTCTTTGACAATGTCTAAGAGGGAGATGATATTAGGGCCGCCTCTAAGATTCTCCAGAATCTTAATTTCACGCTTAATTTTCTTCTTTTTCACTGGCTGTAACAGACAGAATTTTGACACATTAAAACATTAAGGGTAACCACAGACTACCAATGTCACACAGTATAAAGACTCAGTATAGAGATGTTTTAAAGTTTCTGGTTATAAAAAGTAGTCTACAGTGTGGACTATGAGCGATACAGCCAAAACATCATATGATATTTTTCAATATTATTGACGGTATGGTGGTATTTATTTTCCAACAGAAATTACACAAGAAGCAAATTGAAATATAGGATTGTAACTAACTATTTTTTATTGGGGACGTGACTATAGTTGACAACGGCTAGCAAAAAGTGCTACCTGACTTCTCAAACTAAAACAATATAAATATCATTTAATAACGTCACAAAGGATGCAGTGCATGTTTGTTGATTGCAGAGAAACTGAAAGTTGCCCAAATAAGTGCTAAAAAGATACACAGGGAGAACTGTGAGTTCAAGGCAAGCCACCCATCTTTGTGACATCTAAATGACATGGTGTCAGTGAGGGAACATGGAAAGGGGAGCAGTGATCTGCAAAGTGTGGACCTCTGGCTACCCAGCTCAACTGAAATTGCTTCTACTGTCGCTTAAGTGGCAACACAGATGTTTGGGTAAAAAATAACTACAGCCAAAATGAAAAAACAACTCAAGATTCACGCAGTAACATTCATATGGCAAAGCCGTTTAGCAAAATGCAGGGCCCATACCTTGAGTATTTTCACCACCACCTTCTCGTTGTTTGTGATGTTGATCGCTTCAAAGACTTCGCTGTATTTTCCCCGCCCCAACTTCCGTACCAGCTGAAAGTCGTCTTGGTTTCTGACAAAAAAAACAACAAAACAATGGTTGAACAAAGTGGCATCGCCATATCAAGTGGTGCTTTCATTGCGCCACATTCTACGCTTAAAATGTCACAAGGATTTACAGTTCCTTTCACAATGTTGGGTGTTCGCTGCAGTTATTCTATTACATTTTGGTGTGGTTAGGTTTATAACTGCATGTACAGCAGGCATACAGCGCTTGATAGATAGTCCGATTGATGATCTGCCGCTTTTAGCCAATCACGGCATGGCGCTTTGGGTTCCACCCATTGTGCGGAGCCATCGGCGTTACAGACAGCTGCTTGAGCCATTTATCTTCTTTCTGAATGACGGCAAAGCCTAAACGTGTAAGAAGGGTGTCGTTTCGACGGTGCGCAAACGCAACGAGCGGGTGAATTTCGGCTCTCGGCTTACCCCCATTCCACCACGTGGGACTCGTAGTCCCAGTACTCCCGGGGCCGGTGTGTGTTCACCTCGGTGTAAACCCGGGCCCGACTCGGCACAGGCCCCGACATGTCCGACAGCTTGGCAGAGTAGGCGGGGGGCGTGTCCTGTGGCAAAAGGATGGGAGTCGCTGGGGAGCTCGGCTCGCAGTCGTTCCCCCGGTAACACGCCGATGAGAGGGGAGGGGAAGGGGGGGGGGGCCGGCCAGGAGCAGGGGGGGCCACGGGTGGCACAGTGGCTCTAAAATATTAAAAGACAGAAGAAAAAAGGGATCATCTACTAACAGAATTGTGGAAAAATTAACAGTTCAGGATGATAACACAATATTGGGAACCCAGTGCCTCCAAACATTACAGCGAATTGAGAGAAGGGAAACCATGGTAACCCTTAATTAGCCTAATCTGAATACGATACAGACTAACCATTCACTGGCGTTCTTGAAAGTACAATGGTAGTATAATGTTCTGTTCTAATTGTTTATAGACACTACCATGTAATACTACAGCAAGCACTGTGCACACAGGGGGTTAAATGAGGAGAAATAAGATGTATGTACGCAAATTGTGTGTATGCAACTGCATCCTTTGTGAAGGAACTGCATAGCCAAACTTCCAACTTCTGAGACTGGGAGACCAGCAGTAAGTGCTCATACCAAAAAAAAGTCAAACGAACAGATATGAACTCTTTCAGGCAGCTTCCAATTCACTTTGAGCCAAAAAATTCAAATTTTACCTTTCAAACGCATATCGCCTGACAAAGCCATAAATACAAAGGTTTATATATCAACCTAGAAATAACTGGAAGCACATACAGGAATCTAGTGTTCCCATGTTAGGAGCATTTAGTCCTGAAAACTGTTGTGCGCTAACTGGAAAAATTATTTAGGAGCACTAATTTAGATGCACAAGTCTTCTCCTAAATTCTTCAAATTAGGAGCACATGTAAAAAAATGTTATGTAGAGCCCTGACTTACGGTTTGATGGATTACAGATACCAAGACCATGTTCCAAACAGTTGCGCATAAGGAGGTGACGTGTTCCTAATCAATGCCACTGGGTAAAATGTTCGGATATATTAGCTGATGTAGAAAAACCCACTATACTAACGCTGAGAACGTTGTGAGCACCACAAAACCTACCAACACAAAGCAATCGAGCTCAGAAAAGAACATGCAAGGCAATCAATTACAGTTAGGTATCTCTTCTGCATTAAATGTAGAGGGTAAAGGGTCCAAGCAATGGATTAACGAGAGCACAATCACCATGACTTCTGGTTGGACTGTTCAAAGGACAGCTGGTCAACGGTTTGATTCTCAACACACATTAACTCAAAAAATGAGGAATACAATGCGAGGAATGCAAAGTACAACAGTCTTACGCAACTGTAGTGCGGTAGTCACTAGTAAAAATAAAATCAAAACAAGACCCCAATTATTAACCGTGTTGATTTTATAAGATAGACAGAAAAATTAAAACAATTAAAATCTGATTACTCAAGGAGTCACGTAATCAACTTGAAAGGGGGGAATACGTCAGTTGGTTGCAGTCGAGTTACAAAAATGACTGAACCTCGGCCGTCTTTAAAACCGAATCCCCCGGAAAACAAACATTGCAGTCAAAGCAATTATTAGCTAGGTTATGCTAAGAATCAACCTGCCCCATATCTAGCTTCAACAAGCGTGCACCCCAATCAGTTCAATCATACGGATGTGCTAGCAATATGTTATTGCAGATGCGCAAGTCTGAAATGGAGATATATTATTAGACTAGCCAACTAACGTTAACACGTCGATAACCTTTCCAAAACTGCCTTGGCAGCAATAAATGCCGGCATTGCGCAAAGCGTGATCGTTAAAATATGGTTTTCAGTTGCTTGCTACCCTTCTCGCAAAGCATCTTTCTATGCACGCTTGAATATGCAAGTTATTACCGTGGTGCTTGCAGTCTATCCAGTGAAAAATGGATAAACTGAGCTATCGGCTACAATACCATGCTAGCGTGATTATACCTATATATCAGTTCAACAATACTACGAATAATATAATTGTATTACTCTAGCTACCAGTATAGCAAGTGACATGCCAATTTACACGATGCATCAGAATACTGCAACAAATCTGAGATCGTCTACCATAATCTTCACTACGTTACCTCAACTAGGCAACATAAACCAGGTTAACCAAACCTCGCCATGCAACAAAACGGATAAACTAATGGCATGTATGCAATAGCTAACTTCTTTGCAAGAATACTGCGGTCTGACCACGGTAATGTCAGCTAGTCTAGTTACGACAAGGCCTTACAGGCAAATGAGTGATCGCCAGGGCCCCGGCAAGTCCAGTAAACTCGCTGGCTAGCTACAATAGCTAGCAAACAAGCGACTAGCTTAGCTAATATCAAATTTACGTTTTAAGTTATATTCTAGTTAACTCGACAGATTATAGTCGATGCGAGTGGTCCATTTACACATTACTTCGCCAACTAATAACTATATCTTAACACAATGCAGTACAATAGAACGAACTAAGCTGGCAACACATTCCAGAAAACCAGTTAGCTAACTGTGGAGCCACAGTGCTAGCTCGTCATCACAATTACCTCGCCCAATACGCGCCGGATGCCGCCTGTTACCTCGCTAGCAAGCCAGCTAAGTTTAGCTTCTAATCAACAGGAAATGTTAGCTTGCGAAATATCTCTACGTTAAGTTAACTCGGCTAACTACCTACCTACTATAAACAGCTTCCTCGTTTCCAGTGCCAATATTTGTAGGTCGCTACCTTCTCGTAAACTTCCCCGTGCGGACCCCTTCCTCGGGAAGGCGGTGAGTTCCGTTCTTTTCACCGGTATCTTGTCGACACTGGAGATTTCTGCTGTATCAGAGACAATATGGCCGACCGCACGCTCTCTTAACCCCAGGAAGCACAGATGCGAGGTTCGGAAGCGGTAGGAAAACAACGCACTGGAGCTTACCATAGACTGCTATTATTCGCAGGCTGTTACTCTAAACGTAGCGCCGTCTAGCGGATAAAACGGCAAGAAACCCCACATGTACTGGATGGTTAACAATTTGGGAAATTCAAAATTCAAAAACAAAATGCATTCGCATAGCAAAAAACAATAGTCCAGTCGTCTGTCCTATATTGCAACACTGGGATGTGACAATAAACTAACGAGGAATATTAAAGGAATAGCTGATTAAAGGCTGTAAATGTCACACTTAATGATTCCAGTGAATAGTTGACACTGTAGACAATTAGTTATGTTGCCGCAGATTATAACATACACATGAGATGCACAACTCCTGGAGGTCCGTTCTGTGTGCTGTTTTTTGTTTTCAGACAGATCTATAAAATTATGCTGGTTCACTCCTGTACTGAGCACAGTACAATCTTTAGGATGCACTTGCAGCTAGTGCTTATACAAATGTCAGATCAAGATATGACTGAGCTAATGAAATATTTAAGAAACAACATCCTGAAACGGATTGGACTTGTACACGCGTGCACAATGAGAGTTAAAAAAAATAAAAAATAAAAAAACATACTGAAACTCCATGTCCTCCAATGTTACCACTAGAGAGCAGTGTGTGCAGTAGTTGAGGTCCCGAAGTTTTGGTGGGCTAGTTTTGACACGTTAGCTGTTTGCCAACTGTAATTGGGATAGCGGTTCAATTAAGATTTAAGGAAGTCTCCATCGATTTCTGTGGTAATTTAATAAGTTATGGCACAGCCCACATAGCCTACAAACTGCATTGTGGCAAAACCCATGTTTTGTAAAATTAAAAAATTAAAAAATTAAAAAATACATAATATTACGTACACAAAGACTAGTTATTAGTCAGATAAATTGCTCTTGTAGCGCTCCATTCCGTGACACAATGTATGTCTCTCAGGTTGTTAGCGAGCCCAGCTGTGTGACACCCCTGACATGTCTCTCACTGAGGCTGTTCATTGCACTCTCCGGGCCCTCGATTGAGGATATCCTCCCTGCGATCGCTGCTGGTGATGAAATGCAGCGTCCGTTCCTCCAGCAGACGAACCTGCCAAACTCTCGCAGCTGAACTTCTCACAGGTCCCCAGTGAAAAACACAGCTCGCTCGCAGCAAGGGAGTGTGTCGATCTGCCCTTCTCGCTGTCAGTGCTGTTGACTGTTTCTGCGTAATGGGAATGAAGCCTACTTACTGTCCAGTTCTCTTTCTTTTGGTAGTATGCTGCATCCTATTGGCCTTGACCACACATGTAGCCTGCACACACACAAAACACGTAAAAACAAATAGATTTTGCATTATTCATAATAAATCAAGGACAAAACACAGCATGAGTTGGTTTTAACACACAAAGACATCTTACGCTAACTGAAAACCATATCCCTAATCATTAGCCAAAAAGTGTAAACCACTTCCATAATCCTAGCCATTAACCCTAACCGCCAAAGTTTAAGCCTAACCCTAAAATCCCATGGCCCTAATCTAAATATTTATACATTTATTTTGGGGCAAGGAGCTCCCAGGGACTTTTTACACCAAATGTGAAGGGGGTTCTTGCCCCAAAGGGACATTTTCACCTTTAAAATCTGGATTGCCCTGGACGAGGGCAACCTATGCCCTCTGCGTAATTAGTCATGTGCACAGCTCTTTCTCTTAGCGTTTTAGGGCTATTGTTTACGCAGGGAAACGGCGACCCCAAATTCACCGGCTTCTCACCTCCTGTTTTGAGCAAATTGATTGGGAGGATAAGCTGGGACAAGGGTTTAATCGCCCGCGTTCGGTGTCGGTGAGGGTGAGCGGTAATGTCTGCTGATACCTTCTCTGGGAATTCCTCCACTTCCCAGTCTGCTACAACGAGACGCGAAAACAATGTAGCCTGTGTGCAACGCGCCACCGCTTTTAACTACCCCTTCCTAGTGCTTTTCTCCGTGTACCGGTCATAGGTGTTCTGTTCTTCCGTGGAAAACCATCATTAAAAGTCGGAAGCAGCACATCCCTAGCCGCCTTTGAATGAAGGCGGCAGGTTGCGTGTTTTCTGACCATTAATATCCCCGAGCCAGAGGTTCATTTCACTGGTCAGCTGAACTAAAATATGGCACAACAGAGTTTATTTGGAGCAGAGCTCTGCGGAAAGGATGTTATTACAACATTTATCGGTGCCCTCGGTGGTTGCAGGAACGCTTTAGCACGACCTGCTGTGTTGCAACTCCTAAAAAGAGTGCACTACAGGGGATGTAATATAAAAACTACACAGAAAACACGGCTTACGTAAGATGGATTTGCTTGCACACATAGTGCTGCTGTTCACATGTAAAGGCACAATATAATTAGTAAGTTTAACAAATAATAGCAATGAAATATTATATATGTGAAATATATATAATTTCAATTACATCATGTAATGTCACATTATTTATTAATGAGTGACATACTGAGAGTTTGTTTTATTTATTCATGATATGATGAATGTAACTAATCTTTTGCCATTCAAAAGGAAAATAAATGATATGCATAGAGATCATATATAAATAATAATAAGAAAAAAAAATCAGCAAAGACATAAAGGGTGCTGTGTGTAATAGTATCTGCCATTAATGTGCAGAATTAGGGGTATTGCGTACTTGCTCACAGACTCATTGAAAGGCAATGACTAGTACACAAATACTTTTTGAGGATATTTTCCAGATTTTTTTGTCTTTAGAAAAATGGAAGTGATTGATAGTACAAGTCAGAATTTTACAAATAAGTGTAGCATTAAATGGTAAATCTGAGTCTTTAAATTTAGGGGCAGCTTTTTCAAACATCAACAAAAAACAACACATACAAGAGATTATTCAGCCTAGGGGTCAGTGAGAGAGGAGGTGAAAATGAGATCCTGCTCAGTTTCACCTCAGTGCAAGGCATTCAGCAACAGCTTAGGCTGGAGTGGAGTGATGAGCTGTTAGAAAATATGCTTTTAGAATTAAACAGGTTGTGGGGTCCCATGTGTAGGCTACATATAATCCTGGCCCATAAGACAAGTACACATGCACAGACACACACACACACCACAGACTCAGACACACAGAGACACAGACACAGACACAGAAACAGAAACATACACAGACATACACACTTGCACACACGCAGACATACGCAAATACACATAAACCCCCTCCACCCACCCAAGCTAACACGTACACAGTCGCATTCAATCCTTACCTCGAAATACCAAACATTCGGCTTTTTTTCCCTGTACAAGTCAGAGTTCTGAAGCAGGGCTTCTTCCTAATTTCTAATTTATTTGTTTCTGCAGACCTGTTCGGAATGCAGCATTTTATTTATTTATTTTTTAACTTTTTCAGCCAGGGATTAAATTTAGGAGCAGGACATCTGGGTTCCAGTGCCGGATGATGTCAGGACTGGCGCTGACCCAGGACAGGCCCGCACGGTGAGGGCCGCCGCAGGGTCGCTGCACACGCGCTTCCTTCCTGCGCCGCGGTGACAGCTTCCTGCCCGGGGGGGCGGGGGGGGGGCCTGAGGGGGTCGTTTGCGGAGGCCCCGTGCATGATGTAGGAGGGCTGAACGCAGCAGACTCCTGTTTGTTGGGCCTCGGTCTGAACAAAACGGAGAGAACAGACGGCAAGAAACGGGCAGGGGTTTCCAGCAAGAACAGCGAAAATGCGCTACTCTTACGAGGAATGTTTGGATTGCGGTTCTATATTTTGCACTCAACATAATTTGGATTTTCAGAGAAGACAAGCTGAAGTATCTGATTTGCAAGCCCATGGCGATATTTTGCACTTGTCAATTGAACGGGCCACTGTATTACAGCCTATGGGGGGGGAGGGGGGTTGGACTGAGGGTGATCATTTTAAGGGACCTTGAACTATCTATTATTTGTGGAGGGGTGGGGGTGGGGAGGGGACTGAAGCTTAGCTCCCCTTAGCTCCCCTAAGCTACATGCAGGGACTGATCAGCACCAGTTGCGCTAACCCTCTGTGCCTCTACCCACCGCCACGCTACCCGTATCAGGCACCTGCGGTAATGTAACTCAGAGAGTGTGAGTCACAGCAGTGACTCAGACGTTTCTGCTCCACACCGACCCCCCACCCCCCTCTCTCTCTCTCTGCCACTTGCGCCCGTGTCAGGCATTGTGATTTACGCCTTTGATATGCCGACAGCTGCGTCAGGACTAAAGCGTGGTGCGCTGGGTAATGTTCACTGTGACTAATAAATACCATACTCGCGTACAGCAATCGAGAGATTTGGGGGAAAACACACCGGTGACACCAATAACTGCCTATCCCTTTTGCTGCAGCTTTTCAGAATCAACAAACAACTTCTTGGAGAAGCTAATGGAAGGCTTATTAAAAATGTAGATATATCTGGAGGGTGCTGACTGCCAAGCAACTGATGCTTAATTCAAAACGCACAGATTCTTTGTCCCTAAATATCCCAGGTTAGTGAAACATGCACCTTTTTTCCCCAAGTAACTGTTTTATGTCACCTACTTTGCCCAGAGATAATATTTCTTCTATGCAGTTATTAATTCAGAGGAGTAGCTCATTTGAAAAGAAAAAAAGAAACAAACAATCCTCATTTAATCTCCAGCCTGAAAAATGTATCATCAAAAGTAATCATCTGCAACCATCATCAAGCTAGAAAAAGAAAAAGAAAAAAAGAGTAATCATACCATTCATGCTCCCATATATTTTCCAACATGATAATGGGGTGCAGTTTTTTGCGTTTCCATGCTGATGTTCACATCTGTAAAGATGTCACTCTTGGCATTGCAAAAACACAGACCACAGTTATCTGGGAGAGTAATGAGACTAATCTGACAATGATCCACTTGGAATGAAAAGATTGCCATACGTCACAGTTTCACCGTTAAGAGGTTGTTTCTGGGAACAGGGTGCACGTCAGATCACTGTCTGCTCTGAAATGCCTATCTTAGAGCAATGTGTGGGCGATCTAGCAAGTTTACATGAAACGAGAGCCTGCAGTAACTTGCGCAACTTGTAACTTGTGTCTGAAGTGAAACATTCTTTCCATGATTTTTATATATATATATATTTTATTTTATTTTTTTTTTGCTCATGACATTTTGACATATATGTCCGTGGAATTAAACTGGAGTCACAGGGCATGTTTCTGAGGAAAATATAAAGCCAACCGACCCCAGCTATAGGAAAGTATAAAAGTGCCCTGCCGAAAAATTGTGCCATGCAGCTAGAAGACTAATAATGACAGATTGTCGTTCCGTCCTTAGAACCATAGCAAGATATAGAGAGCAACATTCCACCCGGTCCTTCTGGCCAATGGAAATCAAGTTCCACTGAGAGAGCTTTTCTCTCTGGAGAATAACGTAAAACTGCCAATCTCAGCTCAGCGGCCTGGTTTTCCCATGAACGCCTCAGACGTTGTAAACGTGCTGTACTTCACTGGAGTTACAAGGCAGTAAGCCAACGTACAGTAAAGAAACAAGCAAAATATGTCATTTTAAGACGGCAGATTAAGTAGCAAAATAACTACTATGGTTTTATTTCACAAACCAGCTTAATTAAAAAGGTTTCAGTTTCAAAGATCTAATATGGTAAGGACATAGAAAAAACTTGACTTTCCACAGTTCTCAGGATCCTCAGGATTATTGGAACAAAATTATTTAAATGAAATCTTGAAGAAATTGTCAGTATTTAATTCATTGACAGTACATCTGAAATACTTTTGCTATTGAAAGACTTCTATAAATTTTATCAAGCAGTAATACTCCATTTAGTTTCTTGTTAATAGTTATACCAGCAGCAGCAAAATGTATTCATCCTTAACAACAGGATAGTCCATTGTTGAGATATATTACGCTTTAATTCTTAAGTAATTTATTACTTAAGAAGTATAACTATAATTTAAAAAATAATATTTAAAAAAGTGTGATTTCTACTGTAATAAGTGAAAGTTGCAGACAATTTTTTTTTGTTTTAGATTTTCTCACTCACAAAACTGAACTGGAATTTATGTTTTGTCAGGTAAGTACAGAGCAATTTTTCGTCAAGTAGACTTTTCCAGTGTAATATATTCTGATAAATAATCTCATTATTGAACAACCCGCTAAGAGTTTGGCATGTTTCTCGAATGTTCTCATATAGTCTCCTGACTCTTGGTGTTAAGAGAATAAAAATGTGTCCGAAAGAAAAGAAAATGGATCCCGTAATAATCTACCAGAGAATACCTTTATGCCGACATATGTTGCAGTTTAAGCTGGACCATGAAGTCTGCAGGCTCATAATGAACTCCCCTGACAAGGCTACAGTGCCTTAATGTGCATATGGCCAGGGTAAATTGGCCATTAATGAACCTATTTAACCTGAGCACAGTCCATGTTGGATACTTATTCCTCCAGCCTAAATTTACTGTAGACCTCCAGAAGAAATGAAATTTACTTCACCCTGGTGGATGTGCAGAAAACAGAACCAGATGAACCGACGGAGGTTAGTAACACTATAATACGTATTTGAATGATTCAATCACAAGGCTTTTGATTGTCAACTCATCAGGATGTTTTACAAATTAATTACTTCAATAGCTTCCACAGCATCTAAAAACATAGTTTATCTTTGTTCAAGAAATGTAAGACATACACAGCGATAAATGACACTATTATAATGCACAAATTCTCGAAAAACACAAATACACAGTCTCAAGAAATCATTAAAAACAATGAACTGAAAATTATGCTCCACGCCAAAGTGTATAGTGCCTTCGGGAGGAGCCTCTTCCATCTTTGGTAACCGAAGCAGTTCTCCGTTCACACCTCGTGTTTCTGGTTCCTCCGGGGGGGCTCGTTCCGTTTTGCTCTCGGCCCTGCGCGTAGTTCCGTATGGCCCGTTTCGCTCTCCGCGAGTTCCCGGTCTGGGTTCTGCCTCCGACCGGAGCTGCATTTATCTACGGCTGACATGCAGCGGATTGACCCCCCTCGTCTTCAAGCAGCCCCGTCCGTCTTTCACCTGTACATAAAAACCACGGCGACAAAATGAAATGAGCATTCAGCTCCAATGAATACATATGCCACCACCACACACCCCCCTACCCCCCTCCACAGACAGTTCGCCCTCCATTCATAATTTTACTTCACACAGACAGACAGAAAGCAGAGAGAGTTACAGATAAATAAGTACAGAAGCACAGCTCAGAAAATGACAGGGAGTGGAGGAGAATAACCTCCCCCCCCATCCTCACGGTTCATATATGGGTGCAGTCAGCCTCCCATCGGACACTTTCACATCTCACACCACCACAAATTTTAACAGGAAATAATTCCAAAGCTTCGTGGCAGTCACTACTGATAATAACGATAACCCACTCAAGCATTTGCTGTAAAAATAGGTTGCTGAACTAATTTGGGATAATCCAACTGTAATTCATAAACAGTAATATTTTAAAGAATGCGATAATGCTGTACCGAAGCCAGCATACTTCCCATATGGTCACTTTCCCTTGTACAGAAACTGAAATCCGAATGGGCTCTCCAGGCTGTTCCTAGGAGAGCAATTTGAGTATATTTTTGTTCATGTACTGTATGACTGTCTCCCTAATCAAAATGCATTCTTTCTTTCCATTCCCTTTAAAGGAGATTAGAGAGCACCAAATTGTGGAAATAAGGAGAGTTTCTAAAGGTCTAATAATCTACCATGTAAATGTACCTTGTGTTTTCCCCCAATATATTAACGCTGAATTAATAGTAAAACTGCATTTAAAAAATATGCACTTGTAGAGATAGAGAACTGCGTAATGTTATGTTCATATAATACAATTTAAACTCAATGCAAACATTGAAAATACTTGAAAATACATAACTAAATGGGCAAGTATTGCCCTCTTCCGCCATTCTTTTCTGCTCACTGAAAAAAGTAAAGTAAAAATGTGCATATTTCTGGTAAACTGTTATAAATCAAAGCCAAAGCAGTTATATATGGCTTTATCTCCCTTCTCAAGCGAACTTCTGCATTTTATCATTTAATAGTCACAAATGAAAGATTTTGTCTTAAAATTAATGCATGTGTGTTTGTGTGCTTAAGCACCTAGTTTCACTACTGTAAGCACATAACTATATCTATATAAATACGTGTGTGTGTATATATATATATATATATATATATATATATACACAGTATAATGTTAATGCATCATGAGGAACATGACTGCCACTGCCCAGATTGTGATACCATGTCTGATATAGTATATGTGTCCATGAAAACTGACTATAATAGGATAATACATAAAATTGTTATAATCGCAGATGTGGAAAGTCCACGAGTCAGAAAGTAAAAGTCCTGCCGCGTGTGTCTTCCACCCATGAACTCAACTAGCTGATTAGTTCTACCTCCTGGATGAAGAACTGTGCCAATTATAAAATACAGGTAACTGGGGCAAAATACTGGGGAAGACTTTTACTTTCTGAACCTGTGTCTAAAAGTGGAACTGTGCCTTTTTTCAGTGATAGTTCAAAAAACAATAGACATTTTTATACTGCAACTACTGTACTACCTTTATTGTTGTGTGTTGAGGAAAAAAACTGCTTTGTAACACAAATTTCTGCAAAACAGAAGCTATTTTTCATAAATGACTTTGTTTTTTTTAATTATTAGGGTTTGTTGTGGTTTGAGCCAATGAAAATGCTTAGCTCTAGTCTAGACCATAGTTTTACCTTTGACATATGGAGATTAATACCTTTGGTAGCCATCAGTTTGCTTACACGTCCTGCCTGTTCCAGCACTATACTGTTCCCTGAGGGTTTGGTGCCCTACCACTGAGAAGGATACTTTAACTCAGCTGTACACATATGCATTCAGATCAGCCTCATAGTACTACTTAAACTCAGTACTCACATGAATTCAGTTATACACAGAATGCTTACTTTAACTCAGTTGTCAAATATAAAATATGTTCAATTCTGGAGGCCTACTGTTACCTCAATTGTACAAGTATAAATTCAGTTTTATATACTAGGTATACTTTATGCTCTACAGGGGTAAAGCTTGTTATGTACCGAAGGTATAAAGCGTATAAATTCAGGTCTGCAAATGCAAACAAGGTAGGTAGGATAATATTCCAACCCAACATGACCACTCTGGTATGC